>NC_143437.1:40915576-41224615 GCF_987193195.1 Phasianus colchicus | reverse complement strand
TAAAACTACAAGGAGTACTTAAAATTCAACAGTGAATAACTAAATGAGGACCTTGAGTCTATTTATTACACAGAAACAAGAGAAGATAAAATGTACTAAATTCAAGTATAGACTGTGATGTTTAAGTCAATGCTGCAGTCATAAAAGCCAGATTGGGCAGAAGAGTTGATTTCTCATTGAAATTCTGAACTCTATAGCAAGATAAATGGTCCACACAATCAGACCAATTGTGTAAAAAGCTCAAGTCATCACAGGTCTTGTACCTAACCTCATGCAGAGATTCACACAGAGTATAAAATACCTTGAAAAAGACACAGATATTCCCTCCCATCAAACCTCATTTATTCACTGGTTGGATCATCATACAGATATCTGCTGGAGGTTGCAAAGACAAAGGAAGCAGAGACAGAGTAGTGACTCTGGCTTTGGACAAGGATAGGCCTAAACTTCCCTGTGGGTTTCAGAGTTGCCTCTGGGCATCATGAATTTGGACACCAAGTTCAATACAGTGGTGAGGGAGTCATATGCTTCATGGCTCTCTGAGGTAAGTTCTTCAGCAGCCAGCTAATGGTTGCATTGTTAAAGATTGAGGTGCAGTTGCCACGAAGTGAAGCAAATTATCTGCAAAGATGCTATGAAACATTTGAATATCTCAGATTTTTCCAGAGGTTGCAACTTGACTAAGTACCATCGCTGATTATCAAAATGGGAAGAGTTTTCACTGAATTTTAAAAATTTATTTCAAAAATGAGGGTACAAAATCTTTCATGGAACAGCATTTAAGTATGAGTTGGGAAAATTAGATGTGAGATAGACCCATTCCAGTCTGAGAAATTCAGAAACAGCCTTCATAACTATTTTTGCCTGAAATTTCCTAAAAAGTATTGTGACAGCGTCAGAATGAGAAACTTTTAGCTTGGAGTATGGCCAAGGAAAAAACTTACAAACGATTAAGATGAGAATCAGGCAGCCTTAATCTAGAGATGTCATCTGCATTGCTTGTAACATTCCTATTGCATATATAGCAGTTGTTGTTGGATACTTTGGTATAATCCACAAGTATCACATTAACTATATCACCAAGTATTAGGCAAATATAAGAGATTTATGTTGGTAGGAAATAGAATTTGACTTTCAGAGTGTAGGAATGTTCTTAGGAAGGGAGGATCAAGAATTTTTCCTAGTCAAGCCATAGTCTCTTGAATGATTATTCTAATAGGAATTATATATCTACATCTCTGACTAATCCAAAGGGTTGAAGATAAGTATTGTTGAGCAAAGAAATAATCTGTACTGAAAAAATTAATTTTGACTTACTTTATGGACACAGAGAGTTGAACTGGAATCAGTACTGTGTTCTGAACCTGACAGGATGAAGGCATGAAGCAGAAACCTCAGAAAACATGCTTCATGCTTTGAACAGTCAATGTGAAGATAAAATGTGATGCTCATTGTATAAAGCTCTGGAAGTAAAAAGGAGACCTGCAGGAAAACTTTAATACTCCAGTAAAATGATATGCATAAAAAAATAGATCTCACAAAATGAAGTGTAGCTGATCTTTTGCTTTTTTCTGGAAAATTTTATGTGACTTTTTAACATATTTCCATGTCAATTCTGTGTATCCATTTCATGTAATAATGTTTTGCTAAGAGTAAAATTTATTGGGAAAATGTCTGATGCTTTTTACATCACAAAGATGAAGAATTTTTTGTTAGTCCTCTCACTCATGAAACGTAAGAAATCTCTAATGACAGTTGTGAAGTTGTATCCTAGAGACAGGCATGAAAAGAACTCCTCAGCCTAAAATGACTGCCATAAGTAACTCTTCAATTCAGCTGTGTTTAGAAGGGCGTGCGAAGAGGTCACTAAAACCGTGCATCAGACTGGGAAGTCTCACCAGAAAAACACACATTTCTGAGGGTGACAAGGCAGCATGCATTGTCTCAACATTATAGAATATGGAACAAGTCCTCATGTCCATACTTAATTTTTAATCATTACTCACTCAAAAATGTCACTAAATGCAATGGGAATTGTGCCAGCATAAAGTCTGAATTACCACTGGGACTGACATTGTTTACTGTTTTAAAGATGACTATTCCAAGTACTCCAAAATTCACACTAACTTTGTTCAGAAAACTGTTAGCCTCTTGAGTCTGCAATGCACTGTTATTACTGCAGCTTCAAAATCATGTAAGCAGTCAATTCCAGAGTGCCTCCACTTCTATATCTGTGTAGCCCCATGCAGACTTTTTTGATTCTTCATTTTCCATGAGGTTGACATGGATCACATACGTTTGGCTTGGCTTAGCCTTTCCAGGAACAAGCCTAGATATTTAGGATAAGTCTCTTCATAACACTCTCAAATGATTCTCAGAAGCTTTCGTGGGTCAGAGTGAAGGTTTGGGAATAGGAGCACAAGAGACACAAGATGTACAGCCAGCACAAGAGGGTGCTGCAGAGGCAGAAGAGAGTGGGTAGCTTATTTGCATTTCCTTGTTTTCAGAAAATGAAGTATGTGTTACACAAAGTGCAAGTTTTGGTGTTCTCCTAGGTTCTGTGTGTTCTGAGGATTTTCATGGAAATGTAACACCATATCTGGTCCTTGTACTCCAAATAGGCTGTTGAAGGACGTTTGATATTCTAAGACATTTCAAAAACGTATATTGTCTGTTTCTGAGTTTTAACCAGTCATACAGTCACTGAAGAAATTCACATTCTAACTGCTGTACTTCTTTCAAGTCCGTCTGATTTTAAAAATGACAAAAAATAGAACGTTAAAAAGCTGTAAATAATGAGAATACAGCAGTCCACTGGGTGTTATGTCATGCATATTTTAATTGGGTAAAAAGAAAACAGAAATGATTTTGATGTCTATCATAACCCTATGTTTATATACTGTGGTTAGCCAACTGAGAAAAAAATCTCCAACAGCTATTTCCTTTCTCTGTCATGGTTTGTAAAAAGTCTTCTGGAATATTTTAGATGAGAAATATGAAACTGCTTTTTTATAATATTCCATTAGAAATATTTCCGTAGTCCAAGAAAGTGGTGGAGAATATATTGAATGGGAGGTAGGCTTAGCTAGTCAAATGCTGGTTGGCTTGTGTCAGATATCTTGGACAGTCTTGACAACTTTGCAGGAAAAAAGAAATCCATATATGAAAATGTAGACTGATGGAGGAATTAAAGATGTGAAGCATTCTTGGTAACAAACAGGAGTTCTACTACTGGAGGTGCAGCCATCTTTGGCTGATGAAGTAGAAAGCACACAGTGCAAGCACATTTTTTTCATTGACTAGCTTTTTGGATTTGGCTAAAGAACAGTCTTAACTGACATGTGGTTAATGATACTGTACATGATGGCAATAAAATTCCCTTCACTTTTTCCTCACTCTCTGCGTGAGTGATAAATGTAATGACATTTTCTGTCTTTGTTCTTACGTGCGCTCTTTGAATTTCTACTTTCAAATGCCAAATTGCTTTGCACCTGATTTGTCAAAAAAAATCCTTCCTTCTATCACACAAATCTAGCAAAGGAAATAGTCTGAGATTGGTTCAGTGGTTTACAGGAGGAACACAAAGTTCTGGCAGATTGTATGTTATTTCTGTGCCCTTTTTCCTTAGTAGTTATATTTATAGTATTGTTTCTGATTCAGTTTCCTCTCAGTTCTCTATATCACGGTGGTAGATCTTAATTAAAATTAAATGTTAATTGTTAAAAAAATAAATAAATGTTTGGAGTGAAAGAAGTGTGTTTGCCATAGAATAAAATAATATTTTTGATATGCACATCTGCAATGTAGCATTTGTTTCACTTCTAATTAAATATGTAAATTGTTTGTCTTTAAGAGGACTCTCCTGGGAAAAAGATGGTATGCAGAAATGACACTTACAGCTTTTTAGCTCTCCCCAGATGAGATCCTTCTTACAGTAACACGAGAGGCAAGGTTTCCAGATGTCACTGCCTCCAAAGGAAAACAGATCTTCCTTTTTATATGACCCACACAGTATGTTTTACATCACTGTACACTGCTCTACCAGGAAGGCAGTATCACATTGGTACTGTATCTCATAGCCTTAGGGATAACGTAATATGGAACTATAAAGAAATCTGTAGTGGGTGAAATACAGTACAGTCATTCAATTCATGTTAGATTGAGACACAACATTTGAAATCAATTAAGTAGTGACTGACAGATTATATCTAAACCCTGGATACCCTCTTCAACAATATATACATATATATGTGTATATTTATAAAAATACCCACGCTCTGTGAAGCTGGCAAAAAAAAAAGTCACAAACAGGAAAAAGCTGTTAAAAAGCTGTTCTCTGCTAGCAACATTTTCCCACTGGTTTCCTGAAGAAGCTTTATCTGTGTGCTGCAGTTGTGAGATTCATCTGGTTGCTACCTAGGAGTTTCTTGCCTAGCCAGCAAGGAATTGGGATCCTCAATAGTGATGATGGTGACTGAAAGGGAAGGTGAATTACAGAAACTTCTCTTCATATAGATGTAAGATTCACAGAAAAAAAAAAAAAAAAAAAAAAAAAAGGCTCTGTACAGATTGCATGAATACCATGTAAACTTTCCCTCAGGTGATGATCTAAATAAGAAATGTAAAAACATGGGGAGAAAATGATACTATGAGGAGATGGAGAGATGGAGAAAGACAAATGTAGAGGAGATAAAAATAAGCCAATGGAAGTAGATAAAAACACATTAATAATATAGCTTACTGGAAAAGTAAAGTCATTTTTGGATGGCTCTGATGTTCTACCTGAGTAAACTTGGTATGTTCTATAACATCATAGTTTGAGAAACACCATATGAGGAAGTGAAGACTTCATTTGTGTAGACTTGGAAAGAAAATCATAAAAACCATTTTTTTCCACCAAGATATTTATCGAATGGAATTAGGCATCCTGTCCCTTAATGGCTCTGAGAGGTATTCAGGTGAAATCATGTTATTTCATAGACTTCACTTAACAGAAAGCAATACTCTCATGGGCCATTTGTCTTACTGTCTGAACACGTAATACAAATAAGCCACAAGTGCAAAACTGTGATTAAATAGAGAATGAGGATTCAATGCAAGTAATAATAATGTCCTACCTGAGGAATTATCAGCAAAAACTCTTTCTCAGCATTGTGCTAGGGGATGTTACTATGTTACGGATACTTTCTGCCAGGTGAATGTCATTTAATAATTACATGATAGTAGGTAGCAGCACCTTTTATAAATTTTAGTGGGGAGAGCAGATAACAATGTGGATCCAGTTTTTCACTTACATAGAGAAAGGTTGACTTAGAGACATCCTCCAGTTCTAGTTATGAGATAGTCTTAATGATCATAGTAGGAAAGGTTTATAGAAGCAAAACAGTTCTTCAAGCAGAAGAAATGGTAATTATATACCATCTTGAAACATTAATTAAATACCATCTTATCTTTCCCTGCAGTTGTATGTAACTTACAAATTTGAGTTTCTCTCTTCAATGCTAAGACAGCCAATTCCTAAGGGTTTAGGGAAGAGTGGAGAGACTCTAATTTCTTCTTCTTCCATTATTTCTCTTTATGAGGGAATAGAAAATAAGCAGCTACATCTGTGGGAAGCAGGGGAGGCAGCAGCTATTTCTGAGAACGTCTCCATGTTTTGTATGAATCAATAAATGAACCAACTCAACAGAATAAAGAAACACTGAAAAAAAGATGCAAGACTCTTCCCCCAAAGCCACAGTAAGTTATATTCAGTAGCAGTTATGCAGCGGTTAAGTGCATATCTTCATAAAGAGGTTAATCTTTCATAAAATTTTCTTTAAAATGTCAGCCTAGCTTGAAAATGAGACACAGGAGGAGGGAGGGAAGTTTTATGTTTGTCTGTCTGTGTATGTATACATAATAAAAGGTAAAATATATACAAATGAATTGAAGTCTACTTGTGGAATTTGTTATTTAAAAAAATAAATTAAATAATAACATCCTTATGCTTGAGGGGAAAAAAAAAAACAACCAACTAATTTGATGCAGCTTTTTACAGTAATATCCACACAGATCAAATACTCGTAGATCAGAGCAACTATGTGTTGCTAGACTGGTTGAGCCAGCAATACAATGCCTGTTCCTTCCTGTGTCTACAAAGAAAATGGGAGAAGGTGAAGGATGCTATAAAGTGAGCAGATAGTATGAAGAAATAAAAAGACAAAATTTTCAGTTTTGAGAACTAAACTTTGGAGAGACAAAATAAAGATCTCTTGCACAACTGTAATGTGTGTTGGGGAAAAAATCCTCTTGAAACCACAGGATTTTTTTCCTGTCAGAAACCTTTTAATAAAGACGTATATTAAAAAAAAAAAAAAAAACAACAAAAAAACATTCCTAAGTCTGGAAAAAAACATTAACATTTAAACTTTCTAAACATAAATCATTGTCTTCCCCCACCCCATTCCTCCAGTGCAGAGCACCTGCTTTTGCTTTGTCCAGCTCTGGCTGTGTATTAAAGCTTCTGGGTTTTCCTAGAGGAGGAATGTTTCTCTGCAAACTGCCCTGAAGTCAGCATGGAGTTTGGTAGAGAAAACTAATCTCTGTGAATCACAGTGAGGGCAAACTGATTACCTAAATCACATGTGGCTAAGTAGTGTGGTTGCTTAAAGTCTGAGGCATTTTCTTAGTGTTTTGTGGGATTTTCTTGTTCGTTAACTTGTTTATAACTTTCTCTAAGTTTCATTAAATAAGCTCCTCACCTACTCAGTGTGAGTTTTAAGCTCCTCGCCTACTCACTGTGAGGAGAATAGGTTTGCAGAAGGGATGAGCTACTGGAAATGGAACAAATGGAAATGGCAAAGTCAATGGAGTGAGCTTTGCTGTGATAACAATTCATGCTGCCGTGTAGCTGCCTCTCTTCCTATCCTAGCCAAGCACAGTGAAAATCAAATAAAGTAAAGGTATGAAACAGAGAAGAACCTCACAGCAACAACTGAAAGAAACATTCACAAAGAAGTGAAATTTCAGAAGTAGTCTGTGCAGACTGCAGTCCTCTCCTAGTACTGCTTTAAATAAACTCTGAAGTAGAAGCATGCAGATGTGTATATACACTTGGGAAAGAGTGACTGAAATGTTGTGCAGCAGAAAAAAACTGGGTACTCTGCTGGTTGGCAGCTGGCTAAACATGAGCCAGCCCAGTGCCTCAGTGGCCAAGGAGGCCAGCTCTATCCTGGTTGTATCAGAAGCAGTGCAGTCAGCAGAAGCAGGGAGGTGATCATCCCCCTCTACTCAGCCCTGGTGTGGCTGCATCTTGAGCGCTGTGTTCAGTTCGGAGCACCTCACTACAAGAAGGATTGTGTTGCTTGAGTATGTACAGAGAATATCAACAAAGCTGGTGAAAGGACTCAAAAACAAGTGATGAGAAGCTGCTGAAGGGGCTGTTTTGTCTGGAGGAGGCTGATAACTGCTTGAAATGAGGTCATGGTGAAGAGGAAGGTTGGTCTCTTTTCACAGATGACAAATGAAAGGAAGTGAGAAAATGACCTCAAGAAGCACTAGCAGAGTTTTTGATTGGATATCAGGAAGCATTTGTCATAGAAAGAATGGCTAAGCAATGGAAGAGGCTGCTTTTTTGTATGTTTTGTATTTTCTATGGAAATAAATAGGCTTTCATTTTAGACCAATCAACATAGCTTGCTCTTTTCTTTCTTCCTGTTTATGAAGATGTGCTTACAAATTAATTCAATATTCTTTATTTCCTATTATTTAACTGCAAAAATAAGGTTTTTTTCTCACTCTGCTGTATTGTGTGTCTTGTGTACACACACCTTTCTTATTCAAAGCAAGAGCACAGCTCTGGAGCACAACTGTCTCCTCCTTTGTAATGGGCCAATTGTTTTCTCTCCACTACCTAAATCATTGCTCTCTAACATTACTATCATGCTCCACCCCAGAGCTGTATTCTAGTAACATGCAGTGCAGATGCCCTGATATGAACAATATCTCATGTGCCTGGCTATTGAGTTCCTTTTTAAGTGAAATGATAAACTGCAGTAATTTTGAATGATAAATTTCCATTAGACTAATCATAGCATATTAGTTTTGTTTGTTTTTCCCAATATCCATTCCAATTCTAAAAAGCACTTATGCCAACAAGTAGCAACATGACTCCATTCATTGTTTTCAATGGGACTACATATGCCTGAAATAGACGCAGAAGCATTTAACTATAGCAACTTAAATTACAAGATCAGTACTACCATCAAAGCCCCATATTTCATTTAAAATTATGTATTTGTAACTGATTCTTTCACTCAAGGACTAGCATTTTCTGAGGCAAGGGACAAATATCCATGCAATTTCTAAATACATTTCAATTTCTGATCACCAACAAAAAAATAAGCTCAACTGGAGGAAATTCTTTTACAAAGGTATTTCCTTACCTCCAACCTCTCAAATTACTGCTTTACAAAATAGGCAGCAACTTGACATACATCGCCCTTTGCCTGTACTACTCCTTCACAGTGTCCATATTACATTCCATCAGATGTGCTGAGCCAGGTGCAGCATCACAATGCAAGCTGATATTGTTGCAAAAGAAAGACAAAAAGATGAATATTGGTAAATGCACTAAAAAAAGTATAGTGGCAGTCAGTGTGTTGGTATTCACATTTCCTTATATGTATAAAATAAATACAAAAGATAAAAACTGGCCCAGATAAAGTTAGTAAAATAACTGTCATAGATTTCAGAAGAGCTAAGAATGCAAACAATGTTTATATTACTATGAAAGGAAGATCATATCCAAACTTGACAGAGCTATTCTATTATTAGAATTTAAAAGACAGAAGATGCATGATGGGTTCTTTTGCTGCCTCTAACCAATAGTCTTAACAATCGCTAGAAACTGAAATGAAGGTTAAAGGCATCTGACAACATTTTTTACTTTACTTTCATTAATGCTTATACTTTATCAAGCCTCAAAGTCAAGGGCATTCTTTTATGTTGTACTGTACTACACTTATGTTACCTGAACTTTGCAAGCCAACAGTAATGGTGTCATTACACATTTCCCTTGTGATTTTATGTACAAATCACAAAACAGTTATGCTATATCCCACTGTTTCCTTTGGTGGCATTTACATGTCATCCTGTATTCTCTTTATAAACTTAGCATCATAACTGAAATTGCAGATTAAGATTTCTTCTGTGGTAAGATTTTCTGAGTATTATTTACCATAACCATTTTCAAGAAAACAAAGAAAGGGAAAACAAGTTCTTGTTTGATCTTTTCCCCAGGCATAATTTTTTTCAATCCAGACTCCAAATGTTTTATGGGCATTGTGTAAAACCATCACCTTGCTTTGTGGGTAATTAAGTCATTACAATAACACACTATGTTACTGCGTACCAAAGCAAAAATGCCTGACTTCTATCAGGAAACTATAAAAGGCCAGATGTTTCTAAGAGTTCAGGCAGAATCACAGAGCTATCGCTAATCACCAGGTTTGTTTGTGTAGGAGAAAGTGAACCCATGAAGTCAATGTGAAATTTCCTATATAGTTCATCCAACTTCATAAATTAAGTTGCAGCTTATCTTTTAGGACCTGAAGTGATAGTTTTCCTTAAAAAAAAAAAAAGAAAAAAGAAAAAAGAAAGAAAAAAGAGAAGTCGCAAGTAGCTGTGAAGTATCTAACTTTTGAGTCAGTCATATCAAATCTGCGTACTGCCAGATCATCAAGACAAAGATTCAGTGAAAAAATTCAAATCTGGGCACACAATCAATTGTATTTCAGCCCATCTATTCAGGACATGGGATATGGATTGATAGACTGTGTTTCAGCTTCATACTTTTAAGCCAACAGTATGCCAGTTGTCTGAGACCAGTAATATTTGTTTTGGCAGAAACCTAAAGTGATTTGGACCAGTAATTTTTGAACCAATATTAAACTTAGACAAAGTTAACGGACTGAAAGTTTTTGAATCTATTTGAATCAGAGAAATAAGATCACACATAAGGTTATTAATTTGCGTGCTAAGGTCTCAACATTTATAATTAAAACTCTAGAGGCAGATTATTACTGACTAGAAAGTTATCTTTTTGCTTTTGCTGTTGAAACTATTCTGTTATTTACAGATATGTACATTTACACTAGGGAAGCAATTTACTTAGTTTCTCAAATACTTTGGGTTAAGTTCAGCAGAAGTTATGAAACAAGTTAACAAACAACATGGTAATAAGTAAATATCTTAAATATAAGAGAAAATGGGAAGAAGGGGAAAGGGACACTATGACAGCAGCAGCTTCTTAAAAAGATGCAATATACTTCCCAAACAGAGCTCTGAAATAGTCTCTAAGAAGCCATTTATTTTCATAAATACGTGTTTAGTTGCTAAAACACCGTATTTTCCTATGACTAAAAAGCATTACTTACTTTAGCTTATTTTATGAAGTAAATAATTCCATGTGTACCAAAATATTAAACCTACAAACGTACAGTTGAGTTAATCTCCTATAATTAATTCAAGAATATGGATTAATTCAGGAATGCTGAAATTATTTATGTTCCTTTTGTTTCCCATTTGTGTTTTTTATTGATTAGTGGAAGGAAGAGAAGGTTTGTTTTCACTCAGATAATGTAAAAATTTGGAAAGAACCATCAAATACTCTTTGCTGATTATGGCTATGGTGACAAAGTACCGTGTCATTCGAAGACATGTATTACTCTGATAATCCCAAAAAAGATCAGCTAAGGGACTGATAGACAGTTTCCTTGACACACATCATCAGATCATCTGACATGATTTTCTGTATATCGTGGCCCATCAAATTCTATTAAAACATTCCTGCCTTTATCCCAGTAACATGATTTTGTTTAAATCATATTTTTCCAAAAGATATACAGGCTTCATGGACAGAGAATCTTCTAATATTTCTTTTTGGTCCATTTATTTCCATCATTCATCTTCATTATTGAAAAAAAATAAATGCTCACTTTATAATACAAATTTGCCTGTGGTATATATACATATATATATGTTTTTGTTTTTTTTTTTTTTGCTATGGTTTTTGTGAGAATCACAAGGAGCACGGTATTTTTTTCCTGCACAAGTACTGTGAAATACTTCTTAAACTTCCTCTAGATTTTTTCTCTAACCTTTGAATCATTTGGGCAGCTTGCTGTGTTAACGTGTCCAGTTTTCCAGCACCCATTCAACAATGTGAACATTAGGTAATTGCAGAGAGCATCTTGTTCCAGGGACACTTAGTTTAGAGCCATTAATCATATATTTGTTCCCATTTACAGTTCCTCTCTTTCTGTGATTAAAAACAATTTGAGTTTTTCTGCACAGCTAAATTGTTTCTCCAGTGCATCCCTTCAAGTTATCCTGTTGTTTTTTATCCAAGGTTGCAAGCCACCAATCTGTAGGCATCAGCAACAGTGCTTATACAGATTTATTTGAGGGCTGCTTGAAAAGCAACGCCTCCTGTTTTATTTATGTTCACTTACAATGTTATGCAGGGTCTTGTTCATCACTACTGAATGAACTAATGGTGGTGACTACTTTGAAAAACTAGCATTTTGTAGGTGAGAATTTTCTCTATCGAATAGTGTTGTTGTACTCTTTGTAGCTGTTGTTCCATGGGAATAAACAGGAGGCATTACATTCAGAGTGACCTACATAAAAGATTGCATGAGAAGTGTCCTGAAATGTAGTTCTTTTGGGAATGATAGATCATATTATGCTATGTACTACAGACTTATCTTTGTTACTACTTATAACTATCTCTACCTGCCTTTGCAAGCACTGCAGAGCTTCCTGTATGGATACCTCAACTTCCCTCATAAATAAAATAGCATTAGTTACCAAATTAACAGCACCATTCTTCTGTGATAGAGTTTCTGAACAGCAAATCCTGAATTCAGAAATCTTGAGACGTTGTGATACAGAAGAGAAGAAACTTACTTTGCAGTTTATAACTACACCTGGATTGCAGTAGCTCCTGTGATCTCAGGTACTACAAAACTCACAAAGTAAGTTTTGACAATAGGCAAGAGCTCTTGTTTGACTGCTGTTTTTGAGTATGAACTTAGTAGTATATGGCAGCCACTCATGGAGCCTTTTCCCTAGCAAACAGATTGCCATTTCTGAATTCTAACCAAATCAAAGACTCTTATAATGTAATAATAGGTACCAGTGGGGAAGATCAGATTTTGACTTCTTCTGTATTATGATGTTCCAGCCTTTGTAGATGTCAGACTAGAGCAGGAGCTATGAACTCTCAGCCTAGTTCCTGGTAAGACCAAAAGCATACTTTCACTTTTTCTAACCATACCTTCACTTTTTGCTCTCCTCATACTGTGCAATACTATTACCACCTGTAATGCAAGAAAATCAGTATGTTTTGCCTTATCTTTATATGAGTTCTCTTCTGCTAACTTTGCATTGCTGCCATATTCTCCCTAATGTATAAAGCCTTTTCTGAATCAGTCAGTAATCCTCCAAGGCAGTTATCAGTGGCTGGAATAGGAAGTTAAGACCCAAGCACTAGTGAGGTCCTTCAGTACAGACAGACCAAATGCCCTGGGCAGAACTCAGGGTGAATACTGGAAGGCACATACATGGTTACCTTTTCTGTCCTTTTGAATGTGATGCTCAGAGGTTTCTCTGCTTGCCCACCAGATATCATATTAAGAAGGAAGACAGAGTCAGCAAATCGTTATAAGATTGAGATGAGGCAACAGCACAGGAACCACCCGGAAAGCCCACTATGTTCTGGGCTGCATTAAAAAAGGGGTGACCAGCAGGGAGAGGGAGGTGATTTTCCCTCTCTACTCAGCTTTTTTGAGGCCCCATCTGCAGTACTGCATCCGGGCCTGGGGCCCCCAGCACAGCAAGGATGTGGAGCTCTTGGAGCGGGTCCAGATGAGGGCCACTAAGATGATCAGAGGGCTGGAGGACTTCTCCTATGAGGAAAGGTTGAGAGAATTGGGCTCCAGGGAGACCTCATTGTGGCCTTCCAGTACTTGATGGGAGTGTATAAACAGGAGAGGGAATGGCTCTTTACAAGGGTGGATAATGACAGGACAAGGGGGAATTGTTTTAAACTGAGACAAGGGAGGTTTAGGTGAGATATTAGGAGGAAGTTTTTCACACAGAGGGTGGTGACACACAAACAGGTTGCCCAAGGAGGTTGTGGATGCCCCATCCCTGGAGGCGTTCAAGGCCAGGCTGGATGTGGCTCTGGGCAGGCTGGTCCGGTGGTTGGCGATCCTGCACATACCAGGGGGGTTGCAACTAGATGATCATTGTGGTCCTTTTCAACCCAGGCCATTCTATGATTCTGTGAAATTCCTGAGCACTGACCTTAAGCAACCAGTGACCTTCTTCCTTCCATACTCATTTGGCAGCCAGTGGGGTGTGATGCTGATGGAGCTTGGCCACAGACCACTGCTTGAGGAGCCCAGTCCACAGTGCTCAACTATACGAAATAGCTTTGCACATTATATTAAAATGTATTTCATTCTTTGCCTATAAAATGCCTCACATACCTATAGCATAGTAAAAGTAGTAATGCTATTTATGTTTCTGTTAATGGAAAAGTTGCTATTTGCTGCTTATCCTAGCCCCCACTCATGGACCCATGTCTTGGTCTGGCTTCAGCCTGGTCCCGTTCCCAGGGAGGTGCCTGAGGCCTGGGACTGGGACTGCTCCTGTGCCCCTAGATGCTTGCTGCTGGTAGAGCAGTGGAAGGGGCTGCTTGCCAGGCTCTGCCATGGCAGAGCCTATCCAGAGCCCACAGGCAGCTCCTGGTACCATGAGGGTCCTGACAGTCCTTTCTCACTCAGCTGCTCTTCTGCTTTGACTCTGGCTGATGTCTTGTTCCTTACTGGCAACTTCAGACCATTTTTCACTTAGTGTCTGTTATAATTCTGCCAAGCAGTGTTAAATAACACATACATACCCCATTCTCCCAAAGGAAACAGTATCATTCATTCATCTTTATACAGAGTTATCTTTTAAGTAAAGAAACACAAAGCCAAAACTTACCACGAGCACAACACTTGGCAGTGATGGAGATGATTCTGTACTTATTAGAGAGTACTTTCAAGACTTACAAAGCAGAGACAACCAGCAGAAAGTAAGGAGGGGAATGCTGTATTTCTCAGGAGAAAAGTAACGAGTGGACCTGGAGTGGTCTCAGAAAATGGGGAGTGTTGACTGCTTACAAAGCACACTTTGTTCACTGTGACTGATTGCACAGTGTCATCACTTGGATTAGGTGAGCAGGAATGCAAGACTGGCCTAAAAGCTCTTTAGTCACGCTGGAAAAAATGCAGATAATGATGAATATTAACCACACATCTCTGGAAACTTTTTTTTCAGAATCCTCATATTACTTGAATTGTAGACTTTCGAGCAAATTGTGGTCCTTGCATGATTATTCCAATGCATTCCAGACAATACTTGTGTTTATAATTTATTGTTAGATAAAAAAGGAGCTACAGATTCAGACCAATAGTCTTGAAATCCTCTAATGGTAGGGAAGAAGGAACAAAAGTTTATAGTATATATAGTATTATAATTGGAATGGCTCTTCCCTGTTCAGATGTAAATATCACAAGCTCCTATTGCCCCTTGGCAGCTTTAAACGTTGCTCCAGAGAAACAAATTCCCTCCTTGTTTTGCAGTACCTGGCTGTCATGAAAGAAGGCCTCACAAACAGCCCTCCCAGTTTCAGTTACCCAGAAGCCAAGAAAAGACCTCTTAGCAATTCAAAATACGTGGAAGTATCCTACCATTTCTGTGCACAGTTAGTTTTCACAATGAGGGAAGTGTTATCAGGGCCAGTTGAAGGGCCACAGCACCTCAATGCAGAGCAGGTATGTGATAGACAGACAAAGGAGTAATGGGAAGACAGAAGTAATGTAGGATGAGTATTTAGGCAAGTCATCCTGCGTACTTGCAAGATTATTGAGTGATAAGCAGTAAAATGATCTAAGGAACCGTGAAACCCAAATGTTAATACTGGAAATCATTTCCAGGCACATAAAGGAGAAGAAAATCTTCAGAGCTTCATGATTTGCCGAAGAGAAGTCATGCCTGAAATATAAAAACTGATAAGTTTTTATAATGAAATACCCAGCCTGATGGATGAAGGAGGAGTACTGGATATCATCTTCCTATACATCAGTAAGGCTTTTGACACTTCCACTCACAAGAACATGTTGAAGTATGGGCTGGATGAACAGACTATGAGGTGGACTGAAAATGGGCTGAATGGCTAGACCCAGAGCATTAGAGTTCAGTAGCATAAGGTCTAACTGGAAACTAATAATGAAGGGAGTATCACAGGGTAAATGCTGGGTTTTATCTTTTTTAAGATCTTTATTAACTGAGGGGAGTGGCTGACTTGTCAGAGAGCCATGCGGCCATCCAGGGAGACCTTGCCAATCTAGAGAGCTGTTCTGACGAAAAAATTGTGAAGTTCAGCAAGAAGTAAAGAGTCTGCATCTGAGGAGGAACAACACCATGCGTCAGTACAGTACATGCTGGCAGACACTCAGCTGGAAAACAGCTTTGCAGCAAGGGCCTAGGATGCCTGGCAGACACCAACCAATGTGCCTTTGCCACTAAAAAGTCTAGTGGTATCCTTGGCTGCATTAGGCAAAGTATTGCCAGCAGGTCAAGAAAGGTGTAATTTCTACTCTACTAAGTATTGATGAGGATGCATCTGGAATACTGTGCCCAATTCTGGGCCTCCCAGTACAAACTCGCATCGCCTTCATTCAGCACCTGATCTCCCATGCAGAAAAATAACTGAATCTTCATGCCAAAACTAAAGCATACAAAAGGAGTGAGGAAGTGATCGATGGAGCTGTAGTCTGTGTTTCATTGCAATAACTGTTTATTAGTCATTTGAGAAACCAAGTATTTTATGACATCCATAAATAAATGGCATTCAGTACAGGGTCTTCAAGGTCTAAAATAAGCCTTCTGATTCCACTGCGGGAAGAAATTCTTACATTTTGTCACTTTTGAATGAATGTCAATCCTTAAGGCTAGTTAATGTTCTGCCTCAGAGTTCCAGGTAAAAGTACCAAAAC
Organism: Phasianus colchicus; assembly: GCF_987193195.1. NCBI lineage: Eukaryota > Metazoa > Chordata > Aves > Galliformes > Phasianidae > Phasianus > Phasianus colchicus. Next base: position 41,208,521 of record NC_143437.1, on the reverse strand, counting down.
TTCTGTAAATATGTGCAACAAATGCCCAGATTCAGAACCATCTACAATGGTGTTGGTACAGTAGAATCTTAGATGAACAGACGGAGAAGAACACTGATGTGTTCTTGGGATACTATTGAGTAATGAAATGATGACAGGTCTACAAGAAATAAAAGTAGAATTAATTAAACTATTTTCATTGTTCAAACTAAGAAAATTCCACATAGTGGACAACCAGCAGAGCCATTACAAAGTGATAAATGAAACAGTAAGGCTGACATCAATGCTCTTTCCACAGTTTTCAAATATTCAACTTCATAAATAATGTTGTGGTATTGATCTTTTATTGTAGGAAAAATAAAAATAAAAAAAGAAAAACTAAAAAAGAAGGGGAAAAAATTACCAAGTTACCAAACAGGAAAGAAAAAAAGGGAAAGGAAGAGAGAAAGAGAGAGACAGAAAGAGGGGGGAAAGGGGGGGGGGAGAGGAAGGAAAAGAAAAAGGAAAAGGAAAAGGAAAAGGAAAAGGAAAAGGAAAAGGAAAAGGAAAAGGAAAAGGAAAAGGAAAAGGAAAAGGAAGGAAGGAAGGAAGGAAGGAAGGAAGGAAGGAAGGAAGGAAGGAAGGAAGGAAGGAAGGAAGGAAGGAAGGAAGGAAGGAAGGAAGGAGGGAAGGAGAAGAGGAAGAGAAACAAGCAAGGCATTCTTACGCACTTTCTCACAGAGCATGGCAATATGAGAGGTATAATGCATCATGTCACACCTAAGAGATAGTTGTTCTAGAGTTCATCAAGAAAAAAGAGGTAACTGTTTCCTTAGAGCAAGGCTTTTACAGGGAGCATATGTGAATAAGAACTTGTAAAACTTAATTCTTAGCCTTCTTCTCACTCATCTGATGTTATTATGCAAGCTCTTTCTAATGAAGTTTGTGGTTTGATGATAAATTTCCCAATATTACTTTTCTATTGCTGCTACTAAGCTATCCACAAAAGAAAAATCTGAAGCATTTTTATTTTCTCTGTGCTTGCAACAAATCTTTAACAGATACAACTTTCTTTCACTTAAGAAAAGACGAGTGTTATAAGATCTGTTCATGTAGGTCAAGGGAGTGGGACTTATCTCCTAACTTAACTGTCTTAAAGTGAATGCCTAGACTGATTATATGCATGAAAGAAAAAAGTAGTGCCTCCAAAGGGCAACTGTCTTCACTTTAATATTTAGTATTAATTAATATTTAGGACAGGTTGAATAATCTCAAGATATTTGTCTGTTGCATTGCCAGTATGGGGATACTATACAAGTAGTTGGGACCAGATATTTGATTTTTAAATGGCTAAGTAATCCCAACTGAATATCTGTCAATTATACGAAACACCAGGTTACGCTTGTGTTGGTATGTATGTAAAAGCTGCCATCCATAAAATGTTCCAAGATATTCTTGTTTTCTCTTTCGTCTACTCTCTCTGAGTACAGTCATTTCATATGTTCTGTACTCTCTCTCCTTCCTTTATCTTTTCTGCCCTGCACTTCAATTAGAGTTGAATGTTGTCCCCCGTCTTCTGTTTTTCCTTCTTCAAAGATCTTTAATTACAGTTAAATCCAGTGCAGTATCTTCTTACTCAACAGTTCTGATCCCTATGTGTGTTCTAAATTATATTTGCTTACTTTGCTGACCAACACGTGTCTTATCACTCAGGGAAAGATTACTTAAAAGTTTTACAGGACTGCAAGAATAGTGAACCAATTTTCCAGTAATAACCCATGGAATTACTATAAATGATGGCATGAAAAGAAGTTCCTTTCAGTTTTTGTTTTGTTTTTGTTTTTGTTTTTTTTTTTCCCAGAAACTAGGAAGCAGAAATAAAGAGAAATGGGGTAAAAGGGGACTATAAAATATCAATTTGAAATGCAGTTTTTCTCTCAGGAACAGCAGAGGGACTGAAAAGGAGCAAACAAGGACTCATCAACATTGTTCCTGTATTTTATCTTAGTTATTTGGACTACAGTACAATTTTGCATGTCTTTAATAATGTACATATACTTGCTAAGATCCATACCACTACTCATATTCCTGCATTTAACAATGTCTTGGTTTCAGCTGGGATAGAGTTAATCTTCATCGTGGTAGCTGGTATGGCCACGTTTTAGATTTAGAAGGAAAATAACCTTGATAACAGACCACATTTTAGTTGTTGTTGAGCAGTGCTTACACTAAGTCAAGGATACTTTACCTTTTCATGATGCCCCACCAGCAAGGAGCTGCGGGTACACAAAGATCTGAGAGAACATAGAGCCAGAACAGCTGACCCAAACTGGACAAGGGTGTGTCTCATACTGTATGGAATTATGCTGAACAATAAAACGGGGGATTTGGCCATGCGGGCTACCATACTTGAGCACTGACTGAGCATCATTTAGCAGTTGGTGAGCATTTGCATTTGCAGCACCTGTTTTGTATATTCTTTTCTTTTGCTTTTTCCCCCCTTCTTTTCCTTCCTATTATCCTATTTCCTTCCTATTATTATAATAGGAATATTACTATTTCTATTTTTATATATTCTATAATCTCCTATTATCTATTATCCTATTATCTCCTATTATCTATTATCTTCATAATTCTCTCCCCATTCCACTGTGGTGAGAGTGACTGAATAACTGTGTGGTGTTTAGCTGACTGCCAGATTAAATCACAACAAAAAACACTGCAGAATGCATGTTTTCATTCTGTATTTTTACTGATGCCTAGTACAAGATGTTCTGATCCCTTCAAGGATTGCCATCTGATAAGATAAATGAATGATCATTCACCAGTATTTTTCAGTTAAGAGGGAAGGATTTTCCCTCTACAGTAACTGGCTAATAGATTTGATTTGATATGATTTATGGTGATTGTTACTTCAGTAAACAACAGAAAAACATGAAGGATTTTGGTAGTAAATACATACAGGGAAAGTCAGATGCACAAGGCAGCTAGTGACACAAGGGAAGTGAAAAGGCATTTCAACTGGTACCACTCACAGATAATCAAATTTGTTTCTTGTAATTTTTCAGTCTACTAATCCATGACAGATGTCAGCTATTCTGCTTAATTTCACTGTCAGCAAAGCTAAATATTTTTGGAAAGGGATTCTCAGAGCAGAGGAACAAAAAAAATTGCTTGGAAATATTATGAAACTAGAAAACTAAAAAAAAAAAAAAAAAAAAAAAAAGATTATATGATTCTCAGGCATTTGTAATTTTTGGATAAGATCCAAAAAAAGAGCCTGTAAGCACAGAAATTATCACTGAAATTCCTGACTTCAAGATAAGGACACCAAACACCCTTTCTAGCTGCCTGAGGTGACTAAGGGCCATGGATGCCTGCATATTTTTCATGGAGCTATCTTGAACATCTCAAGTTGTACATCTTTCCCTGTGCAGAAGAGCTTCCTTTTTTTGGCTTGGATTGAGCACTGAGGCAGCTCTCTTACTTTAGGAGCTAGACAGACCAGCCAAGTGGCCTAACACCTACCTCCCCAGAGCTATCTCATCAATGCACAATGACAGAAGCAAATCCAGAGGACTACATGTGAGATGGCAGGGTAGCCATGGACATTTTGAATGCAGAACATGGTTGGAAGAGGAGACAATGAGTATTCCTTTGTCTAAGATTGTCCCTACATATGGAGAGGCCCATTTTCTGTTCATTCACCAGGGATTCATATTAGCATCTGTTTTGAAAGAGACTGCTGTGACCAGCTGAGCTCACAATCATTTTGATATCTGAAGGGATGCTTCCCAGAATTGCTATTGAAACCTCTGAGAATCAATTGTGAGACAAAGGAAAGAAGACAAAAGTGTCTAGGCTATTAGAGTTGAAAGTAGACAGTAGAGCTAGATTATTCTAAGTCAAGCATGGCCAGGGGAAATCACGGTGGAAATGAGTTGACAAGTTTTGGAAGGAATATAAGTGAGCTTGGACAAAATTTTACCTTTGCTTGACTGTTGTAAAGACAGATTGTTACTGGTATCCCTGAAATATTTTTTCAGTGTGCTTAATCCAGACAATCTTTTCAAGGAGGAATAACAAATACAAGTAAAATTAATACTATCTAGGTAATAAAAACAGGATTGCCAGTTAAAACTGGGAAGAAGCTGACAGAATGAGGTTCTACATTTAACATGTGCAGTGACGCAAAACAAATACTCGGTTGACATTTTACAAATAATGAATGTATTACACGTCTGGTCTTGAAGAATTTTTCCTGAATATATTTTGGCCTAATGGTATCAGCTGATGTATCATTTGTTTTCTTTGGCTCTCTAATGATGCTATCAATTACATCATAATGGAATGTGAACCATATTATTCTTAAGAAGGTAAATGTCACAGAAATCAAATGCACTGGCTTATATTTGATCTTCCTACCAATACAGCTACTCTTGGAGGGATGCTTATTAGCCATGATTAAAGTGCTAGCATTAAATAAAAATAATGGTAACTTAAGTAGTGCCTTTCTTGATAAAACATATGGGAAAATGCTATGATTAAAATGAGATCTTACTCTTATCCGTATTACAATTATTCTGTATCGATTGTTAGTTTCTCCTGCTTCCGCTCTGTGACATCTGTCTAGGATTGCATTTGCATGTGCGAATCAGATAAATTATAGCAGTGCAGAACTTCTATTTCAAATCTGCAAAGCTGATACTGTTTTGTAAGTTCTCAGAGTACATTTTTATTGCAGCATCAATCAAAATAAAATACTGCATGATTTTGTTAAATTAAAAAAAGAAAAGCCAAAATGCACAAAAAAGCACCTCATCAGATGCCTGTACTCTATTTGTAGAATATTCATAGGTATTCAAGTATCTTTTATTTCCAGGCAAACTGGAATTGTAGGTACATATGAGACACGCTCACAGATCATTTAAAATTTAAGAAAGGCAAAGTTATTTCTAATACTGAAATGTGAGATTATATGTGAACAATGTACTTTGAGTCTGATAACACTTTAGAATAAAACCAATTAAAAATGTATCTGTTGTACTCCTTGTAAGACTGAGTAACAAACTGGAAAGCTAAGGATAAAAAAGTATTGTTACTTTTAAGTTAAATATAGGTTATACAACACAGGGTTGTTTTTTTGTTTGCTTGTTTTTTGCTTGGTTGGTTGGCTTGTTTTTTTTTTTGTTTGTTTTTTGTTTTAATGTAGATATATCTATAAAAAGCTAAAATGAGTTTATATTTTGAATTAGCCAATAGATAATTAACCCGAAAATTAACAAATATTTCAGTCCTGGTGCCAATCATTGTAAAAATGCCATTTTGCTCAGAAGGGTTAAAGATTTAGGACTCTATACACTTGGTCTAAAATTATAGATGAACAATAGCCTTGATCCAAACTAAGGGTAGCTGAGCCTAAAATCCTGCTGCAACAGTGGCCATCAGCAAGCAAACAAGAGTAAAAGCAAGGCAAACATACATGACGGTTTCCCTCCTCCAATACTATGTAGATTTCCATCGAGGGTCTGATATGGACTTCTTCAGGCAATAGTTATTATGCAAGTTTAATAATTTTCAATGGATATATCTTTCAAATATGTGTCCTATCTCTGTTCCACAGGTCTGTTACTCATTTCACAAGGAACTGTCTCTACTTGCTCAAATTCAAGCAGCTCCTACAAACTTCATTTGATATCCTTCCTTATTATAGTGGAAAAAGCAGTGAAACAGCTGTTCTTATCTGAACTTATCTGTTCTTATCTGTCTTATTTGAACTGCTCATTATTTTTAGATCTTTGTAATATCTCCCCCAAACTAAAGTGACTATATTCACTTTGTTAGTCCTACCTTTCATCTTAGAATATTTTAGGTTGTAAGGGACATTTAGAAGTCATGGAGTCTAACCTCCTACTCAAAGCAATGCCACCTTCAAATGTCGATTCAGTGGTCACTTGAGTACTCCAACAGAGAAGTTTTTGCAGCTTTCCATCTTATTTCTGAGAAGGAAATCCAAGGCTGTCAGGGCCCACCTATCTTTCCTGATCCAAGCTGCAGGTTCTGACCTGATACTTAACAGATGGGATTGGTCTAAACAGTATTATCTATCAAAAAAATGTGGTGGCTTATGAAAAGTAGTTATCAAGCATACCCTATAGTCAAGAAAGAGAAGAGCACCTCAGAATGTGATTTATTCCATGTGTCAAGAAGTCTCTCGCCATGTGCTGAACTGCCCTCTCTTTCCCCAGGTTGGTTTCTAGGAGGAGCCTGGTCTCATAAATTTTCAAAAAGAAAAGAATCAGATGAAAAAAAGTTCCAATAAAAGTCCTCAGGTAGGCACAGCTAGAAGGCAGTATTACAACAACTGAAAATTCCACAGCAGACCCTGCAATTATGTGATATATCTAGTATAACGGAAGGAAAATTATGACACAGGAAAATTATAGAAGCCAGGATCTATCAGCATCTGGCTGATTTGCTATTCTGCGATCTCTGAGAATGAGCTGACTATTTTCCATTTTTGAAATGTTAAGTCTACAAGTTAATTGAGTAAGTAATTTCAACTACTATAAAACAAAGTTAGAAATTCCACCCTCCTGGTCCAAATCCCAGCAGAGATCAGGTTGTTAAGTACCCATGTAAGATGAAAGTGTCATTCAACTGCTAAAAGTTTCATCCAGCTTCCACTCACTTCACAAAAATTTACAGTTAAGAATAACAAAATGTTCCGTAGATTTATGATGTGACAATTTATCTAGATCTCAGACCAAAAATAATTAGGATATTTTGTAACCAGTGCACAAAGGAAAATTCTCAATTCAAATATTTTTAGTATAATTCTACAGAAAACATTTGAGCATGTATTTTACAACTACAGCTCTCTATAGCTACAAAATCTGTCTTGCACTCATCTTTCTTTCATTATTCAGATGATTAAAATGTGTTTAATAAATCATTTGGAGCCCACTCCGTTTTACACATCTATATATATCACTCATTGGGTAAATAGTAAGTAGTTTTGAACATGAACCTGATCTCGGCCTCATTAAGTGTAGCTTGTTCCAGCTCTTAACAATCATTATGCTCATGCCAGCTGAATCTGCCAGGCCAAGTCTTTGGACAAGAGTGTTTTTGTTGTTTTTTGCTGTTGTTTTTAATTTGGGATGGTTTTAGAAGCTTTATCAACCAAACACAGAATAATCTGCAACATCCACTTTGGAAGTTAAGAATTCACCTAAATGTACTACTAATTTTCTGCTGTAAAGTCAGTCGCTGTTTGCCATGCTGACTGCATCAACAAAATGGTACTTCAGCAGAGGTTGAATTTGAAGGCCTGAGTTTCTGTGTTGTCAGCAGGAAAAATGGAGGAACTGACAAATTTTATTGAAACCATCAACTTGGAGGCTCTGGGATGGAATGCTGGAATTACATTTATTGTGCAGCTTTAATTATTGACTATCACTTATATAGCATTGCAAACCTTCCTTAGATGTCGATTTGGTCTTTGTAAAGCCTTGGGGATGATAATTTTCAGCTGGTGCCTTCACTACATTCTATATACCTCATGATATTTTTTTCTTTTTTGTTTTGTTTTGAAGATTTTTTTAGTCACTTAACAACTTGTGTGTTGTGCCTCAACCCCAATAGACAGCTAAGCACCACACAGCTGCTCTCCCTCCCTCAACTGGGATAGGGTTAGAAAATTAGTAGAGTGAAAACAAGAAAAATTGTGGGTCCAGATAAATACAGTTTAATAAATAAAGCTAAAGCTGTATGTGCAAGCAAAGCAAAATAAGGAATTCATTCTCTAATTCCCATCAGCAGACAGGTGTTCACCTATTTCCCATTTCTGTGTGTGAGTTGTGTGGCACAGAGCATCAATTTGGACATTTTGACTCAGCTGGCCCGGCTGTGTCCCTTCTCAGCTCCTTGTGTATTCTCATTCTCCTTGCTGGCTGGGAAAAGTGGGAAACAGATGAAGACCTTGGCACTGTGTAAGCACAGTTCAGCAATATGTTAAATATCATTGTGTTATCAACACTGTGTTCATCACATCCAATATATAGCATCAAATGAGCTACTATGAAGAAAATTAACTCTTTCCCTGCCTGGTTAGTTGTACTAATGTGATTAGCAGAAAATTAGAAGTATCAGAAGAATGATATAGTGACTAGCCTAAAGCACATCCATTCAAGACAATGGTATTTCTTCTTAGGAAGCAGTCCTTAGATTTGTACAAAAAAAAAGAAAGTAAAGACTTACTTTATTCCAGGAAACAAAATGGAAGATGCAAAAAAGCGAGCTGCAGGGCAAGAAATAATAATACACTTAAGCAGTCAAGATAGGGAGCGAGGAAAACTAAAAACAGCAGTTTGTACCATATCCTGGCTATGTTTTTGAGAATGATTCCCAGATCTTTTCTCTGAGCCTCAAGTACCTAGATTGGATGGATCTGGGCATATCAGCCAGTGACTTGCGAATCCTATGCAAGTTGCCTATATCACTACAAAGAAAAACAACTTTCTCTAGAATTATTTTTATTCTGAACTCTTTTTCAATTAATTACTGAGTCTATACAGTATGAAAGCCATTGCTTCAGCAGTCTAACAAAATGAATGCCCTCCACATGAATGGTTTCAAGTTATATGCACAGGAGGCCTATAAGAAATCAAATACATAGAAATGTACATAAGCTCTCATGATGTTAAGATCTGGCAGGCACAGTGTGCTTTCGTTCATAAATAAATAAATAAATAAATAAATAATCAAGTAATGAATGACAAGGGGAGGTTGTTTCCTTTACAGCCACTTTCTATATATGGTGACTGAGTTTCATTGTACAGAAAAGGAAGTGTTCGTTTGAACAAATAAGAAGGAACACCTAATCTTTAGTGGTCTAGACAACAGTATCTTTAAACATATACTGTGTTTTATTTGCAGCATTCCCTGGTATTCTTCCAAGAAATGTAATTTCATGAAGATTCATCTCAGAAGACTGGCTATTCCCTCCCACCCATACATTCCACATGCTGTTTTTCTTTTTTTGGGCTGCCTGGGATTTCTGGTGTTTTGTTCTAGTGTTACCAGAACAAAACACAAATACAAGCCTCTATGTGTCCTCCACTAGCATTATTTTGACTGTTAGCAGGGTGAAACTGTTAACAAGTACAGTTTGTTGACCTAATTGTCTAACAGGATGTGCTTTCATTCTGGTGGGATAACAGAGAAAGTGTTGCAGAGGTTCAGAAACATAGCTCTCAATTCAGAAACTTTTTTTCCCACACAATCACAAAAAGAAAACAAAGTCTAAATTCAAGGAACAGTGGTTCTTTTGCATTGAAGGGTCATTTTAGAATGCTAACATAACAGTCTTTTCATATCACAAAGGTGTTTTTAATATATTGTAGTGCTCTGCAAAGGAAAGTAGACTAATTGATGATCTTGTGACTTACCACAAAATTCCTATGCCTCTTCCCTTTGCTTAATTTGCCTTTGTGAAACAGATTCCACAGAAGAAAGGATTTTCCTTCTTCTCCCTCTCCTTTTCTCTCTCCTCTTTCCCCTTCTCCTTCTCCTTGTTGGTTATTTAAAAGGAGATCTGAAATTAAATTTAGACAAATCTTATATGAGAAGAAATATAAAAAGAAAATGTTGTTCCACAAGACTGAATTTAAAAGTACTTCTGAGTGTACAACAGAACTGTACTCAATAAATGTCACCAGTTAAAATCTATCTTCTGTGTCCTGGACATGTGTTACCTCTGAAAGGGAAATAAACCATTTTTCCTGTACAGCAGTGCTACCCTGGAGTAGGATCTGCTGCTTCATTTCCACAAATGGTGGAGAAAACCAAGAAACAAAGTGATTTAAAGCAGTAACAGAGGAGTACTGCCTGGATTCCCTGGTGACTTGTGCTGCATTTCGGGTGACTTTGAGTTTATATGAAATTAACATAAAATGCAAGCAATTTTTCTAACCTCAATAAATTTATCTCCAAATGGAATGCGAGCTCAGTGGTATTACTGGACGACCTAGAAATAGAGAGTGCTAGAATTGCTTGGAAATCAGGCTAGAAAAGAAAGCCATACAGTGTACTATATTCCTTCAAGAAGTATTTTTACTTGAGAAGACATTTCTTTATTATTAAAATGCATTTGCTGTGTGGGCCTTGAACAGATGTATGCTTTTCAAAACTTAATAAATCACTGACTGTGGTTTTCAAAAATGCTGTTCCACCCACTCTCTTGTTCAGAGAAGGCTGCAACAAATGACAGACCTTTCCTTTAAGGTTTTCTGATTCATAGTCTGTCAAAACAGTGGGTAAAGAAATTCCACACACTGAGGATCTTTCTTAGATCCTTCTGATTTTATTGCTAAGTTTCAGATGCAGTAATACAGTAAGAAAGAGTTGCACTTTCAGCAAGGAGTAGGCTTTATCAGCCAACATCTGTTACTTGAATTGGACACAGAAATGAATGAAAGATCACACAGTTAGAGAGCCAATTGACTAAAAAATATATATATAAGTTTGTTGGAAGCTATTTTCCATTATGGAAGCTGAATGCTGATCCATCAAATGAAAAGATGATCCCTTTGCTCCCATGACTGTGTTATTTGTACACATGAAACAGCAAGTGTTTATAGGAACTACGGCATAAAAGATCCTCTAGGAGTATTCATACGTTTAACCATGACGAATCAATTTTAGTATAATTAATTTCAACAGTGTAAATAAAAAGCTAGTTGACAGATGACTACAATGCAGTATAGTACATAAGAAACAAATGTTTCACCACAGCTTTGAGCAATCTAGAGATGAAGCCAAGGACTGCAAGAATGGAACAAATGGAGAAGGATTTACCTGAGGGCCAAAGAGGGTTGTACAATAAGACTTCAAATCCAATGGCTTAAGCTCATGATGCATATGTCTATTTTACTTGATGGAGAAGATACTGCTGCTGTTTGTCCTGAAAACCACTCCAAGTACATCCTGCCATGACTACTTTTTGGGTCTTTGTTCCAGCCTCTCTGGATGAATTAGCAGAAAACATAGTTACTGCTAAGAATGAATCCGGCATTATACAGGATCTCTGACTGGCAGTCATTCATGAATCTTAACTGGCAAAAAAGGCAAAAAAAAACCCACAATTCTAAAACTGAAAAAAGGCATTTGGGGAAAAACAAACAAACAAACCTATATTATGTACTAAATTACTTGCATTAGATTTCTTATTTTTTGCCACAAAGTGTTTTTACTCATACTGCTGCTAAAAACAACAGCTACAAAGCCTTTATCATTTAAGCAACTCTTCCCCCATTATCGTCTTTTCTTAATTTTACGTTGCAGAGCAATGATGTCATTTTGAGTTGATATCACTTTAACTTACAACAAAATGTGGCACACAATATAAAGAACGTAGCCCATCCCAAACAGACACCTTTAAACAGTCCTGCAGGACTTGCATATAGCTACTAAAAAATCCACTAAGACTTCAGAAAAAAACTCAGTTCAAAACAGTCCAAGTTTCATCCCTTGCAGAAAGTATGATTGTAAGAGTGCAAGGCCAGAAGATCTGTGCAGAGCACATGGTTCTGAGCTGTCCAGATGTAAGCACAGAAAGCACACGGGGTCACTGTTCCTGCAGTAACCCCAGAAGCAAGTGTCCTTTGAACAGTCATCTGCTCAGCTCTGTTGCAAAGGGTGAGCATTCCCAGGTCCTGCTATCTAAACTCATTTAAAACAAGAGGCCAGTGAAGAGACAAGGAAAGAGAGACCTGTGCAGGAGCAGACAAGAGCTGGTATCACAAGGAAGTAGAATCCCTTGGAAATGATGGAACAGCAGGAATAATAATGCTTGAATCCAAAGTTCAGCAGAGGATCTGGATGAAGTACTGAAAGTTCTCAGTAAGCAGGAGCAGGATCAAGGTCCCTCTGCTATTCCAGTTGGCTGGCTCCACGCAGCCTTTAACTTTTTCTCAGGAAGGCAGTTTCCCTCCAAACATTTTTCTCTCCAGCTGTAAGCTAGGCTGATGATTTATTTTTTCCAGAGGTGGCGTATCTTCTTAGTCACTCACATGAAATGATATTTCAACAGATATTTTTGGTGACAAAGTGCACCCTGTACTGTCTTTCTGCAGGAAAATGTCAAAAAGCATGGAAAAGCTTAAATAAAATCATGCAGCTTATAAAAACACATTCCAAACAGTCAGACTGATGGAAAGGTTTGAGGGGGTGAAATTTTGGGTCAGCTCAGCTTCAAAAGCAGAAAGCATCAAGAGGATCTTTATCATCCTCCACAAAACAGATAATTCTTGAAGCAGGGTAAGAGGAAAGCAAAGATGGCTGTGGCCTTATAGACCAACACTGTAGGCAGAAATGCAAAGAAGTCTGTCAGGAAACAGTCTCCTTCTGTTTCATGACTAAGAGAAGGAAGGCCTAGATACTTCCAGAAAGCCTTCAGCTTCCAAGGACCTCTTCTTTTGATAGCTTCATTAAATGCTTCAACAGCTTTGAATGCTGGACTATATTCTAAGTGCAATGTATTTTTAGCTAGCATTTGTTTTCCTTTCCTTGCATTCCTTTTACAAAGAAAACTGTATGTCAATACAGTCACTGGCATCCTTTAAAGTGTTAAAGTGTTAAAACTGCTAAGGAAACCTAATTGTGTATTTTGAAATATACAACTGCTTTACAATATGAGGAGGTATATATACCTGGCATTTCTAAGCTTTCATAGCATCTAAAATAAGTTCATTTTACTGTAACTAACAAAATAAGAAACCATGATGCAAACCTTCTTGGATTTCTTTTTGTTAGTTTGTTTTAAGAATGAATCTTAAAGAAATCTCAATTATATTTCAATATGTCTGCAAGCAAAAAATAATTGTGCTCACCTGACCTAGATGTATTAAGGGACAGACAGAATTGTGCACTTCAATGTTGATGAACATCTGCTTTATAAAAGCATGCAGCTGCTAATGTGCACATAAGGGAGTGCATATTTCAGCATCTAAATCCTAGTAAAATGATCTTCTGCTATTTGTACATGCTGTGCTAGCCATGCAACCCCTATTCAGCTTTTATTTCACTCACACACAGTACACACAATTATATATTGTCAAAAGCATCAGATTTGTCAAGTACATATTGTGCATTCACCTGTAAATTCTCAGAGGAAAAATTTTAATAAAAATTTCCTGTCTCTAAGAGAAAAACAGAAGGAAAATTTGGACACACAAAAATAAAGCATTGCTAGAAAATCAAAAAATTGGATCCAGTAGACTATTTAGAAATAAGAACAACTCTGTGATAGCTAAATGTGCTTAATCTGATGGATGATGCAAACACAATACTTAATGTATGGCTACAGACTTTCTACTTTCCTGTAGATTATACCATTATGGAGATATTAAATTTTAAAAATATTTGCTGTCATGAGAGTATCTCTCTCCTACTGTTTCTTTGGCAAACTAAAAGTGGCAGAAAGAAAATAGCTTGCTGGCAGTATTTGTGCAAGTCTTCATTTTCAGAAAAATAATTTGGAACATTTGTCATGTAAAAGTCAGTAAGAGGCCACACTTAGAGGCAAACTGATGATAAAATGAATTGTGTTCTCAATTGCACTGATGTAAATTTGTTGTAATGAAGTTACTCCCTATTTATATTGGTATAGTAGATGGCAGAAGTGGGCATTTAGGTTAAAAAGTGTAGGTTGAAGGGCAACCAGCAGACTCTACCAGTCCATCACCTCTTGGAGTTATGGCACATGCAAAGCTGGAAAGTTTCAAATACAAAGTTTCATCCACCTGTCATGGCAAAGTATTAGAATTTTGCTGTACTGCCTGGCATCAGCAGAAAAATAGAAATCAAGCCAAAATGAAGCAGCTGAACTAACTAGTTTTGAGTTTCTAGTGTAAGGCTCTTAGCACCTGCAATTGTCCCATAAGCATCCGTTTGTGTTATCAGAACATCTGAATAAGTAACTGAGAGCAGCAGATTTTATTTACATGTTTTAATTTAAAAAAAAAAAAAAAAATCTGATTCAAATGCCTCCAGTAGAGGCATATATATAGCCAATATAGCCAGAAGATAGACTGATCCAAGTGCTGAATTTATCTGGTTATAATCAAGAAACTGTTCAGATCTAGATTAATGAAAGGGCAGATATTTCCACTACACGAACTGCTCTAATTCAGCAAGGATTTTGCTTGTACTATATTTAGTCAGAAAATTCTCCATTTGCAAATTTATATGCCTCCTTCTCCCTTCCTTTCACCCCAGTTAGTGTTTGTGGCCAATCTCGTACTTCTTGGAAAATTCAGCGAACTGCAGGAGTGCTCACACTGTGCTAGCATTGGCAGAAGGGCAAGAAAAATGATCAGCTTAGGAGATCATTCTGAGGAGAGGAGAGGAGAGGAGAGGAGAGGAGAGGAGAGGAGAGGAGAGGAGAGGAGAGGAGAGGAGAGGAGAGGAGAGGAGAGGAGAGGAGAGGAGAGGAGAGGGCTTATAAAACATATCTAAAAGGGAGTTCAAGTGTCCTATTCCCCTGTCTTGGGACAAGATGAACATTAGCAACAAGGCTACTTGTACTGCTAGTACCATCTTTCATGCACAATGCTTAATACAGCTGAAGAATGCACCTAGGTTTCTACTGGCAATTTTCTTAAGGCTAAGGCTTGCAGTGTTAAAACCCCGAAACCTAGATTAGCATTTTTAAAAAATATACACTTTCTTATACTTGGACTCATCCTAAAACACAGCTCTTATGTACAGAAAGCTAGTATACTGAATTTCCAGATTTGATCGTAGTTCAGTCCATAGAGAACTAAATACTATAGTCAGTCCTGAGAAAGTGCAGTTCAGAGAAAAATCACAAAAATGGTTTATGGGATAGAAAAAGTGATTTATTATGAGAGATGGGAAATGTTTAATAACTTTGTCTTGCAAAAAGAAACTTGACAGGTGTCTTGTTTGCAGTAGGTATAAATTCTTTATGAGAAGAACATATGAAGCACAAAAATACAAAGTAGGAGAGAAAGAAATGACAGAAAAACAATGTCTGATGACTGAGGTCAGCCAAATGCAATTGAGATAAAAACCATAGTTGCTCTGTTTTTTAATAACTAGAATAAAGCACCAACAAATTCTCAACTCTTCATGCCTTCAGCTTCAAACTTTCCATCTTTCTAAAAGCTACTTTTACCAAACAGAAGTTATTACACTCAGAGCAAAGCCAGCAGAAAGTGATACACTGAAACTTGATAAACCATGATCTTATACTTAAGACCTAATTGCTCAGCTTGCAGTAAATTCTGTGGCTCTCAAACATAACATAAGGAATGGTGAGCATTTAGATTGAATACCTCCAAAGGAAACCAGATGCCATAGACAATATTGCTGGTAATCCTTTCTGGTGCTAGAACAACTCCTACTGCACACGCTTCTCTCCCGGGATGTGCTATCCAGTAAGACAGGAATTTTAAAAAATATAACTTTGATCTGTGCTCTTTCTGACATTCTTCCAATTATCTTGCCAGATTCCAAGCGTGAATAAACACAGCCTTCACCTTTACCCTCACAGCTTCCACTGGAAAAAATTTCCTTACTTTTTTTTTCTCTCATGCAGTGCTTTAGGAGAAAATGTATATACAAAGCAGTGCAAAATACAGTAGAAATTTTAAGTTTTATTGTTAGTGTCTATCTATTCTCTTCAGGAAAGAGATAATTCTGGCCTAAAACAATTTTGCAAATGCAATTATGCCCTCAAAATAGCCAAGTGTCCAGTTAAAATCAGTGGAAAGATTCCCATTAACTTTAATTGGCACTGAATCACTTAAATATAGGCCAGGCAGCCAAAGTGCTGTATGTGCTTGTATTTGCAAGATGATATTTAGTTTTTTGCTTTCTATTCAAAAGTTAACATTTCCTGGAGATTTCCTTCATAATGGACTCATACTGATAAGAAGCTATGTACACAATGTGAGGGCAATCATCTATTTCTGTTTATATACACTGCTTTAACATGAAACAGTCTTTGTGTGGATTATAGACAAGCAGATGGCACCTGACTGAACAAATTCAAACAGTATGGATTGTCAATGGATAGGGTCTAAATCACAACCATCTCACCAGTTACCTCAGCTGAGGAGTGATATGACAATGGGGATCAGAAATAAGTCTGTGGTAAGGATCAGCTCTCAGACTTCTTAGAAACAGACCTCTTTTCTACAACACAACAGTAGAGTGAAATATTCACCTAAGGGGAAGTTAGAAAAAAAAGGTTTCTATGTCAGCATTTTGACAGTTTCAATATACAGCTCTCACATGGCACCATTAAAAATCAATCTGATCATTGCTTTTCTGTACTAGGAAGCAACTGAAAGGGATGGGAGACCAGAGATGCAAGTGAAAAAAGCAGTGGAATTGACCTAACTTTTAGTTGCTTAAAAGTTTCAGATACTGTAACTCTAATTGCTTGATAACAGGTTACGCTACATGCTAACTTCCTACTCACATCTATTAGTACACAGAAAACCTTTTTCTCCACATCGAAACCACTGGGATCCATGCTGGACATGAAACTGTAGAGCCCAGAACAATTCTCATCAGTGATATAGTTACAGCCAGGTGCCACAGTCCTGCCTGCTGTGAGATGGTAACTTGGCCTGAATTTGGGGGACTCTTTTTTTGTTTCTTTATATACAGTGTCCCACTCTGATCCTTATCCAGAAGAGGAAATAATTGGAATACCCTTGGCAATAGTTGCCAATATTGAAAACATGATTAATGAAGAGAAATGAAATGGAGAGAAAGGATTTTGAAGTTATCCTCACTCATGATGCTTAATCCAGGAACCACTGTTCAAAGAACTGTTAAAGGTCTAACATAAGATTCTTCAGAATTTCCCTAGGCTAGACGATGCATAAATGGCAATTCCATAGGTAACTGAAATCTCAACTTCAGTAAAGCTTCCCTTCCATTTCTGTTTAGCTGCATATAATCATATAATCATAGAATTAGAATCATAGGATGGTCAGGGTTGAAAAGGACCTCAGGATCATCTAGTTTCAAACCCCCTGCCATGAGAAGGGTCACCAGCCACTAGACCATATAAGAAACCCTCTTTCCTTTGAAATACAGGAGTAATGTTCAGAACTTCTGGTAATGTTGTTTTACAGACAGAGCTGCTCACCACACACAAAAATTAAAAAAGGGGAAATTGGTTCAGCTAACCCTTTGGGCCAGGCTTGCATATTCTCTTCCTCAGTTTTCAAAGCTGGTTGAACTGATGAGCTATTCTTTTCTGTCTTCAAACCCTGACAATGAATTCTTAGCCTAAGGGAGGAAAAAGGGTTTCACTTATTTTTACAGTAGGGATTTAGAGGTGTTCTTGAAGTGATGAAACTGTAAATTTCAGCCAGAAGTGCCCTAAATCTTGCAAGAGTACTGTAAATATCCCTGCATGCAGCAGAGCCCTGCCTCCTCCATCCTGACCCATCCTCCAAATCTGTTCCAGAAGAGAGAGTCAACCATGATGAATTAAG
This sequence comes from Phasianus colchicus, assembly GCF_987193195.1. Taxonomy (NCBI): domain Eukaryota; kingdom Metazoa; phylum Chordata; class Aves; order Galliformes; family Phasianidae; genus Phasianus; species Phasianus colchicus. The sequence continues at coordinate 41,191,020 of NC_143437.1, read as the reverse complement.
TGTGTTTGCAAGGGACCAGATCTATGTGACCACCAAAGGAATGTTTCCTTTCCTGAAAGAACTATCTTTCACAAGAGATTTTCTGTTCCTTTATAAGTTATTTTTCAAGCATTATTAGTATCATTAGCATTTAATGAATGTTCTGTATGTTCAAATATTCACTATATTTATTACTTTCTGGCTGAGATTATCCTGAATTCTCTGAATTTCCTGTTATGTTTCATCTATTCATTACAAAAAGACAGATGCAGACTTCTGTCTAGTATGCACAAGAAAATCCCAAAGTTATTTCCCCAGAGCACAGTACTCTTCATTCATTGGATAGAACATAGATAGAAAAGAGTAACATTTGTTCAGTAAGCCTCAAAACACTGTCAAATGAAGTCACTAGAAATTACATTATCCTTATACTAAAATATAAACTATTACAATTAGTACAGAGAAAGCAAGTTATGAGACCATCCATCCATATAAGTATCCAAACATAGGGATGCAAGCAGTTAAAATATTTCAGATTAATATTTAAGCAAAAATTGCCAGGGTTTCTTTACACAAAGTAAAGTACAAAAAAAAGAATATTTTGTCTGCATACATTAAAGATGAGCACATGGTATGCTCCACCCATGTCTGACTGACATACAAGTCCCATTATCAGTAAATCCTTTCATTCTCAGCTTACATTAAATATAGCTAAAAGCCAAGGTGGAGCTGGAAATCTTTCTTAGCCATGCTGATTTTTGTTTCATCAAGAAGTGTTTTTCCTACTTAGAAAATTAAGCAATTATATATACAATAGCATTTATTTTTTTCCTTTAATTAATTAATCAAGTAATTAATTAGCTTAAATGCATAAAAGCCAGTTGTGTATTTAAGGTGTGTGAGAGGGTGTTTGATATGTCATCAGTACCCAAGTGCAGGCCCACGGAAAATGTGAAATCCTTCAGCCAATTAGTGAGGCATTGCAGATGGTTTGATTTGGAATCAATCGGAGGAAGAGATCCTGGCTCCTTGCTAAAGGAGATGTGAACAAAGCGAAGGAACTGCAATCCACTGACCTCCACTATTATCCACAAGAAAAAAAAAAGAATTCTCTGAAATTACCAGCTGAACATGAAAAATAATTAATTCCTGATGTAATATTTCCACAAAGGAACTGCAAATCTCAAAGAGGAAAGGAAATGCACAGGCATGAAAATAAAGTGTCAACAGAGCAATCTATCCAACACTGCACGCCGCTGGAGAAGAAGAGAAAAAAGAAAACAACATAAATGTTTACACAGAAAATAAAAGAATAAAAGAAATCCTGAGGTGAATGCCAGGAGCTTGGATTTTCATTCACTTGAAATCGTTCATAACTTTTTTTTTAATTCTCTGTTTCTACAGTGCAGTCTGCCAGGTTCAGCATATGCTTGTTAGCATTATATTTTCATGGCTCTGCAGGAGTTCTAGGTGCCATACAGATAAATGACAGGAACACATCCATTCACCTTCTTCTGGTGCAGCTTTTTCCCTTACTTAACCAGAGAAATGAGCAGCACCAAGTCATAAATAGAAAGTGATTGAGTATGAAGGCTTTGCGGAAAGCTGATTGGAAAAGGACGTTTTCCTTTTAACAATGTTCGTACCTCAGTGTAATTTGGAGCAACACTTTTTTTTTTTTTGGCATACCACATTAGACTTTTTTTTTAATTCTATTTTTCACCGAAACTAGAAACAGCTGTTTTCTGATGTCGGCTGGTGTATGTGGTCGGTAGCAGTGCGGGTGGAGAAAGAGATTTCTTTTTCCTCGCAAGAAAGACACAACCATGGAAAGTATGACGTTTTGGAAAAGTGTTAGCAGGTGATATAAAACATTTCTTTGGTTTACACTGGTTAAAGAACTTCCATCCAAATTGCTTTTGAATGATTCCTGTTTAAAGTACAAAGGTTTGATCACCACAACAGTGATTAGCAGAGCAAAATAATCTTTTTTCTTTGAAATTATAATCCCCAAGAGAGGATGTCTGAAAAGCATTCTTAGGCTACAGCAACCAATTCTTGCCCCTCTGACATATTCCAAAGTGATTATGTGAAATAGAAGAATAAAAGCAAAAAGAGCCCGGCTGTCCATCACTCCCTTGTAATTATACCTCTGGCTTTTTCCTTTCTCTTCTCAAAGCAGGAGTATTTTTAGAAGTGCCACTTAGTTATTTTGAAATATTTTTGACCACTGCACCACAACACAAGCTTTTTTTTTGCTTTAGACAAACCTATCATATGTAATGTTCCTTCAGAAACTCCCTGAAAAGACGGATGGAAGTTTACCAATTTATGCAGAAATGGGCCCTAAGCCTTCCAAACACCTCTTCATCAGTTCCGACATCCATACACTTCAGCATTTTGCCCCAGTGATTGAGGCTGAGGTTTGCAATAGCTCCTCAGTCGCTCAGCTGCAGCCCTGCTGGCTGTAAGGACACATGCCATGGTGCTCTGCAAAGCCATGGAACAGGGCAGTAAGCAGAGAGGCACAGGAGGTTCCCCATACGAAGGATTTTTGATTTTTTGTGCAATATTTAATCATACTGTGGGCTGTTTTCTATAGATTGGTATGAAGCTTACATAAGTTCAAAGGTGATCAAATAAATTAATGAAAGAAAGAGCTATTAAGGTTGATTGAATACAAATACTCCATCTCCACCTGAGGAAGTCTATAAGTCATAAAATTTTGCTTGGTCTCAGTACATCCATTCTTATGGTCTTATGTCACTTAACACTGATACAGCAGCAAAGGTCTTTGTAGAGCAATGTAAGACTGGGCCAGTGGGGCAGCTATCCTTATGAAGTCTAAGATCTTAGATTTGAAAATCCCTCCTTAGAAGAAGCAATGCTTGGGGTGAGAGAGCTAGTTGGTACTTCCCTTCCCTTCCTTTTCCTTCCCTTTGGAAGAATAAGCTGCCTGCATTATTCTCTCCTTGCCACTTCTCCACATCCCTTGGCAGACAGACCTGTCTTTTTTTGCAAAGCAACCTTGCAGTACAAATTAGACTGTGGTGTTTTTGGTGACACTTCATGCTAATTAGAGCCAAACGTTATCAGCACAGAGGCACAGGAAATGCAGAGAACTTGTATGGAAGTGTCAGTATGATTTTCCTGAACATATGTGCAGTCTAGGTCTAACTTCCAGTCTTAGGATTCAGAGCACCTTAAGTGGATCAGATCAGGCTCCCTTTGGAATCCCTTTGGATGATCAAAAGGATCCACAGACACATGACTGCTGCTCTCTGGGTTGACTATGCAGACTCAGTCTTCTCATGTACAGGTCAAAAAAACAAACTTACTGTGCTGTCTTGAACAGTAGCCGCAAAAGTCTTTCTCCTGCTGAGACCAAAATTGTGGACGTCCTGCATGAGCTGACTGATTCCCCTTAGGGACATAGCCTACTGATTCTGCTTTCTTCCCTCTCCACAGACATCCAGAAAACGCCTGAAATGGCCAGGTGCAGCTGAGTTCAGCTGTGCTCACTCCAGGCCTGTGACTTCTGTCTGAAAAAGGAACCCCTACCTTGGTGCTGGGGAATGGTGTAAGGATAGCAGGGACACGCTGCTCTTTGAGAGCCCCCAAGGTGGTGTGAGCTACAAAACACAACTGTAAGCCCAGACCAACCCTAAGGAGGCACTTGGGAGAAACCTAGCCGCTGGCCAGCCTTCCTCCTGCATTTTGCCAGAGTTGTGGAAAGTTCAAGGTGAGCCATTCACTTCCTGTAGAGCTTTCCAGTCTGATCTTGAGGTCTATTGGGAAGTAAATAAATGACATGTCCATCACCCCCTTGGAAAACTTGTGTTTACAGCCTCGGTTCAACAGACAGATATCTCACAAATATATGTACATTTATTCTAGTTAGTTATCCCTTAAGAAAAAAGCACTCTTCCTTTAATCTGTACTCCATAATTTCTCGTTTAATGCTCTCCTTAAGTGAGCACACAGCTGTATGCCAGTGGCTGAAGACTAAGTAGAAACTAATTTCAGGTTTTGGCCCATAGTGATTTTAAGAAGTCACACCTGGGCTGGGACTTTGGGTGCCAAGATTTTAACCTGGAGCAAATTTTTACAGCCAAGTTTGAAAGCCCTGAAAATGAGAAGAAAGAGGGAATGTTATAATGGAAAGGCTGGCATAACTTCAGCTACTCTATAGCAGCCATAGAAGTCTAAGAGGCCAGGAGATAGAAGAAAATCTGCCAACTTTCACTCTGTTCAAATAAGGTAAGTCTTGCTAAAACATTTCACTGTTTAAAAAAATAAAATAAAGTTGCTTTCACCTCTTCAGAAAGCCACCACTTATTAGGAAAAAAAAAAAACAGTCAAAAATAATACAAATACACTTTCCATCAAAGTCTGCTTTTTTTCTTTGTGCTGCTTGGTTGTTTTTTTTTTCTGTTGAGTAAAATGAGATGTGGGAAACTACCTTTAAAACGAATTTGACTGTTCCTGGCTGGAAGTTTGGGCTCTACCTATCCAGAAAAAGGCAGTATAGTCTGGGCCATTCCCAACAATAGAGTGGCGGCAGGCTAAATATAACCTCGCTTACAGCCCCAGAATTGGCATCTAACACCAGGGGCTTACAATAACACTGGAGCTACTCCTGCTCCAGCAACAGCCGAAGCAAGGGGAGGGAAAGCTCTGTTTGTTTTTCAGCCGGGCCCTCATTCTTCACTCAGCTGTTTGCTATTAGGGCTGGAGCAGTAGCAGTGAGAAATTCATTGCTGCTTGGTCTCCGAATCCTGACACAGTTACAGCGCAGACCCAACCAGCCAAATCCACAAAGGATCAAGGGAAGGGGAAAAAGAGAGCAACAATCTTTTGAGTGCTTGCCGTCTCGCTTATATTGCACCTTTCATCCCCGAGGAGCCGATTTACCGAGGGTCTGACTCTGCCCCATTCCTGCAGAGGTGCGTATTGCGAGTGCTGGAAGCAGCACAAGGAATTTCCTCTCGTCTGGCTCCCTCCGCCCTACTGGTGTGACCTGTGTGACTGGGAGGTTCTTCCACCATGTCCCTCCAGCTGTCACCTGCACCATACTGCCTGCCAGCTCTGCTCTCCTGCTGGCGGGGAGGAGAGATGGGGGACAGAGCTGCGTGAAATGGTGGGACGAGCAGGAGCATCCTGCACGGAGCTGCTTCTCTTTGCTCCCTGGAAGGGCACAAATCAATCTTATTTAAATTTGTCCTGATGTTCTGATGGCCTTTGGACCCAATTCTGCTGACACTGACACAGGTATACAGTGAGCTGAATTATGCTGAAAATATTCTTTTTTTGCTATTTGGCTTTAGCTGGAAAAGAGAAAGTCAGACTCATCTTACTGGCACATCTCTAACACTGACATGCCCCAGTGTTGAGGGCAAAGACTCAGCCCAACAGGAGCTTAGTGAAGAACACAGGCTCCAAAGGGATAACAGGCTGGGTGAAAAAGCAGAGACTTTTTTCCAAGACAAGTGCTCCAGAGCATTTGCTATTTGGGAAAATTAAAAATACTGTCTGGAGTTTTGTTTTTGTGTGGTAAGAACGTGCTATCAAAGTGAATCACTGCTTTTCAGAGCAGGCTTCCCTGCCGATGCAGAGAGCAGAGCTCAGCTTCTCGCAGAGGAAAGCTTTGGAGGAGGAGCCTTGGCTTGGGGTCCCTGGGTACAAAGGGTGATTTCTGCTAGTCCTGCTCGAAAGCACTGCAGCTGAATGACGGCTGCTGGATGCAAACAGCATGGGCGAGACTTCGTGCTAGAAAGCCAGTCCCAGCAGTGGAGCTGATTTGCTTTCATTCTTTTGCAGCCTATTTACACTTGAAAATACAAATGGTATGTAAGAACACTGGAACTTTTCTGCCCGTATAGCTGCTTCCCCTTCTGGGGACTCCGTGCTGTCTGGCTTGTGAGCTAAGTGATAAGATTCCCAGGACTGGGAATTTTGTTTTGCATTTCGCTGCCTCCTTGTCCTGTTGACATAATGATCTCATATGCAAAAACAAATCCCCCTCGACCACAGCATAACAAATAGAATGCAATACTTGACACATGGGCTCTGAGACGGTCTGCCGAGTTTCTTTTGCTGCAGTAGAGTAAAAGGGTCTGTCTGCTCCTATCTTCAGCCTGCATACTGCAGTACAGTTGTATTGCCAACTGTCACCTGTGAGCATTTCCCTCCCAGCTATGCTTTCTGATTACTGGGAACAAGTCAAACACATCAGAGGCTGACAAACTAGACATGAAGGAATACTTTGGTACTTTTGAAAAAAAAAAATCAAGCAGCAAATGATTGCCTTTATACAGAGGTAGTCTGAGTTCTTCATTTTAAGAAGCAAACCTGTCACTAGATCTGTGCAGGTATATGTAACTACAGCTGGCTGTAATCTGCACTCATGCAGTGTGAGCAACATGAATGGCAGCATCTTGATATTCAACACATTTGGGAAAGAATCTCGTGTACACTGGCCCATCACCTTAGATCAGGTCTGATGCTTACACTGAAACCGGAACTCCCCAAAAGGCAGCAAGAAAGGAAAGATTCATAGCTGTGGAAGCATCAGCTGTCACCCCACAAGAACTGCTTCCCTTTGTTTCTAACCCACAGCACAGCATGTTTACTTCCTCTACTTTGTAAACAAAACTTGTAGTTGTTCAGGTCTAGAAGCTCTTGATAGGCTATCCAGAAAATATGGGATGACAAACACTGCATGTTGATCACTTGAAAAAATATAGTTCTGGTTTTAGATGATTTCTGCAGACTTTTTGTGATAGATACCCAAAAAGTAATTTAAAAAAATGCATTTCTGTTCACAGGCTTACACTACATTGCATTAGAAGAAAAGGCCTCTACTTATACTAGAAAACTTAAGGAGCACATCTGCTGAAGTACCAGGAACCACTGGTATGTACAGCTGTACTCTCAACCCAGACATGTGAGTCCTGAGCTGTGCCAAGTCCCTGCAGTTATTCAGATGAGCACACTAGTATCAGCCTGGCTAGTGACACTCTTATTCTGTATAAAGAAAGAGAAAACTTGACTAGTAAGAAAAGAGAACAGAGGTGAGCCCACAGCCTGTGTCACACCACATATATTTATTTCACTACTACAGAAATACAGTGAACAAGAGCCATAGTAAACAATTGATTTCATCTATAGCAGAAGCAGTTATGTTCAAGTATCTGTAAAGAAGCCCACTTATTTAATGCCAACATTTGTCCTGAGTACTTTGTGACTTTTTGATATAAAAACATAACATCTCCCAACAATGGCTGTTAGTCAACTGACCCAGGGCTTCCTTCTTCCAAAGTTACCTTTATTTTGCCCTGGACACCTCAACTGCTCTGTACTGAATTGTCTTTTCAATAGGCTTTTATTCCAATGGTTAAAATATCCATTTCACCTCTGAGGAATAACTTGGAATTACTCCACTAAGGCACATCTGGCATGAACCTCATTAATCTTGAAACAGTATGATATATGCCCAGCAAAATTTTGGCACTGTGAAAGAAGGAAATAATAATGTTCCTTCAGAAGCTCAGAATTCCTGGCATTCTACACAAGTTACTATAGAAAGCATAGTCTACCTCAGCACTACGCTCACAGATAGAACATCCTAGCAGCTGCCTTGAATTGTTTTGCAGGGATGGAAAAAACAAAGTCTGATGTGTCTTTGCCAGTCCTCAACTGGTTCAGCATAGTACCTACAAGTCCACTGTCTTCCATTGAAGCCCTGACTGGGTTACAAATGACTGACCCCATGAAATCAGCTACGAACACTGCAAATTTCCAATATACATGAACTTCAAAGACTCTTGAGGATATGAAATTTCTTTCAGCAACTTCTGTAACTAATACAGTCACGTGCCAAGACTCATCATTTGTACACTGGGTGATGAAAATCAAATCTTGTAGACAATCATCCTTCCACTATTGCATTTAGTGTGGTAAAGTAGCTTCCACCTGTTAGAATATGAAAACCAGACAAAAGAAATGCTTTTGACATTGAAGTCATCACTAACATGACTGGAGGGAGTGAAATCTGTTTTTAAAAGCACCACCTGAATCTTTGAAGTCCTTCAAAAACATCGACAAAGTCCTCCACAGGTCTTAAACTTGGTAATGATAATCTCTAGCATATCTAAGAGCAAGTGGAGCTTGACAGATTTGCACATTTATCTTCTCAGCATAGTCCTAGATGATGGAGAGAAATAAGCTATACATCTTACTTTAGGTTCCTAGATCAGGTGGAGATGAGCCACACTCTAAACATCTCTATTTCCCTCAATTGTCTGTTGAAGGAGGCTAGGGTGATTAACTCAAAGGTAATTGTCCGTACTTGATCATCTGAATACCACCACAAGACACTGCCTGCACTGCCAATAAACTTCTGACCCCAATCCTTTACAAGACATCTCCCTTTACATCACATACTCTCTGTTTCCTTCTTTCCTTCATACTTGACTACACAAGTTGAATACAACGCTCAATCACAGTGATGGTGATGTTCTTCAGTGTTTTGGAGGCAAGCAAACAGTGGAGTGCATCTTACAACCTATGAGTGTCATTTAAACTTATGGTACTACTTGTGAGTAAAGACAGCACAGTGTGATTTAAAGTTTTGGTTAAAGACTATGCTGAAATCCTAAACTCCAAGTGCACTCATTGAAATGGCCCATTGTTATTTGATCTCAATGGGATTTGTCAAGGATGAAAGAATTATTTCACCTGAGTAAGGATTCCAGCTGTCCAGTCGCGTGTAACTAAACTTTAAAGAACAAATTACCCACTGTTTTCACCAAGCTACCTCTAGTGTTCTTTCACGTGCTTATAGGTTTTTAATGCACAGTTGTCATTCAGTATTTGAGACGTACTGCAGTGTTGTATTTTTGCAATGCATTCTTTTCATCCAGTGATCATGCAAATGTATCTGAAACAGCAATATTTTCAATCAGATGGAGCTATGCTTTGGAAATCAGTCAGCCATGTTCTAGCTCAGGTGTGTGAAGCAGGGGCTTTATCTGTGTGCAGTCTGACTGAGTCTCACAAGAATATGAGCACATAATACAAATAACACTAGCCATATCAGTTAAAATAAGAGCACTGACAGATTAGTTTCTCCATCAATGTGAAATCAATCTGCAGTCCCTCCAGAATGTCCTACTGTTTTGTAGTGGTGACATTACATCCAAATAATATTGGATAAATTAACCATTTTGGTTTAAGTTAATGAATCTCATAAACAAAAGTAAATAAATAAATAACTCCAGAACAGCTCTATCCACATGACTCTCCTGCAACTGTACATTTTCTCAGGCTCCTACTACCTGGCCGCTCCCAAGACAAACCAGCCATTGCAGACATGACATGTAGCCATGTCTTAACATCAGACAGCTTATGCAGCTTCTGGTACCAACCTGCCTCCTCTTAGCTTGGTGGGCACCAGGAAGCAGAGGGCAACTTTATTGCTCCCCAGGAAAAGCAGCCACACTCTGCTCCTGCTTCTAACAAGCAAGCAACTTCACCAACTCTCAGCCTTTGTCAGGGAAATATTCTTGCATTTCATGAATGTTGATGTTTTATTTCAAGCTTTACAGACAGGAATGATATGAATTTTATTTTCCCACAAAACTTCTCACCCCTATAGCTGCAGAGAAAAGCTCAAGAATTTATGTAGTTAATATTTAAATTCCAAAAGACAAAAGGGCAAGAAAGCAAACCCAAATAAACTTATTTGCAGCTCAAGAGTTTTAGAACATAATTTTTGGGAAACTTAACCCAGGAAAAGGGAGAACATTTGGATGTTTGGAACTGGAGGTCAGAATGCAGGGATCTACAGCAGAGCAGCACATGCCTGGTACTGCTCCTTTCTGCCCTCAGGCCCCCATGGCAGCACACCGACCACACACAGCCCAGACAGTGCTTGTCAGTGGCCAACAAACAGCCCAACAGCAAAACTTCCCTCTGCATTCAGCTGCTAAACCAGAGGCAGAGAAGCAAGCAACCTTCCCCTGAAGATATACTGCCTAAATAGATGGCAAGAAGGCTAGCTGTAGAAGTAGAAGGTGTAGAAGTGTCCTAAGCCAGGTAAGCTTCCCAGTAACATGGCACACAGTACATGGGGAAACATGTCCTGGCATTATTAAGTGTAAAGGCCTTATGAAGAGTCTAGCTCCTTGTGCTTCAGTAAGACCAGAATTGAAATGAAATGCAGTAAATCAACTGTCCCTTCCTTTCTGAAATAAAAAGAAAAAAAGAAAAAGAAAAAGAAAAAGAAAAAGAAAAAAAAAAAAAAAAGCTGCAGTTAGCTTTACTGCAGCAATAGGCAAACTTAATTTACTGTCTTCCTTCCTCCAGGGCACTGTCTGCTAGACAGGACATCTGAGAGGGTCCCTAAGCAGAGCTGCTATGTGAGGAATCCTGAGCAGCAGAAAAACACAAGACATGGAAAGTTCTTTTTTCCAGGGCAATCCTCACCTGGTTTTTATTGTTAATGAAATCATCTCTTGAAAACAGCCAGACTCACAGGCTCCATTGATGCAGGTCACCTCATATTATTAGGCCACAAAATGATCTCCCCCAAATCACCCTTAGAGGTTGCTTTATACAGTGCTCTGTATGTTTATAACCAAGAATGGCCTGCCAATGGAAGCAGGAGGTTTTGTTATAGCACAGCATCATGTGGCTGCTCTGCAGCACTCTAATAGACCCACAGGATTGGATCAAACGATCAAGGCGAGAGCTGATGATCATGCGTTGCTCTGGAAACTGAACAAGGATGAAGGGGAAAAAAATAATTAAGCTCTTTTCATGGATTCCATTGATCCTCTCCACGGATCCATGAGGGTGTCTTGATGGTTTGCTCAACTGTTCCGGATCCACACAGATGCTGCAAACCCATCCTCCTAAGTTGGGTGTTTGGCACTGAAAGTTCTTTGTGGTTTCTTTTAACCCCAGAGGATGGATCTTTCCTATTCGACAACACCATTTCAGTCTGCTCAGCTATATTCACCCCAGCTCTCACTCTTTCAGTGCAGTTTCACCCCGAGCTTCATGATCAAAATCTGAGGAAAGACCTTGGACCTCTGACACTCACCATGAGAAGAACTCAGGAATTACAGGACATCTAATAAGGGCTTATAAGAGTCCACATGACTATTATTTCCTGCAGCCAGAATACAGAGACTATTATCAGGTCACTTAGCTCTTTTTTTCTTGGCCCCAAATACTCAGTGCTTCAGATTGTCCTGTTTCATGATTATCCTGAAGTTGGAAAACCTTTCAGAATATTCCCTTTTAAATTTCAAGTAGAGAGGAGGCAAACCCATTGGCTGCTACCAGACACATATTCAGCTCAACAGAGAAATGGTTTAAGCTGCTCAGGCTTCACCCAGACGCCTTTTATGGATTAAACGAGATGCTGCCCGGTCACTCTCAAAACATCCTTCAATCTTTCTACCTTTCAAAGCACCCGCAAACTGCTGCCAAACTGTTCTGCAGTGCCATCTAGTGAGGCAGACACATTTTAACAGAACTTCCTCACTGAGCGTGGACACACAAATCATTCTGACAAAGCTTTTTAGTTTTTTGCTAAGGCTTATTCTTCCCTTCCCATATAAACATCTCTCCTCGAGTCTTTTTTATTCGGAGTCCAGCCAGACAAGCCCCTTCCTCCTGATATGAGGCCCAAGTCTTGACTCCAGGACAGTTTCCCAGTTTACCAAGTCTGAGTCTGGATCGTACCTTCACAGTCTGCAACATATTAAATGGGTGTAGAGTTTTGACAAAACTCAAAAAGGCAAAGTTAGGCTATGTGGGAATGTGATCTTTCATGGTGGGGGTGATGTGCAAAAGGAAAGGAGATGGACATTGAATGGATGAAAAAAATAACAGAGACTCACGCAGGGAGGTGGGAAGAGGGCAAAGTATCAGCTGGGGAAGGGAAGACAAGAGGGTGCAGTAAGAGACTTGTCTGTAGAGGACTGTGTCTGCCATTCTGCAGGCAGGACAGAAAGAATGAAGCAGGAGATGAGCTCATGGCTAAGGCAGTGGAATGATGCCACAGAGCTGGACTTTTCTTTCCTTTCCCAGCATGCCCAGGGGAAACATATCTAGTCTTTTAAGCCTTTTCTCAGGTAGAGCTTAATGTGTGCTTCTTGATTTGAGGGTGTCAGGCTGGACTAAGAATGGGGTCTTCAGAAAGGTGAAGACATGAAGCCATAAATAACACTGCTAAGAATTTCCACACTGAATTGTCACTCAGGGCTATACCATAAAACCAGCATGAAGGGCATATATACTCCAAGAAAACCATCAGTTTGAACAATGGCGATTTCTGGCTTTCTCACCTGTTGCTAACCAATTTCCACATGTTCAAGCACAACTCTATCTTTTCAGAAGGTAGATGTCCCTGTGGTCTGATCTGCTGTGAGTTTTCATGAAGTTTTATGAGGCTAGGAGTCAAACTACTAATAAATGGAACTGCATGTAAACTGATCTTTTAATAAAACTACAGCTATTGGGGGGAAAAAATCTTTGTAAGATTTCAGAATAGTCTGTGCTACTTTTTCCATTTTGCTTGGCAGAAATGTGAAGCAGTGGCTGCACTGAGGAAGCAGAAAGCAACCTCTTAAAGCCCTTAACTATATCTTTAAGCACCTGAAAGAATACCGCAATCACTCACTGTTTTAGTTCAGTAAGAGTAGGAACTTAGTGTACTTCTAAGGAGCAAAAAGGGGGGGAAAAAGTGAAAGAGAGAAAAGCCACAATAAACTCATGGGGTATTTTCCATACTGCGTGGCTAGCTGTTCAGTATTTACATTACATAATATACAGCTACTAGAATTACTGTGTCCTATTCCAGAGAAGCTTCCGGAAACCAAATTACTTAGTGGCTAAGAATGAATGCTAACCCCCTCATTTGAAACACAACCTTAATAATACAGAAGTTTATTCCACCCAAGGGTATGTGCATCCATCGTACTTGAGAAGTATTCCTCTGTATGATAGAATCATCTTGATGGGCATGTTTACAAAGGTTTTCTTCCTAGGATAATTGGACGATTTTGGTTTAGGGGAATAGAGACATTTGAAAAGTATTCTAGCACAGTAAAACACTCCAGAGATCTGGCTACAAAGAGTTGAGGCCTGAGGAAATGAGAAAAACTCGGAAAAGAGAAATGAGATCATCAGTCTCAAATGGCCAAGAGGCCTCCTTGGGTAGGCTGTGGTTGCCACTAAGAGAGCCATAGTAGATACAGCTGCCCCTTTTTGCCTACACCACACACGGATGAGGACCACTGTTCATTTGCATGAGCTAACCCAGCTTCCTTCTGATTTTCTCAGGAAACCCCTTCCATGGAGTACTAGAGATCTGTCTGCGAGCTCCCCAAGGCTTGCAAAGTGATTGCAGGTGATGTATCATCTAACTGCATGGGGTGAAACCAGCAGTCAGTTGAACTTGCTATTGCAGTGCAAAGACACAGTTGAATCCTTAGAGTTAAAAATAATTCACCACCAATACAAAGATTCAAATGTGACAACTAGATTTATGCAAGAGTGAAGATTCACTGATTCCTTGGATATTCCTCTCTCCCTGCTAGCCATACTGAGAGTCCCAGATGGTATCTTGCAGACCCCTGATATCCCACTGATTTATCCCATAAAATATTTATTTCTATAACATATAAATGTGAAGAGATGCATTCAGTTATATATATATTCATATTTTCCCACTTAATTTTTTTTTTTTTTTTTTTCCAAAATACATTGAGGGTTTGTTTGTATTCACAAACTATCACTGATTTGTTATTCACAACTAGCTGATAAGAGATGTTACATGTGCTTATTTTACCAGAGTCAGGAAACAGATTGGGCAGGGTCACCAAGATGCTACTTCTTTGCAGCTGCTAAACCAAAACTTTTTAGAAATAAAAGATATAATTTCTTTAAAACAGCTGTTTAGTGTCTATTTTCAGAAGTGGAGAAGAGTCACAGCTTGCAATAACATCCCTTTATGCTTTGTCCAGTTCAGACTAGACTCTGTGGCAGCACAGGGAGTGTTGGAGCATCCCAGCAATGCCTCCTGCCTAAGGAGCCCACCCTGTTGCAAAGGCCCTGGCCTCCGAACCACCCTCAGCACATTTGAGGCATCTCACTCAATATGTTTCATATCCCAACTTCTTATAAGAAAGTCACTATTTTGTGTAGTCATAAACCAGAGAGAAGGGGAAACACAAACACTGGAGTCAAGTCCTTTGTGGTTGGACTTGATCTGGAAGGTCTTTTCCAACTTGAGCAATTCTAAGAAGAAAGAAAAGCTTTATTACAGTGGGAGAGGATGGGGAGGAAGTAGGAGAGTATGATGAGCAACACAGGGAGGACTGCAAGGACTGACTGCTTCGTTTGGAGGAAGGATGCAGGAAAGAAGCTGAAGGAGCTATTAGATCTCTTTCTGTGCTGAAGTGGCGGGCAGTAGCTGAAGCCCCTCTGTGAGGCTTTGGAATAACAACGCTTTCCAGACATGAATGGCCACTGAAACTAAAAAGCTTTTTTTTTGCCTTTGTATCAAAACAATCAGAGCCCCTCTGCCTTTTACTGGAAGGTTAAGTGTAAAATTTGTGTTTGCAAGATATCAGTTATTTAGTCTTAACTCACACACTTGCTTCCACTTAAGGGAAAATCATAGCAGGGAAAGGATACTTTCCTCGCATTTGCTTTAAGTATCACCCCCACTCCCTCCTACTCCAAAGTACAGTTTTGCTGATTTCATCCTTGCAAGGAAATTTCCTGTAGCCCTGTCACAGGAACTGAGGGCTACTAAGAACTATTGGCAAAATGTTCAGCCAGCATAAGAGTTTATACCCTGTTCATGTATAAGTTTAGGAGTGTCATGTTCTTGGCACCAACACTTGAAAATATCTGAGTCAAAGTCACCTAGCAGTTTGCTCAGGTTATGACTTTCTTGAGAACTTCATCAGACTACCAGGAAGAAACATGAGATGGCCACCAGTTTCCTCTAAACATCAAATTTATGTTCAGTGTCCAGTGGGATTGCAAAGCAGGTGGCAGTCTAAAGCTTTAACCATCACAATCTGTCCACAAGCAAGGTTAGAAACTGCCAAGTGTCAAAACCTACAGCTAAGGAGGTTTGCCTACTACCAGGAACAGGCTACAGTCCTCAGAGTCTATGACTAAACACATAAAGTAACAACTCTGTGAGTTTTACAGAAGTGTACAGAAGTGTGAAGCTGCGAAAAGGAAGTGAGCCAGTAAACAGTTAAAATTACATGGCATGGATTCTAGAAATAGCCATGAAACCTTAACAGATGCCACACGCTCACCTGGGAGTACCTTAAAATCAGCAAACACCAGGGATACTTTTAAAAAGTTTTTTCCAGTTGTGGAATAGGGATTGACTAATAGTTATCAGCTCCAGTGGGAACACAGGTCTAGTAATCATAGGCTAAGTATGTCCCCTCACTTCGTAAGCACATAAGCACATAGATGCAGGTATCTGTTCAGAAACAAGCCCATTAGGAGTGAAACTGTCAGATGAAACTGATTCTGATGCACCACCAATTCTTGCATAGCTGCAGAGATGTGTTCATGATGAGGCTCCAGTGCTACTATAAGAGCAAGAAATCCTATGAATTCCAAGATTGACAAAACCACTGTTTGGCACTATGAAGATAAACAGCATTTTTGCAAAAGCAAAACACCACTAATGGCTTATTTTTCAATAGATTACGTGCTGAAGTAGTGGGGAGGGAAGGGGCAGAGATAATCCATCTTGATATGTATTTTAAAATAAAACAAAAAAGCTGAATGTGACTTTAACAAGCTATTCACACTAATAATCATGAAAGTTTTCGGTAAGATCACCTGTTGCATAAGGAGTCAAAGTCTCAAAGGTTAGTGGGTGAAAATATTGGTGCTAAAATTTCAGAGGCTATATTAAAAAGAAAACAAGTCCAGACAGACAGTAATTTTATTAAAAATTGAATTGTCTCTTCATATCACATTACTATCTTCTGGAAAATTTATATTGTCCTAGGAAAACTCTAGTGTGCAAAATGTTCAATTGAAAGACATGAGTTCAGTCATTTATTGGGGCCTGGCATAAACAAAGGTGTTCTACGCCAAGTAGACATAACCAGGCAAGCTCTTTGACATTCCTACAGCAACAAGTAATTGTTATTATTCCAGCTTCAGATATGACAATAGCTTTCTTGTCTTCTTACATAAGAAATAACTATCATTTGCTTTGTGAAGCCTGGCAGGGAGCACTTTGTACCTCAGTGAAGAACAACTTAATAGATTTTAGCGCACACGCTTCAGAGTTTGGTCAGCACTAAGAATATGTTCACTTTACTTTGTGTTGTGAATGAATTCTGAATGCCATAAACTTGTTTTAAAGCAAAACTTTCAACATGTTGAGGCCTCGATTTTTATTTTTATTTTTTATTATTTATTGCAGTTATTAAAGGCTTTTTTATTAGAGTAGAAATCAACATGTCACAAGTAATCCCAGCCTTTCTTAGAAAGCTAAATTAATGAGACAACTGAGACAAGGGGTAGAGAGACATTCATATGGTATGAACAATGACAACCTCTGACTATAATGTCACTCATCCAGAATCATTCATTGGGTTTCACACACACAGTTGTATCACTGTAGCAGAGAGTATTCAAAGCCTGTTTCAGTGCACAGGGAATGTATCCCTGACCAAACAGCATTCATTGCACAGATCTTTTCCTCAGCACCAGCAACTGCATCATTCTAAGCAGCCAGCTGAAATGCAGCAGGGCTCCTTTCTCTGACTTCATGAGGTTATATTTTGATTGTGCTCAGGTAGAAGCATCATTCCCATCCCCTGGGTGCTTTTTGAGCACTATTTCAGTGGTTTGCTAAATAAGAATTGAGCACAAGCAATCTCTGCTGTGGCCCAACTGTGCTGTAGAACCTGTGTGCTAGAACAGATAAGTAGGAAAAGAGTTTGATCAGAATAAAGTAGATCCCATGCCAGAGGTTTTGCCTTAGACCACTGGCCTTCTTTTATGGGTATGATCATGGTGGATATTTTTTGGATAGCAATAAAAAGACAAAAGAATTACAACTTTTCCATATTAAACACTAAGTCAGACCAGTCTGGTCCTTTCTTTGGTGAGGTGGAAGAAACAGGCACAGTTTATGCCTTTGGTATAAGGAGTGGAAGCACCATGCTGGGCTTTCTCTGAACATTTCCAGATGGCTCTTGGAACCATCTATCTTTCCTATCTCCCACAGTGCGTCACCATCAAAGCTAACTAACCTTGTACTCTAAGCAGTAGTAGTTTATACTGTAGCATTTAAAGATGAAGGATTAAGTACTGACACATCATCATAAAGCACCATATATTTGTCTGTATCTGTGCCTGCATCTAAATCTGTTCTTACCTGTATTTATATCTGTATCTGGAAGGAAGAATAATCTCATGAAACCGTTGAACTAAAAAACCTGGAGCACAAGCCAGAACTTGGCCTTCTGAATGTTAAAATGTTTGAGAAAATCAAACAGTAAGCATGATACAATGTCAAACAAATGGAAAACTTCTAAATTCCATCGCATTTTATTTGCAGATAAATATTTTAAGTGACTTTAAAAAAAAACCGTTCTGGTATATTTATGTAATCCTCTAAACCTATGAGTTCAACTGTACAGACTCTAGCTAGAAAAATAGTGACAATGAGGATGATTTAATTATCTGTTCATGGAGAAAAGCTGAGACTGTAAAATTTCGAGCACCAGTCACTGAAGTGCAGCACTCCAATACAGTGCTCCACTGGGGAAATATTCCCCCTTCTTGTTCTTAGAGTGATGAGATGATCCTTCCATTGGTCTGCAATTCATTATTCCTCACAGTTGGCCTTTAATGCAAGTAATTTGAAGGAAATAAACAAGAAAAAACAGATTTTTTTACTCTTTAAAAATATTGGTTGTCCTAAGTTGGACTATTGGAACAAGTCCACCAGGTTGGAGTTGCAGAGGTAACCACAGGCCTGCAGTTTATTACACAAAGAGACCTGTTTTTATAGAATTTTGTAGAACACACCTTCTTGGAAAAGCACAATTTACATGTTTGTTCCACGTGGATTTAAATTTTCAAGATTGTTACAGCTGTGGGGAACCAGGGCTGCTCCTACTCTCAGAGAAGTAAGGGGAGATGCGCTGTTACATGCAAAAAAAAAAAAAAACAAAAAACAAACAAACAACAATTCAGTGAGTGCCTTTGCAAACAACTTGGGAAGAAAATGCTACCTGTCAGCATGTGTAAGGGTCTGGCTGTTTGTTACTCCTTCCTTGCCACAAACAAACTTCCTGAAGTTTGGTCCCACAGAGCTCCGAGTACCAGCTATAAGAACCAAATTTGACCTCACTTGTGCAGAAATGTGATGTGTAAAGGAGACACTCCATGTCAGTATCCAATATTGGTCAGATAAGAATCTGACCCAACACAACCATTTTGGTGTTTGTGCTCACATGTGTGTGTCTGCCTGTTTGAATCCTTTCAATAGGCGTTTCTAGCTACACCCGCAGCGGATGACTACAAGCATTCTTCTCCCATGACTGGTACATAGCAATTCATGCAGCTCCCTGGTGAAGAATTTTGTTTTAAGACTGTAGCCTTTCCCCATCCTTTTACATCTCGTGACAAAGGGGAATAAATTCTCACTGTCTGCATTTCCAAAACGGCAGACAAGTTTATTACTGCTAGTAATATTTTCAGCTACAAAATTAAATCAGCTAAACAGCCAAAGCTTCTGACTGAGGTAGGAGGATCCCACATTTGGGACTTTCTCTTTTTCTGTGTAACACATCAGCAGTCCCTGGTCAGAGTTCGATCCCTTCTGGCCACAAAGATGAGACAAGAGAAGCCTGCTGATGGTTCAGCAGGTTGGCCTTTGGCCAGCACTGAGTGCACCTCTCCTGCCTGAGACTTAGAGAGATATGGAGACAAGGAGGGCAAAACAAGGGGGAGAGAAGTTTGAGGGAGAAGTAAAACTTAATTCCCCAGAATCTACGAGCAACTGTTCCTGGTAGGACCATCTGAAAGGATAACCAGCTGTGCTGCTACAGGGTGTAAACAAGCTGATGCTCAGGGCAGAAAGGATTTCCCAGGTGACATGCAGTTGTGCGGTGTTGTTCACCATTGCTCTTTGTTCAGCATGTCTTTGCTTCCTCTGAAGTACTGGGTACTGTTAAGTGCTGATAGACAAGGGCAGTTTTCTGCAGTGGCAAAAATGGTTTAAGATCTTGTTCCCTACTGCCTCCCAGTCACTGACATCTATTTCCAGCTCACCATTTCTTAAACCTCCTTGCTTTCAGAAGATGGAGATCATGCAAATGGTCATTATCAGCCAAACATGCCCAGAGAGCTGGAGCAGCACAACTGAAGGGCTGGCAAGTTGTAACACCAGAGTACCAGAACCTCTCACAGTGGGGCAGAGCCAGAGGATCAGCTGATGTTGGCTTCATACTAGAAAAAAACATAACACCTGAGGCTGGAAATTCTGGTCAGCGTGAGCACAGGATCCATCCACCAGCCTCAGAAATGTCCTTCCATAATGCATCTTTCACCTAAAACCATTTCTGGCAAAGCATACACTTTCTTGCCACACCACTACTTCTGGTTTTGATAAGAGGCACTCACTGGCTTTTTTCTCGCTAGAGGCTTCACTGCATTTTATATTTAATTATTTTTAAAATCATGCTTTTTGTCTGAGTACATGAGAGCTTTAGACAAAACTTTTGCAATGTTATGCCATGTTAGATTGGCCCATTAGGATTAGTCTTCAGTAATGTGTGGAGTTGCAGTTAATTTGGAATATTATTAACATTTTCTAATTGAAAGTATCCAGTGATGGTTGTTCACTTATGCAGACAATAAGGTTTAATCCACTGTGAGATTTTCCTTTCTTACTTCCCAGAGTGTGAAAGTATTTAAAACCAGCTACAGGTCAAATTTATAGTGGGAACATTATAATCTTGTGTTCCAGAATTGGGGTGGGAGTCAGGATAAATCCAGAGTATCAGTAGCAATTTTGAATTAATTCCAACTTGTGCACATCTTTAGAACCTGTCTGTTAGAGATGGGCAACACTCGCAGCTTAATCATAAACATTTGCTATTAATATTAAT
Source organism: Phasianus colchicus (assembly GCF_987193195.1). Lineage (NCBI taxonomy): Eukaryota > Metazoa > Chordata > Aves > Galliformes > Phasianidae > Phasianus > Phasianus colchicus. Next base: position 41,170,849 of record NC_143437.1, on the reverse strand, counting down.
CTGTTTCTGTTTATGACTCAGAGCACTTTGTTGCCAGAACACTGAAAACCCCAAAGGGCAGTGACAATGAGCGTATTTATGATTGCAGAGAAGTTGGATGGGGAGCTAGGGGGGATGGTAAAGTCGTTTTACAAATTGAAGTTATGGCTATTTATTATGAGTCATTTTATTGTTTGTCTCACCACATTACTTCGCTTCAGTCTATGCTAAGCTTCATGCTGAGAGAGAGCCCTTGCCCTGGGAGCCTTCCCAGTCCAGTCAGGTGCCAAGCATCTCTGGAGGAGACATAAAAAGCCCCCATGGAGGTCAGACAAGGTGAAGGGCTGAATAGGAGCCCCAGGTCAGCCCAGGGGCTCACAGACCACGCACTCATGTCCCACTGGCTGCTTCAAAGGGTAGGCAGCCCCAGGAGAGAAGCAGGCCCCTATCTAAATAAGAAGGGAAAAGGGATGGAGCCTTCTACTCCACCCTTAAGGCTCATCTTCCCCCGGAGAATGTATCCCCCATTTACTTTTTAGAGACAATTGCAAAATCTCACTAGTAAGCATAAAATAAGAATGCAAATAAAGCTCTTGAACATCAGAAAGTAACATCTTTGTTTCTGGCCACTGTTCGTTTGAAGGAGTGGGATCTCTCAAGCAAACTGGAAACACCTACAAAAAGCTACAGATGTCAGGAGAAGGAAAGGAAACTCATTTCTAGCTTTAACAGAGGAGTAAATTCCCTGAGACTCCATTTCCCACTCTTCTGAGGAAGGATGTGTTTTATTCCCCCCAAGAGCCACAACACAGCTCGGCCATGCACATGAGAAGAGCTGTCAGATATTGAACACTACCAGCATTTCTGTGGTAAACCTGTTTTCCCCTAAACAGTACCAAATTCTTCCCACCTGCCTTGATATAAGAAATCTGCTCCTGAGTCTACACAACAAAAGATGGCACTATAAGACAAAATCTGGCATTAAGATCCCCACTTTTTGCTTTCCATGGTGCCACAGATGCCTCATAGGAATTCCCTCAGCATAATAAATTTTCAGAACATTTAAAATTAAGCATATATGTATAATGGGAAAAAAAAAAAAAAAGTCCTAACAAATGCAGAAACGCAGAGCAGAATCTCTCAGGTATTAGTTGAGATATAAGCAAATAAAGCGAATAAACATTTCTAATTGACTTGAGTGGCCAGTTGGTTACACAACCTCGAAACAAGGACTGGGCTGTGGACTTCAGTGCATTTGTTCCTCTGAGTCATAAGCGTGTCAGGCTCCCTAGAAAAGGCCAGCCAAAGGAGATTGCTCTCTGTCTTCCCTTCTGTTTCATTCCATTGGCCATAGGCAATTCCTGAGCATGCTCCTAAATGGTACAAAATAGCAAGAACTGGATCTGGTTCACCGGGAGCACACCAGTGTCCCATAATCCTCACTGCTATTCCCTTTCTCTCAAGCTCCTTATCTCAGCACAACTTTTTGGCTGCGTTTTGTTTCTATTTATGACTTTTTTTCCCCCCTAGATCATTTGTGTTGGTCCAGATATTTGGTAAATAGAAATCAGACATATCAAACACATAAATGAATACAAAATGAATTATGGATAATTTACTCGTCCTGAGGATTAAGAAAAAAAAGAAAAAGAAAAAGAAAAAAGGTATCCTCTTTAATATAGAGGAATGGCAAGTGCACCCTTTCACCACCTTTCAGTTGACCCACAAAGCTCCACAGAGGATACCAGGAAAGTCTGCGTGCTGAAAGGCTGATATCTTGCCATTAGGCTTTGCACAGCTTCTCAGATACAGAACACCTTGTTCACAGCTCACAGTGCATTCACCCCAAACTTGCTGAAAATTATTGGATCACAAAGATCAGTTGAACCTCTTCTTACTTCCAAATTCTAAATGTCTTTGATGTCAGCACTAAGACTGTAAATTGCTTTGTGCTACAAAATGCTCATATAATTATTTGTTTAGTGATCAGCTTTATTTTTCATTTGGAAATGTGCAATATGAGGATAGGGTGAGTAAAAAGATCTAGAAGCAGGTTTTTTAAATGTCTGTTTTCCATAAAAATCTTGCCTACTGAAACTTATATCACTGGTCTTAGCCACTGACCAAGCTTGGTCCGTACTTTGCCTGAGGTACCTTAAATGTGGGAAGAGGCTAAAGAGAAACCACTACAGCTGCCTTCTCAACCTCATGTCTGAGCAAAAGTAGTTAGCCTCTCTCCAAGAGATTAACACTGAAAAGTACAGACCATCTCATCTCATGAAAATGCTGCAGTCAATTACACTGTGGCTGTGCCTGTGCCTCCTGTGAGGCTCATAGCGAGGCTTTGGAAAGCCAACCAGGATGATATTCAGCTCTCAGCCTTACAAACCCAGGCTTACCAGAGTTCAGTTAGGAATCCAGTTCCAATCATTTGAGTGCCAAGTTAGAGGAGGAAGTGATGCTATTGGTTATCTGTCCAGGCCTAAAATAGATGCCACATCACACTTCTAGGCTCAGGCCTTTCTGCACTGCAAGGATCACTCCCAGGTACGAGTACATGCTGGGAGAATATCCTGCTGGAAAATGGCTTTGCAGAAAAGAACCTAGTTGCCCTGGTGGACACCAAGCTGATCACAAGCCAGCAGTGTGCCCTGGCAGCTCAGCAGGCTAGCGGTATTCTTGGATGCCCTCAGAAAAGCATTGTAAGCAGATCAAGAAAGTTGACCCTTCCCCTCTAGTCGGTGTTAGTCAGGCTACACCATGAAAGAAAAAGAGAAAGGTGAGAAAGAAAGAAAGATTCTTCTATCTCACACAAATATACAAAGAGTAGAGATTAATAATTACACTTGATGTGGTTCCCAAGCTGAAAAAGTAGGTGCTGGAAGTCTATTCTATTTGGCAGGCAACATCTTTTCCTGCATAAAAGAAAATAGATAAAAATCTGGGACTTCCAGTTGCAAAGGAGAAACCATTTACTGTGTGGCTTATCTTTTTGGGTTGGTCATGATCCATCCATATGCATTTCTGAGTATTGTTAGGGTGGGCATTCAAGCCCACATTGACTGGAAAGAAGGAACATCATAAATTTCTCAAGTTTTATTCTCACAAAATTTCTAAAGTATTTGTTTAAACTGTAGTCATTGGGATAGTTCAAATAAAGGTAACTTGAGCATCCAAATAATGGAGTCTTGTCTCACAACACTGTTATCCAGCAATGATAATTCCATGGTTGCATTAAATTACCTATGCTAATTGTGTAGGTATTTGAATTTAAGGCTATAGAAATCAGGTTTCAACTGGAAGCATTAAGAATTTGTCACTTCAAGAAATATGCCAGTGAAAATTTTCCTTCCTTACACAAGCTTTCTGGAAGATGAATATCTCAGGGCCTTTGACGTGTTTTCATTCTCCATCAAGTGCCATTGCATTGCCCAAGATAGAAGAATTCCAAGAGTTGCAAGAGCTTTCAGCTCTGGTACTTTCCTGGAAAACACAAAATTCTTTTCACACTTTCATCTGAGATGAATAAACAAAATAAATTGCATCCCACATCAGACTGAAAATAATCTATGATTTCTGCTTTAATTTCTTTAGCCACATCTGCTTTGTATCTTGTGAAAATTTTTTGATTTTGAATGTATGGCATATGTCCAGGATGTTTTTCATCTGAGAACCTGTAATTTTGTGCTCTGAAAGATCAGCCAACAATAATAGCAATATTGCCTCATTCTTCAAGGAAAAGCATAAACATGCCCATTTAAGATTTCCTTGCAGAAGTTGTAGCTGCATATTATTCCTGGTGCATATGATTCCTCAGAGAGACTATGGCATATAGAGAAGTAAAACAGAGTTGATTATTTCATGAACAATTAAAAAGAAGAAAAAAAAAAAAAAAAAAGAATAAAAGAGCAAATAATTCTTTGAATTCAATGAGTATGGCAAGCCTTTCCTGAGTTCTTAGCCCCAGGTCATAGAGAACATGACATTGCATTGGCAGTTGCATTTGCATTCATTCTGGTCTGCAAACAGATCTGGGGTGGGGAAAGAGGAGAGCCCCTACTAGAACTTAACTTGGAATTTCCCAGTCTTTCTTCCAGCTCTTACAAAAAATCAAAGAAAACAGATGCAGTGAGGGCACTGTGACACAACAACTGTTAAAATGTAAACACTCAGAGGTTCTGAACTGTGAAATATATTCTAGCTTGTTCATGGTCTGGAAGCTAAACACATTTTGCTGCTGCAGTCCTCAGCATCTGGTTGTTGGATTAGAGTTGGACAGCTGGAAGCCTACTGTTAAAAATAAATGCTATCACAGTGCTAAACAAAAGGTCTTCTAATGTTTGAGTAGCCAAAAAGTCAAGAAGGAAATACAAGAATAATAGGAGAAAATAAAAATGTTATCTCAGTTATACACTGTGCAAAGTCAGATAGGAAAGTTTGAAATTGATAGTTATTTTTTGATATGGAGCACATTCGAAGTGGATGAAGGAGTGAGTATTCAACTTATATAGAGCAATCTGAATGAGGATAATACTTTCTTAACTATGAGAAAAAGTAAAATTTTTCTACAGACAGTTCTCCCTGATGAATTCTCCAAGTTTGTGGCAATATCCAGTGTATGTCCTCCCTCATACATGTATTGGTTCATCACATTCAGCTTTGAGACCCCAATCTAAGGCAGTTACTTATAGAAGCTTTCACAGACAGTGCTAGGAATCTTTCCAGCATAGCTCATTTCACTGGTCTTAGCAATCTATCTCTGTCCAGAAGAACCCTCACGAGATAATTGTGACAGCCTTCAGCATCAGCAGACACTCAAGAACTATTTGAAACCATGGGAATGTTTAATATTCCAAAGGTCATATCTGGACTCTGAGCACAATACTTTTGAAAAGTCTGGAGGGAAATAGATGCAGAATGAGCTTGGAGTCTAAGAAAACAATTCTAACAATCAGAGCTGTATATCAGCACTTGCAGCACCTTTACTGTAATCCCAAAGAGCATTTCTTGTACAAAGTAACCTCATCGCTTTCTAGCACAAACTGTTATTTATCTCACTTCTGTAGAAGAGCTAAAAGCACTAACCACCAGTCTTTTCCAACACAACATATACGTGAATGATGCCATAGCAATTTCAGAGAGTTTCCTTATCAACAGCAAAACAGAAATATGAGTGGGCATTTACACAAAAGGCTGGGGAAAAACTGGAAGATTAGGATTCTTGCAATAGCGGGTTTTGCTAGTATCTCACAATATAATGAATGGATGAAATTGTTCTCTTTACTAATTTGTAGCCTAAGAAAATTGCTGGGCTGTTATCAATAAACAGAGGTCAGAATAATAAATCATTTCGCTGAGGACTCCCAGTCCCATCTCTGTGCATACTGGGAAGAGGAAGGATTTCACAGTGTTGGAGAAAAGCTCTCAATAATGGATAAGTTCCCTTACCAGGAGATATCCTATGCAAGTCTTCCCCAGTTCTCAAGGAGAACAAAAACAAAGGGGAGCTGAATAAAGTCAGAAGAAAAAGAAAGGAAGAAACATAAAAAGAATTACAGATTATTATTTTTTTAAATTTATTGATTTGTCCTTTTTAGATGGATAATGAGCTCATGAAAAGGCATTACAAGAAATCTAAACTAGTACATAGACATCAATCCATCAAAATATATGCAAATGAAGCAATCACAACCTTTTAAAGACTGTTTCTATATTTGCAAAGTTTGCTCATAATTATTTCAGTTGGTAAACTGCAGAAGCATCCATTACACTGCATTCAGCTTTATTCACGTACGGAAAAATCTTCTGGAATGCAATAAGAGTGAAGCTCAAATGGCCCAATAGAAATGACTGTATCCAACATTTATATCCCTTCTATACAATTCTAAAACTTGATTTTAAAATTCTGTAGGAAGACTATCACTCTATTAAAGTCTGTCAGATTTTTTCCACAAGCGCTACGTGCAAAAGTGCTTATAGCAAATATTCCCATGTTCTTCTGCATTAAAAAAAAACCAAAAACAGCAAAATCTGTGACCTTCTATATATCCATTTGTTAATACTCAATTGATTGATACTAGAGTAGAGAGACCTTTCCTTTTTTTGGACTTAATGGTATTTGGAAAGAGACCCCCTGCAATCCATCCAACAAGTCTCAGTGATGTGAGAAAAGAGACCACTAACACATCAGTGCTCTCTAATATTGGAAGGGAGACCCCCTTTTGCACTGAATTAGTGCCTGGAAAATCTGGTCCCCTTATGCTTTTTCCATGTGATTTGCTGGAGCTCACTCTTGCTCCATTGCTGGGAAGGCCAGGACATATCCCCTGGCAGTTTTAAAAACTTTTATAAACTGGAAAGTATTTTGTTGGCTTGAACTTTGCTTGCCTAGAATCTATGAAAGATGCTGCTGTTATTGTTGGGGTGTTAGTTGAGTTAAATCCTGTTATTCATTACCATTCAACTGAATGGTTTATTTTTTAAAAGGTTTTATATTTACCTCAGGATGTCAATTAATTCTATTCCCAATTGCTTATTTGTGTTTCCTTCATTTGTTTCATTCTCGTATGTTCAGGAACTTGGTGGAGGTGGGGGGGGGGGGAGAAATTTATTGTTCCAGTTTGGTTTCCAATTTTTTATTTCAGTCTAGGTGAGAAGGCTAATCTACAGTGATTCATATACCTGCCAGGCGAAAGAGGGATGGATGCTATGGTGCCAAGCAAGCAGGCCCTTTCCTAAGCAGCCTTAACAACAGCTGCATTTTCATCATCCCTGAAATGTGAGGAAGCCATGTATGGAGAACTTTGATGTTTCAGGTGAAACAGAACAATGTTTTTGTGATAAGAATTTGCATGTATTAAATGTGAGCCCAGTGCTATATATATCACGTTACCCTTTCTAAAGCAATTAACTGGGCCTCCCTGAACTTTCACTGCCTGAAATCCTGGAAATGCCAGCGTGTGTGTCTGTATGAGCATATGTGCACAGACAGGGGGAGAATGCAGCATTCTTAATTCTCTTTCCAGTTTACATAAAAATCTCTTGTAAAAGATCTGAAAATATGCATGAAGTTTAGATCTTAAAGTCATTTACCATTCAGCGCACTCAAAAATTTGCCAACAAGTCATTCACTTACTTATTTGGCTCCTTGCCTATGAAATGCACTGTGGAAGGATTTATACAAAGAGTTTGATGGAAATGGGAGACCAAGTCAAGACTATATTCCCGTGCTGCTGAGGAAATATGTCTTTAGTAAAGTGAATGTACTTTTTAGTGTGCCTGGAATGAAGTTTGAAGCAATAGTTTTAAGCTGGTGATTTGTATACTTTGAACTCTATAATGGAAATAATACCAACCACTGATCTGGGTAAAACTAAATCCTGGAATGGCTTTCGTCCCATTGGATCATTCCTCTGCTAAAGAAAAAACTAAATGCATCTGAAAGAAATAATACTGTAAAATCAATAGGGGAGAACAAGTAAATCTTTTTAAATCAAACTCAAAATTTCCTAAAAGTCATGAAACACTAGGACAACATCAGTTTGGGTGTTTCTACTTACTTCCTAGTTCTGTTGCTATTACAAATGCAACACTTAGCTATAGATCATGTTATAAAGTGTCATGGCTAGTTCCTATGGTAGGAATATAGACGGACTTGAAGTTAGAAATTACTCATGTATTTATCTGTGTCAGTAATTTATTAACATGCACATCACCTAAGAAAGGTTCATTCAGACCCCACCAGAGCACTGCACACATTGTAAACAAGGGTGCAGTGCCAGAGCATCCCTGGCCCATGTCAGAATGGAAATACATTCTGAGGAAGCCCACCCAAACTCTTGTGAATTATGCCATAGTCTTTTGCCACCTTTTGCCACCTTTTCAGTGCATCAGAATGCCATTCCTAAGGCTACATGCTGATGAAGAACTTTCAAGCCATGCTCCACCAGTAGTTGTGTGACAGAAAACCAACATATGTGCTCATTATCAGAGGCAGCAATGTACTTGGGGAAAGATGCACATAGGAAGACCTTTTGGAAAGGTCATTTTAATCTGTGTTGCCATAGAGTGTTTGGAAGAGCCACAACATTTCTACTGTATTCTTTAAATGTGGCATTTCTAAGCGGCCTGGCCCTCAGTTATATGATTCTAATCTCTGGCCTCATAAAAATTTAGAAAAAGTAGGGTGAATCATAATGAAATATTTTCTGGACTGGTCTGAAATAGCCCACGAGTGCCAATTTATTTGGAATTGATCCAACAATTTTTTTTCTCATCAAAGTAAGCATATGTGCTCAGTTCTGTATACAGTACATAGAGAGCAAACAGGGCACAGGCACATGGGCAAGAATACTGAGATGTCTGTACAGAGAGAAAGGACTCATTGAATTATCTGGCTTTCCCTAGATAAATATCTAGTAAATATACCCTGCTAAGCAACGTAAAATAACTAATGAGCCATAGTCCACTGAGAATCACTGGCAGTATGACCTTACCTCTGGCTTAATTTTTTGTTTTACTGTATTGAATAAATGAATTTATGAACTTTAGTTTCAGTACCTTTGCTCCTGCTCCAGCCAGAAATTAACTCTGCCTCTTCTGTATGGAAATTTGCTCACTTATGATAGTTCATTGCTCCCTCATCCTTTATCCTGTCTAAAACGAACATTACCAAACACAGTATTCCTGTACAGCTTTCTCACAAGATTGAAAGGAGAGCAAAACTCCCAAGTAGGCAGGGACAACAGAGTTCAGCAACCTCCCAGAACGTGTCAAAAAGTACATTCCTTCCTTGTTACTGCTCATTGAGAGGGAAGAACAGAGCTCTTTTCAAATGGCTTCTTTCTTTGGGAACAGCCATCTCACTTACAGGTACAGCATCCTCCATTACAACAGTGCGTGTGTACTCACTGACAGTAAAATGATCCACGTTTAAAAAATGCATATTTTTTTGCATAGAAACCACACAATGTGCAGCACTCCTTGGCTAAAGCCCATGGACTCAGGCAGACCACCCACACACTCTCTGCTGTATGTCACTCTATAGGACAGAAGTAAGGTCCTGATGAGGACTGAAGTCATTGATCGACTTCTCAGACAGCAATCCTTTAGTGGAAACAGTGAGATTCTCAGCCAGAAGAGGGGTAAATACTAAGTAACAGAACAAATTCCTCTAGGTTGTTTCATTTTTCACAGAAAAATGAAAGAAAGCATGAAGCATACTATTTTAACAATTCTTTAAAATAACCCCATCATTAGGAGGTGGTAAATACAGTCTGTTTTTCAGTGTTTATTCCCATTTCTGACCAAAATGTCCTTAGGGACATGCTGCACAGAGAACAAAACCTAGAAAGTGTCTATAAAATTGTTACAACAGGAAGAAAAGTGCCAGCTAACAGTAGGTAAAGCTTTTATAATAACAATACTTCGTGAAAATTTCGTAAGCATCTTTAAAAATGTGGTTTTTTCTCCTGTTCCCAAAAAAGCTGTAAAAGTGCAATTTACTTATCAGTAAAAATTGCAAAGCACATGGTGTGTCTCAACTGTACTAGAAAGAAACAGCAGACACTGAGTCTGAAGTACCACAGTCATCCAATTAAAATCTATTACAAGGACTATTAATAACTTGCTATCCTCCAGTGATGAACACTGCGCAAAAGAAGACACTAAAGTACATGTGATATCAACATATGTTGTATCCATGACATTATGGATTGCAGTACTGCATTTCAAACTTTTCTTAGCACAAGAGAAACATGATTTTCAGCAACTCCAAACCACACATTTGAATAATCAGTATAAAGCATGCCTAAGACCAAATCCAGTACCAACGCTTCATAACAAGGATGCAGCCTCTCAGTTTGCTCACCTTTAAATCTATACACCACCACCTCTGGAGAACTTGAAAATCTAGTCATGCCAAATACGTACATTACTTAACTTCCCTGAAGTTTTGCATCCCCTTCTTCTGACTTCATCCACCCACATAATCACCACCACAATGACGAGAACAGATTCTTCTAGTATTGTACCTTTTAGAACCACCTCTCAAATCCAATTAAAATCTTTTGTCTGATGGAAGCTCCAGACCCACAATTTCCCCATGATTCTAACAAGCTGTCAGAGACAGCTTTGACATCTGACTGTCTATTCAAAAGGAAGTGTGTATAATTGATTCAGGAGTTATCAACATTCACATCGTATATTGCTTGATTTTACCTTCAAGAATAAACGGGGTGTAATCATCATTTAAAAGGCTGTTGTCTGCCAAATGCAAAATACCTGATCCAAGGGCATCTCCAGGTTTGAAACACCAGCTGGGTTTCTAGACATCCAAACTTTTGTATGTCTCAGCATTTCTAACCAACTCCCGCAGTTCTAAAACAATCATCTATCTATCTAAAATCAACCTTTAGGACTCCTCAGATGAAGACTTCTGGGTTTTTTTAACCTTCTGCAGAGTTATGAACAATGCCGGTGGTCTCGAATAACAAAAATGCTAAAATGGATGCAGGTGACTCAAAATTCCATTGCCTTACTAATCTGCTGTGGTTACTTTGCCAGATGTGGAGTTCTGTGTTGGTTACAAAAAGTCATCAGCATTCAGATCCTAGTCTTCTCAAATATAATCTCATGTCACTAATACAAACTAACAGCAAGAGAGCCAAGGATGTGAGAGCAGACATAAGGCTTCTTACTTGAAACCTTGTTTATAATTTACCTCTTTTATTATGTTCACAGAAGAAAGACGAATAAGTAAGAGGCCATTATTTTAAGGTTTTTCCACCATTCACTGCGTCCTGGAAGGGATCCAAGTGAAGCAATATGCCCAAGCAATGTACCAGAGCAACATGGCTAGGTAGAATTTATAGGCCATGTGGGAAATAGCTCAGTTGCAGAGGAAGTCCTTTTCTCCTGCTTTTGCCACTTGATTCACTCCCAGTTTTAACAAAAGTCACTCAATTTGGTTATTTCATGAGATAAAGAACCTACTACTTCACTTAGCAGTTTTCCCTCACACAGTGTTAAAAAAATGTGTGGTCATAGATTCTTTTGATGTTTTTGTGCATGTATAAGAGAAACATCCAGTACTTTCTTTTCTCCAGACATGAAGGTATTCAAATAGAGCATCCAAACTCCATCTTTTTTTTTTTTTTTTAAATAGAAGTTGTTGAAGCAGTTTAAATACCTCAATGTGAATAATTTCTTTTTGACATTGTCTCTAATTTTTCATGTTTCTTGATGACTAATTGACATCAGCACTGACTCCTTAATGTCTGACATGTTCAAACTGAAATCATTTTACCACTCTTCGAGGTCTCTCCAGCTGTGTCCTGGTACCACATTGCACGTTCATCAACTATGACCCTTTTCTCCAGCTCCCCAGTAGATTTGAACTATTGCACTTGTTTTCCTGCTTCATGTTATGGATATTTTGAAGATTGACAGACCTCCAGTAGCTCATTTTCAGCACCAATTGAAATATTTTTTTTTATGAAGACAATACTTCATTGTATATTGTAATATTCATCTTACATACAATCCTAAATCCATTTAACATGTTCTGCTATAGTGTAGTGCTAACTGTGCCACTGCATTCAAAATTAACAAGTTGCTTTATAAAAATCTTAACACACGCCATGTTTCAGCTCCGTTGTATCAGTTGCTAGAAACCTCATCAAGGAGGTATTTAACTTTTGTTTAACAGTTTTCCATGTACTATGCACACTGTCATGACTTAAAGCTCCATTCTTTAACCATCATTTCATATTTGTTTTAATTTGCCTGTTATTTTATCAAGGAACTAATTCAGGTCAAGAATTTTTAAGAGCACTATGCTGTGTTCACATGAAATATTGGCAGAACATTTGCACTCTTAAATTCTTTGAGATGTCCTCAGTTTTCAAATGCCTATTTAAAATTAGTATCAGGAGACCAAAGATTCTCAGATTTAGGATTTCCAGACACAAGTTTTCTGCATCTCATGGTACAAAAGTACTATAAAAATGTATTGCCTTCTGAATAATTTCTCATCTTACAATTACAACTTAAATTTTATTTTTACTTGATGTCATGCATTTGCCACTGCACCATGTTTTTTCAGCCAGATTTTTTCTTTCTGGGAGTAGAATACAGCCTTGTAGTAGCCTCAAACATTTTATGATATCCAAGCTACTTGCTTCCAAATTACCCTCCTGCTCAGCAATACTCAGTTCATCCCATAGAGGAGCTGTGTAGGATGCAACGATATTTATCCATCAGAAAGTGTGCTCTGTTGTTTTTCATATTAATATTTCAATATTAAGGGTACACCTACCACTTCAAAGAATGGAAAAGTTAAATTTTATTTCCTGCACTACTAACTTCGAAGCTTTTCTCCATACATACCAGTGCATCATCTTTGCACAGCTGATTTTTGTATCAGATGTGTAACATGCTCACTGCAGATCTTGAGTTTATCTGGTTGAAGTGGCTTCATTGACAACTTTATAGGAAAGAGGATTCATTCTTCCAGGTTTAAAATCCTTATTTAGCCTAAGGCTGATAGGAAACACAGCTTTGAGGATCAGGACCTCAGACAAATTTTGTTTGCTTTCGCTTAGTATTTTTAAATGTAACAGTAATATCTTTAATAGCATTTGTTCTGCTTTTTTTTCCAGCCTAATCTCCTGTTGTTTTATATAGCGTGATTCATCCAAGAGCATCCATTAACTATTCATATTTCAAGTTTCTAATTCTATATTTTTTGGGGTTGTTGTTGTTGTTGTCATTGTTGTACATGAAAGATACTACCCTATATAACACTCAGCTATTGAGGTCACAAAAGGAAAGCCATAACATAAAACCCTCCTTGTTAAGGCTGTTCATTTTCAATTGACTATCAGCATCAGAAAGAACTGAGCAAAGATGCCTCAGAACAGTAAGAAGATTTCCAAAAAGAAGGGAAGCATCTTAAAAGCATGTAACAGAAACTCTCTAACCAACAGCCACTGCATCCCTGTGAGGAAACTATGAACTGCTCAATAGGAATGCAAGAGCATGGATGCTGATGGTACTGAGCTTCAAAGATGTCACATCTGGAAACACTTCAAACACTGTGGTGAAGAAACCGACAAGGACAATGTAATAATCATAACCAAAAAGTGACAAATAAGGGAGAAGTTTCTCCACAATGTAAAGTGACACATTTCAGATGGTCCTTGGCAAGGCATATTGCTGAGGGTGGGAATTACCACATTAAAGGAGAAATGTACTGAGTAGGTCCCTGAAACCTTTTCCCTTGAGCAACTCCATTTGACCTTGGAATGGTCCCACCCAACTACAAAGAAAACTGATGCCAGCTTCTTTCAGTCACACGATTAGTTGTCCTCAGTACATTTGCACATCTATATAGCTCATATAGACCATATTGGCCAAAGGCTTGCATAACTGTCAGCCTCTATATTAATTAACCAGTAAGTACAGTTCTTCTTCATTTGTGATGCTAACCAAATGTAAGCCTGACTTGCTCTCAAAAAACAACTTTTTTTTTTTTTAATAAAAAATACCTGTTTATCTGTCATGTAAGTCATATGGAGGCCCTTCTCCATGTGACCATTTTGTTCTTTACAAACCACCTTTTCTCTGCTTTCACTATCACTTCAGGCCCTCCTTGTCCCCCTATGGATTCATACTCTAAGCTCCCCTCCCATTCTTCCACTCCTTGATCAGAATTGCCCTTTTCTCTACAGAATCAGCACCTGGACACTGACATGGATGGCACCTTCACTCTTACCACTGCCTTCAGTAATACTGAATACCCACAGCCCTGGTGCTTGGCCTGAGCTCTGAGGAGGTTTGGACAGCCACACAGAGCTGGGCAGTATGACAGGCAATGTTACCTTTGGCTTTTGGCTGCAGATACCATACCCTGCATGAACAAAGACAGTGTTTCTTTATTTTAGGAGCTAAGAACTTGGCAGACAAGATAAAATGTCTTTGATAAAGAACTTATGTCCGTCTCACTTTGGCTGTTTCTAAGATTTCTGAATGCTTTGGCAAACTCCAGCTCTCTCCTCAGGACCTGGAAAGCAAGCCTCCATCTTCATAGAGCAACCTGCTTTTTTTCCACAGGTTGTCAGCAGCCTAATCACTGTGCAGGCTAGTATATATCTTTGACCTGGCCAGCAAGTCACTGTGGCCTGCCAATTATATGTCTACACTTAATGCATGACTTTGTCTCAGCACTTGAACATTTCACACTGAAAAGAGAACCTCCAGACTTTACCCAGTGAACGGGAAAGTTCTGGCAAATTGTTCTGCTGCCTCACCTGCAGCCTTGCTTTCGCTGCCAGGGACAAAATGCAGATCTTTGTTTCTGTCTACCTGAGAGCTCTGAAATCGGATCTGATCCCAGAATACACACTGCAATGTTCCTGAATGTCTTTGCAATTTTAGCGCTTCTTAGACATTCAGATGTTTACTGTTACTCAGTTTTATTAACAGCTGCAGCCACGCGAGGCTCATCTCTGAGAAACTGTGCAATGAGTCCTTTTTGTAGCTGTAGTTGATTGGAGGCAGGAACAATAAAAGATTTGCTTTATAAGGAGCTCATTTGTGGCCTAGATCTGTCTCAGGAAGAACAATATCAGCAGCTGTGGAGCACTGGGTTTTTAATTGCTGGACAAACAAAACTCTCAGATTCTCCCCAGCCTCTGCTATGGATTTGCTATGTAAATGAAAAAGCTCTGTGCCTCCATTCACACCTCGGTGAAGGAAGCAAACTGTCACAGCAAAGGCAGGTAAAGGACGTGGCATTCTCTAGAAGTAACTTAAATGTGTAAGAACAGGAAGATTAATGCCATAGTTAGTATTATAGTATACTATTAGTATCATAATATAAGAGCATAATTTATAAACGATGATACCATAATCACTAACTGTTAAGTATTACAAAAATACTTTTATGAACTTTTTTTTTGTTTTGTAGCTCTTCTAATTCTTCCTTGTTTGTCAGCAACAGGCTACCAAAGAATCTGATCTTCATTTATAACTTAATTATTCCTGCTAAAACCCATCTGTGAATCAGAAAAGATGACTCTAACAAGTACAAGCATTCACCATTCATTCTGGAAGATATGAAATTCACAGAAATTTAATTTTTCACCCAAACACTGGACAGAAGCAATTGCAGGTGATTCAGTTTATCAGTTTCATACTATCTATCCACATACTCAAACACATAGGTAATACTCCTCTACCAGGATTCTTCTGCCTCCATGCAGGCAGATACTCCAACCTTTGAGGT
Source organism: Phasianus colchicus (assembly GCF_987193195.1). Classification (NCBI taxonomy): domain Eukaryota; kingdom Metazoa; phylum Chordata; class Aves; order Galliformes; family Phasianidae; genus Phasianus; species Phasianus colchicus. The sequence continues at coordinate 41,155,584 of NC_143437.1, read as the reverse complement.
TTTATATGTTTCTCCCTCCTGGCTAGCAATTTCAGTAGCTTTCTGTGCTCCCTAGTAGCAAGTTTATCATATCCTGGCTGTTGTCATTTCCATCCTGGAGAGATCCCTCTTTCCCTACCCTTTGCCCCCTGCCAATCCCCAGACAGCCTAAAGAACCTGCCTGAATGCCTGTACCAACCATGTTGCTCTCGTCTCCAAGCATCTCCATTTTGATGGAAAGCAGTAGACAATACTCATCCTACTCCAGATCTGTAAAGAACTGCCATGGCAGAGAGAGCTGACAAAGAAAACTTCTGGAAATTCCCTGCCACAATCAACCCCTATCCAAAAAAATTAGTGGCCAAGAAGAGCTAACAGGAATTAGCAGGAAAAAAAAGGCTGAAGATGGAGGGAAGTTGGCAAGAAAAGAGAGGAGTCCTCACAAAGGAGGATAAAGAAATCCTTCAGGAAGTAGCTGTGATGGAAAAGAGATGCAGAATTGAAGAGCCTATGGCTGAAGCACCAGCATTATTTCCTTTGTTTTTGCACAAAACTGAATGAAGTGATCCTTGCCACATCCTTAATCTATTATCTCACAAAGGAATAACAAATCAGGAGAAAAACATCATGCAAAACAGAATGGAAGAGAGAAAACATTTCCAAAGGTGCTTTAGCATAGGAAGATACTGTGATTTAATCCAGCTTCTTAGGTTATGGATGCAACCTGGAGTTCGTCACCAGTCTAGTTCTGTATATTTTTTCCTAATAAAGATGCAAAACTCTGCTGTCAGTAATGCATTAAGCTGAAGGAAAAAAAATCCCATTAGGATCCTCATATTTGCGTACGTTCATCTCTGTTCTTGTAGAGAGGTTGCCAGAGAACGTAAATGGGAGAATCATGAGTCAACAATCTTTTATGTTCACATAATGTCTTTTGGGACTGTGTATGTTCTAACACAAAGCCATATGTTATGTGATCATGGAGAATAAGCATTTAATCGTAGCTATTATATAAAGCCATGACTTTTTTTTTTTTTGATGGATCAACTAAGCATTGTTTGCATAGCAAGCACCATGGAGCCTACATTTCAAGCCAAGGGGCTAAACTAATCAGTACCATTTCTCATGTGTTAAGTGAACTTCATTATTACCCTTCACTTTTGGAACTGGAGGTGACATTACTTTACACAAGCATTGCTTTTTTGTCATTTCATACTTAAATCTTCAAAAAGATGCAATAGAAGAAAATTAGGAGAGCCTTTTCACATGAGCTTTTGAAAACAGTCTCAAAAAAAGAAATGTATTCTCCCATGCAAAGGGTCAAGAACCCCACTGTTCCAGCAAGGAGCAAACACAAGAACATGCAGACAGCAACTTTGGTCAGTATGCTGATCAGTTGTGTTTTGTCATTACTTCAGGGCACATCTTATGTGACACACCAGCTTTGACTACTGTGCAGAATGATGCCTTTAGAGATCGGGCACATTGTAGTCAGCCAGCCTGACCAGTCAGTATGACCGGTCTTCTTTACTAAAGTTCAGTCAAAATCTTTGAATAATTTTGCTGTCTGGACCTCAGACACGGTATAGGATGAGTGAGAGAGGAATGGAAGTTGGAGGGAGAAAGGAGAACCACAATGTTCTGGTGCTATTCTAATCCATGTATATATTTTGTTCCATTCTAATTTTTCATAATATTTATATCACAGAAGCCCTGAACCTTACAGCAACTGAATGTATCTGTGCTGAATTTCATGTAGCAGAGTTATAAACATGGCTGTTTTTCACTAAGACCACCACAAAACGTGCAAGGTGTCTGCTGTACAGTTTTATTGGGATTAAGTGGCAAGGTTTCAGTAGCAGGGAGATCACAGTGAGTTTAAGAAACCCAAGAATTTTAACTCTTTTTACCTCTGCATTTGCACAGTATCAAAATTCACATTATAGGGGTATCTCTATTTTCAGTATTGCTTGCTTGAAAATAATTGAGAACTCCACATTTATATGTACATTCTGTGGACAGTATTAGAAATGGAAAAACTGTGCACTAGGAAACTCAAAATGTTGTCTTCAGGACTAATATTTCATATTCCAAATTGGATTTGTTAGCCATGTTAGTAGACTCTGATTTTTTCCTAACAAAGTAATAGTGAATGCTTTACTCCTTGATTTTTTTAAGGTTCTCTAATTCTAGAAATGAAGCAAGTGAAAGAAGACTAGGAGGTCATGAACTACTCTCACTTCATACTCTCTGCCAATTCAGTATCCAAAGCTATGAATAAATCACTCCTTGATCAGATTGGTAGCTGCTAACTAAATAGGCTTTTCAGCCCTGCAGCATACAAATGCCACCAAGACAATCAAACTCAAATAACTACATATTAAAACTTAACTTTCCTCTCATTTCTTTTTCCTCCTGCTAAATACAAAATGAAAATGAGCAGGTAATTGTAGGCTATTCCCAGACTGGAAGTTCATTGTTGCTGTCCATCTATGAGTACATGGACCAGCAGGGCTTTTGTTGCGAAGAGGCAGAGTGGTGAGTTTATCAAAGATATACACTTTAGTTTGAAGTCCCTTACAATTCCTGAATTTGTTGATTCAGGAAAGGCAACAAGATCTGAGTGGTTGGTTTTTGTTTGTTTGTGTGTCTGTGCGTGTCCCCAAGATAGTTTTCTGCTGGATTTCTTTATGAAACTTCCACAGAATCAGTCTTGCACTGCAGAAAACTGACTGCTTACTTGTTAATTCAGCCCATCTATGTTTGGACTCCTGGTTGCTCTGTACATATTGGACCAGGGTTTTAAGACCTCTCCACTTTTGTTTAGGATTCCCAGGGAGATGCCATGGATCTGGAGGTTCCTGGTTTTCTGGCTAAGTATCTCACCAGTTTCCCAAACCTTCTTCCCCCTATTCCATTGGCCAATCTGAAAGCTGCACAGTGGACTCAATGTCTCACTCCTTGCTCATCCAGCAATTTAGATTCTCAGATTCCCACATTCAAACGTTTTCTGCACTGCTTGGGAACCAGAATAACTATTTACTGATTCCTGGGCCTCATCTGAGACTTTTGGAGGTCCTGTTCCCTGACTTCTCAGCAAACCATCTTCACACACTCCATGCTAACTTGAAAAACAAGATGATGAGAAGGTGAGCAGTCTGTCTGCCTGCAAACCAGAAGCAGACAGGAAACAAGAACATTTGATTTTACATCTCTTGAAGCAGAATTTCCTGGAAATCCCACACTGGGAAACAAACCTTTAAACCTGCCTTTTGACATTTTGTCCTGGTTCAAAACAAAGCCCTTTTTTACAACACAGGAACATTTCTGAGGAAGATATTTTCATTTTCCCCAGCAATACTGACAAAGCTATTCACTAATTCCATTTCAGATACAAACCAAATACACATTCTCACTTGAAACATTCAAAGAAGGAGTAAAGGGAGCAGAGCTAAAAGTGACTGCAACCCTGAATTTCTGCAAGGCTCAATCCCTTTAAAAAAAAAGGAAAAAGCCAAGGATGACTTCTGGAGATTCAGGCATTTCATTTCAGCTGCTGTTTCTTGTTCAAAGAGTCCTTTATACAATGAACTGCAAATTGCAAAAGCAGAGAAGGACAAGCATCGAGAGAAAGGGTTAAGAGACCAAGGAAAGTTCAGAATGTCTTTTTCTGACGTTACTTTAGAATGCAAATTTATATTAGGAAGTTTTTCCAACTGAATATTAGTGGAGAGGAAGTAGCTGCAGAAACTCATTTTATTATCCTTTTTATAGAAATATCTCATGTCTGTCACTCAGAATGTTACTTTTATGGGGAGGTCCTCAGTTAGTTGCTTGATGTTAGGGACTTACAAGTCTGAAGAAAAAAATTCCTTCTGCTTCGGCTGTAGTTTTGTTATCATATATGACCTCAGAAAAGCCAATTAGACCAAAATATTTATAGTGAATCATTCTACCAGCCTCGTTGTAGGGCATCCTTTCCTCTTCTCCATTTAGAAGTAAGTACAGGGACTTCATGCTCCTAGAAAATCTTAGAAAAGTTTCAGACTTGAAACTCTTGTATCTATCATGTAATTTGGCAACCTTACTGTAAAGGAATTTGGAAAAAGCATTACAAGAGGAAACCTCACCCTTCTTACAGGTTTCCCTCTGGGAGAAAGTTATTTCCCTTCTTAATTACATTACTTTGGAAGACACCTATAAAAAATATATTAACCACATACAATAAATACAAAGTGCATAGAGATGTTGCTGGGTGTTAGTTCCAATTGCCATTTATTAATTTTGAAGTGTTTTTCTGGTCTGTGTGCCCGAGGACTACATAGGATAACGATGGTGTGCATATACTGTGATGTATATAAAGGGTGTGCAACATCATCATACTTAGTGAGTGTCCACACTTGGAAGAAAAAGGCTTTAAATCTCCAGTCTCCTCCACCCAAAACAATATTTGTTGCTACATCATTCTTTCAATATTTATTTTAATCTGTATCTTAGGTCATTCCAACTGTCCTCAGAACATAGATTATTTCAGAATTTGCTGAAACGAGAAATATTAACTAAATTATTTGTACTAAAGCATCAACTGGCAATCTAGAGATTGTAAGATCAAAAACACAGAAGAATGAAAATATAGCAGCGTGACTCCTGAAAAGATTTTCTCAACCATCATTATACAACTTTGTTTTCTTAAGCAGCATCAAAGTGATTTACTATCATGAAATCAAAAAGCTGCAGTGGATGAAAGACTTGGGATGAGTAAGAAAAAAAATCATACTCCTGTGTTAAGACAGAAGATAATCTGCATTAACTAAATCCCAGTTCTCCATATTGTGCTTCATTTGACAGAGATATTATGACTTCATGGGTGGGAGAAGAGAGACAGAAAGGGTAAAAGAAAGCATATAACCATGTCAGACCACTGATCACAGTAGTTTCAATTAGAGTAAAATAAAACTTTTTCCAACATTACCTCACAGCCCAGAAACACATATGGAAGAAGGCATTTCATTCATTTGCTCAGTTTCTATTCCTTCCCCTTGAAATGTCTTTTTTATCTACAATGGTGGAGAGTATTTTATATTCATTAGTCCAAGATCCCCTGGTGTAACCCTAGCTAAGGGTATGGAGTTGGGCCAGGAACGCATTCAGCCTCTGGTCTCATTCTTTGTGGAGCCATAACCACCTGAAACCAGCATCCTCCCCTGAGGCATAGCTTTTTGGTCAGCTCATTGGCGCACACAGATATGAGGCAACATTTTCTGCACAGTGATTGGTAGCTGCCTGTGAGACCAGCCTCCAAATTGGTAAAATGAGATACCTTTGGGTATTGTGGGAGAGTATACTATATGCAGGCATTTCTCTATTCCAAAATGAGAGCTTAAACAGCAAGTTTATGGGCAGGTGCTATCCTGGGAAAGCAGAAAGTGCTTAATCCAAGCATTTTGGCAGAACTCTGAGTAATAGCATGGAAGCAGAAAAGCAACTACATTACTATGTGCTGTTATTCTTCACAGCTCACAGTGCAAGTCAGCTCCAAAATGAGTTTGCTGTTGCAGGCTTTGCAAACAAGTGGAAATATCCAACCAGTGTTTCAGTCAGTCTGAATTTGGGCCTGTATTTAAGCTACACCTGCCATTTCTTTCTTATTCTCTCACTGATGTTCAAAGCAGTAGAACAGCCAGCATAGATTCAGCTACCTGTGAGCTTGCTCCCTGTAAGAGATGGCAGCCTTACTATTCACATCTTGCATGAAGACTTCAGATAACACTTGTAGACAATTAGAACTCTTCTTTTACATAGAGATTAGAAAATGTTGGATTAAGAAGGTTTTAAGACTAACAAGTCTCAGAATTTAGAGATCATGTCTTTTTTTTTTTAAACTTCAGAACACAGCAAAAATCAGTTTAACAATAAAAGTAAAGAATAAAAATTAAGTGCAACATCAAGATCCTGTAACAACAAAGAAGATGCTGACTCTGGATAATCTGCATTTTTTCTCCACCCTTAAGTTGTATAATTCCTTTCTTCTTTTAATTCAACTGCTCAGAGAAGTGTTGTGCAATAATATGGAAGTTCCCTGTATATGACACCGCTAATGAGGGAAACAGCAGCTGGGAGCCTCCAGTCACTCTCCTAGTATGGCCAGTCCTGCAGTGGAACACTGTAGTCTTCACATGAAAGCTGCATAAATATTCAAAAGTTGCTTTATTCTTCAAGATAACATCAATACATTTTTTTTCCTGTCCCTTCCCAATAGATGTCACGCTATGGCACTGTTGATTCAGGGTATTTGCATTTGATGTGACCATAACACAAGGACTTCTCTTCAAAGTCACATCTCAGTTTTACCAGTGCAAGTGAGGAATGGCTCTTTTAACACACTTTAAGGGTTCAGATGTAAAACAAATGCGACATCATTGTTGCTACAGCACCTGGTCTGAGGTCTTGTACTTGCTTTTCTCATCTAATAACTCCTTGAATCTATCAAAGTAGTTAGATTCAAGGCCAACAAATTGTGTCAGAGCCCAGTCCTCAGATAAGAAATATTTGAATATAAGTGCATGATTACGTATTTATTACAACAGGAAAGTAATGCACCAACACAATTCTGATGAGCAAAGGAACATGACACTGCCAGATAAAAAAGTACTGATAACGCCCATGCAATGTTGATCTTAACAGCATTAGCAGAAGCTGAAGTACTCTGTTTTCACTGAAATTGGACCAGGTGAGTTTCCTACCTGAGGATGCTGTGGGATCCGGGTTTCCTGGATCACTGCAAACATTTAGAATTAGCTGCACTGGGACAGGGGCTTAGCTTTGGCAATAACACTTCTCAAGTCCTGATCTTTCTTCTGTGACTGGATGACAGTTTCAACCAAATATCTTTCAGTATCTTTCAGTACTCCTCTTAGAATGAACTCTTGCCCCGTAACAAACAAAGCAAAAGAGAACCCATTAAAATCACAAGGTCTCCCTTACATGAACAGAAGGGAAGGTGTGAGTTAATTCGCAGATGTTAGCTAAAACAGTGCAAATACTTTACTGTGGTTCATTTAACTTTGGCCAAAGCATAAAATTAATACATATGCTTTTAAACAAATCAGAATTGGAACACATTACACTTTGTGTTAAATCAATGCTGTTGTTGCTGTAATTCTGCTCAGTGATGGGACAGCATTTACATCATCCTTGGTCCAATCTTTTCTTTTCAGAGACATTTGAATTTCATGAAAGTATATATATATATAAAGGCCTTCAGTTAAACATCTCAAAAATGTGTTAGAAGTATACTGTTATCCTTTGACAGTTATCAAAATGCCTGAGAGAGTCCACTCTCAGCAGCACACATGTTCACAAAATTAAGAGTAATTACTGATATAATTATAGAAGTATAAAATTCCAAAGAGCAGAACCTGCCTTAAGTGGTCATAAGAATATACTGGTAGGTAAAAGTTCAACTTAGACAACAAGATGAAAAGTAGTCTCTGACAGAGCATCATTTTACTGTCCTTGAATAAAATTAATTTGTTAAACCTCTAAGTATTTCAGGGAATCATAGAATTACAGAAGTTGGAGAAGACATCCGAGATTATCCAGCCCAACCATTCACCTATCACCAATATTTCCCATTGAACCATGTCCCTCAGTACAACATCTAAATGTTTCTAAAACACCTCCAAGGACAGCAGCCCCACCACCTCTGCAGGCAGCCTATTCCAGTGTCTAAACACTTCTGGAGAAAGAGTCTTCTAGCCACTCTGCCCCAAGCCTGTAGCATCGCTTGGGGTTGCTGTGGCCAAAGTGCAGACCTGTACTTGGTCTTGAACTTCATCCTGTTGGCCTCAGCCCAGCTTCCCAGCCAATCTACATCCCTCCATGAGCCTTCCCATCAGGCAGATCAACACTTAATGCTAAGTTGTGTGGCAGGAGTGCTCTGAGCTCCCTTGAACGTGCAGCAAAAGAGGTACAGACTCCCTTGCTGGTGCAGAACGAATGACCTTTATTGCAGGTGCTTACAACCTTTTATACCCGTGCAACAAAAACTGGTTACATGTAGGAGCCAGGTGCCTTGTGCATGTTTACATCTGGCTCAAGTTACTGCTAAGCTTTTTTACTCATTAGCAACATAATGACTTTCTTTATCCCACATCTCCCCTTTCTCCCTAGTAGAAAAAGGAAGAACAATGGGTTCTTTATAAACAATACTCCATATTAACCTATCCCAAAGATTCCAATTTTTATGATTCCTTGGTGAGGCAGCTGACAAAGTGTGTCTTGTTGATGAGAGTCCAAACCACTTATGAAAGTGCAATGCTCATGTTACAGCAAATGATGAAATAGATGGCCAGACCCATTGTGCCGGTATCCATCTCGGACCCATTCCTGTTAAGACACAGCCATAACCTCAGTCCCACCTTATCACTGTAAACAATTTTTAAAAAATTAAGAACATAGCATGCTTTAGCTACTCTTTCCTGAGGAGTCATACCTGCACTCCCCCTTTCTTGTTTTGTTTTTTTTTTTTGTTTGGTTGGTTGGTTTTTGTTTTTCAATAGGGAAGTCTATTATTATTAAAATCACTGAAATTACATATTCTGAACCAGAATTACGAAAGTCAGGCAGGTGCAGGTAAGACATCAGCCAGTCAGGTTGGATTACACAACCAAATATAAGAAAGCTTCCTACACTGACAATCTACTGCATGTGAACACATCATTTTACAACAAATACTGTTTTCCAGTTTAGAATTCAGACACAGCACAACTTTCAAACATACTTTCAATGTTGTTAGGCCTACGTTAGAATTTTCTGGAGCACTGAACAACTGCTATAACAGCTAAAAGGTTCAGAAAAATACACTGCAACAATACCAACAGCTGGAATGAGTGCAACTCCAAACACCAGCATATGTCTCAGCAGCTTTTGCAGCTCCAGCTCCCGTGTGCTGGCAATCACCAAGCCTGGAGGTTTGATCCTCCTTTTCTTGCAGTGGCAAGTGAACCATAAGCTCAGGGTCTGCAAACCTCGCTTCCATTTGCTGAGCTCTGATAGCTTCCACTGCAGCACCTTTTGTTGTGCCAATTCCTTAGTAGTGGGATTCTTCAGAGGAAGCAGCACCTTTCTGAAGTCAGCTTGCATTTTCAATCGCTAGCTGTTGAAACACAAGAGCTCTCTCCTGCTCATTATCAACCTGTTTTTTCAACGAGTTCTTAAGCCTATCCAGAAATGACATATATGGTTCTTGGGACTGTTGCTTAATACTAACAAAAGACTGCCTTTGCTTTCCATCCTAAGGTACAGCACGCATAGCCAAATGCTTAATTTGCTGTAATCCCTCTGCAGCAATTACCACCTGTAGAGCTGGGGTGGAGAGATCTCCCTCCCCAACAAAGTGTTCACATCTACAGCCCAAAGCAGGTTTCTCTGTGGCTGCAACAAGTTGTCAGTTGCCTGAATCTGTCAACCCCCTCCATTTGGATTCCCACACAGTGTCTTGCAGGACACTATACAACAGATCCTCCCACCGTGGCTCTTGTCCTGGGGCCACAATAAAAGGGAAATCCCTCAACATATCCATGTGTCCAACTTTCCTGGCCTCCCTCCGCAAAAAATGCCCATGTATCATACGGATCAAGGGGAAACAGATCCAGCCCTTTCTTAAGATCTGTTAGGCCAGGAACAAAAAAGTCATCAGGAACTTTGTAAGAGGAGGCACCAAAGACCCCAAGCAGTAGTGGTAATGAAGGAGCTGATGGTATAGTAGGTGAGGCTGATAAGAAGCCAGCGGCTCCTTCATCCTCAGATAAATCAGGGGCAGGCAATGATGAGCTTGTATAACTTTTCAAGGCTACAAAAACTTTCCTCAAGGTTTTTAGGAGCCTGGACACCAACCCATCACCTCTAGTGGATGCATCCAACAACTTTACTAAGACATTTTTCGGTTCTGAGGTAATTTTGCCCCCCATGGTATTCAGTCGCTTACCTTTGTCCTGCAAAAGTCAATGGGCTGGGGATACTAAGACTTCTTCCCAAGCCCTCTCCTCTTTGGCCAGGGGCTTCCCTTCCCAGGACCTCTCCTCTTTGGCCGGGGGCTTAAGTTCGTTTACTTCTGGCTCAAATTACTGCTATGATTTTTACTCATTAGCAAGATAATTCAGCTACTGACACAGTAATACATAAAAAGCACAGGTATCACTGAATTCTTCCATGTGGGGAAAAAAAAAAAAACCAGCACCCACTGACATTCATCATTGCTTGCTGAACACTGATGGGTGTGCTTTTCAGCAATGGCAATAGCAGGTCACTTCCACTGGTGCAGGTTGTTACAAGAACATTATACAGGCTCTTGTTCATTGCTGGTGACTTGACCTTAGACCTGCCTTGTCAATACAGGCTTCATCTGCAACCTGCCCCTTGCTGCCTAACTTTCCCTGTTAGTATTGCATGAAGAAGGAAACATAAGTAAAGTTACAGGAACAGGAATACATGTTTGCCTGTCTCCCCTACCCATGAAGAACCAACATGAGACCCAGGACATGCTCTTTTCCTTAAGGCATTATTTAACAGCATCACTATTACTCAGCATTACTCACAAATAAATAACCAACATATACCCAGAGGGTAAAACACACTGTTTTACCTCACACAGTTTCTCAATTTCTTCTTGTTTCTGCAAGCTATTTTCCATGTCACCCCACTCACCCCCTCTGACTTTTTCTAAGCTCTATCATTTACCAGAAGTCCAAATAGCGTATCTACTCAGAAAATATTCCATCTTCATTCCACACAGGAAAACAGACAGTACCTGATGTTTTGCAAATCATTTAACCCTAAACAGATTTTAACAGGATCCACTTCAGAATACCACTAGCTGTCCCCATATCTTCTGACCTTTAAATTTAAAAGCAAAACCAAACTACTGTTGAATTCTATTTTAAATAAAGAATTCAAAGACACTCAGCTGGGAACTCCCCTCCCCCCCCACAAAGCATCAATCAGATAGAAACTCTGCTCCTCTACTCAAAATATTGAAATTCAAGGGTAGATGCTACATTGCAACTGCAACAATAGGAGGTAGTACATACAGTTATCTTTAACCAGTTTGGGATCTCTCACAAAGGCTCACAACTCAGTAATAAAGAAAGAATAGCTTACCCCCTTCCAAAGATCAGGACTCACTGGAAACTCCCAAACAAGACAATCTCCAAACAAAGACGTTTCCCTTTCAGCTCCAGCCCTTAAATGGGGTTAGGGAGGGGGTGGAACCAGAGACTACCCCTTCGGTTGCACAGGTGAATTACTCACACCTGTGCTCCCAGGACTGGCTACACCCCTTCACCAGGTGCTCAATCACTAGTTCAGGCTGTGAACTAATGGTTCCCATACAGTGACACAGCAAATAATTTAGGAAACTAATCCATGTTCCTTCAAAGCTAGTTTTCTATTTTTCATAAGACGTTTGGTGGATGTGCTATGCTCAAAAATCATCTGAAAGCACACTTAAACTCCTCAAAATAGCCTATTAAATATTTGCAGTTGTCTAGGAAAATTTCTGATGGCAGAAATTTTTTGTCTTTATGCTGAAAAACACAAAATAACACAGTTGCCTGTTTAAAACCAAAGATGTAGTGTCTCTGCAGGCAAATTATGCTGAAAAGTAGCCTTTTACGATTGCAACTCTTTAGTAACTACATATTCTCTCCTATGTCCTCCTATCACACTGGTCTCAGAAGGACAGCCTAGTGATTATGAAATTTTAAAATATTATATTATAAGACAGCAACACTATCCACAACTGTTTTTTTCCCCTCATGTTTGCCACTAGAAAACCTGATTTCAAGCACTCAACTTTGCCAGATTTGAACTGTGTCAGCTAAAGTTTCCATTCTCAAAACCACAAGCATTCAAGCATTTCTGAGGAGTCCAGGGGGGAAAAACGTCTTTTTCCTTTTTTTTTTTAACATGACAAAATTGTAGTAAATTTCCACTTGAAAATATTTAGTGCCTGTGTGGTACTATAGAGCAGATTCTCTCACCCCTGAAGGAAAAAGGGGTTAATAAATTCTTGGTTTACCACGGAGCTGCACATCTGCAAGTAATGGATGGATGAAAAACTCTATTCAGAATGGACTGATGATGCTGTGACCATTGCCAAAATACCCCAAAGCACTTTGCTGTCCAGCATCAGTCCTTCATGAAGGTAACCAGAAAGCCTCAGAAAGCCAAGTCGCACATTAAGCAAGGAGAGATAATCCCATAGACTTAGAAAAGAGATCCTTCTGCAGAGATCAAACTAGCCCAAGACTAGGAGGTGTTACTGGGATACACACTGGCTGATCAGGGACTAACAACAGTTAGCCCTAGAAAGTAGGATATCTACAAAACAGAAACCTTTCCCTTTTACTTCAGTCCCATGGAAACAGACAACCTCCACGTTTGTAGCAAGGACTCAGACTTTTTCGTGTGTCTTCTGCCTTAATAATGCTATATTTCTGCTTCAGAAATTTGGAATTTAAAAAAAAAAAATTGTAATAATTATCACACACACGACCTCAGCAGAGGTTTGAAATTATCTCTACTAAGCAGGCTAGGCTGCAAGCCAAAGTTCAAGAACACTTTCCTCACAAATGTATTTGAATAATGACTCTTGATGTGGAGGGATTCAGAGCATGTGGATGAGAAAGTTAGCTAAATGAAGTCTGAGAAAGACCATTCTTAGAATTCACCTGTGGTGATGATGATTTGTAAGTGTAGTGTATTAGTGTGAAGCCACAGGGTAGAATGTGCTGTCTTGGTTAATATGGTTTTGAACTGGAAAAAGTATGTAGGTGTATTTTTTCCTTTGCTTTGATTGTACCAGACTTTATTCTGTCACACAGACTCTTGTTGAGTATTATCTAGCTGTGTAACACCTCTATAGTTATTGATAGATGAGATGTTAGGAGGAAGTTCTTCACTCAGAGGGCTGTGAGGCCCTGGCACAGGCTGCACAGAGAAGCTATGGATGCCCAATCTCTCGAGGCGCACAAGGCCAGGCAGGATGGGATCCTGGGCAGACTGAGCTGATGGGTGGCAACTCTGCCCATTGTTGGAAGTTGGAACTAAATGATCGTTGAGGTCCCTTCGAACCCAAGCCATTCTGATTCTATGATGAAATAGTTGTGTTATGGAGAACATCAGACTATGATACATAGCAACAGCAAATCATTTTGCTTTGCAATAAACAGCTAAAGCCTTTTCAAAAGAGCATTTTCTAGGAAATTTAAACAACTCATGGATATATCTTGATTTATATATATCAATTATGACATATAAATTAAGGATGCTTGTTGAATACAACATTCTTTACAGTACTGGAAAAGATCCAGCCAAACTGACTGATGTTGATATAGCAGTGGGTAATCTTTTTTTTTTTCTTTTTTTTTTTTAATTATCTGACTAATGACATTTAATGATCCTGTCTTAGAAAATTTAACTATTTCAAACAATGTATATGTTTTCTCCGCTAACTCAAAGGTACATGACAGAAAGAATCTTGTGGTATTTTAGAAAGGCAATTCTCCCTCTCAGATTAATTTAAATATTTGCACACGGGTAGACATAGTTTTAAAACAGGAACAGTTGCTATTTTAAGTGCATTTGCAATCTGGAGTGGTCTCATATAAGCAAAGCTCTACAGTGTACTCTCAACTATAAATGATCAAGCAGTCCTCTAAAGGCCAATTCTCTGGTGATTTGCTGGCAGGAAGTCAGAGTGAGTAGTTTTTGCAATAAAGACAACAGATTGTATAACAGAAAAACTGAGAAGAGTTTGAGGAACTTGCATAAATAAAATCAGAAGAAATCTACACTTCTGAAGGGAATACTAAGCTGCTTGCATACGCCAGTCACCAGTCGCCTTTCTCTCAGCAAAACGCTTTTCTCAGAGCAAGAAGGCCAATGCTCCATAGGCTGGCAAATCTCAGGGCAGAAACAACTGGAGTTTACCATCCAAGGTGGCAGTGACGAGCTGCAATTCAAAATAAAAGAACCATGGCTTTAGTCAACATCTTTCCAGTGAGTTAAGTTTGCATTAGTGTAAAAAGGAGTAAAGTGACTTTAAATAACTTCTATGTTAAAAGATAACTAAAAGAATTCACCTTTAAAATGCTCCAGCTTTACCTGTAAATTCTTCTAACACAAACTAGCCTGAAAATTCCATTTTTCCTTTTTTTTTTTTCCTTTTCTAGCTCTTCAAATTTGTGTCAAGACCAGCTAGCATGTCAACAGTTTGTCAAAACAAAGCATATGTTTAAACCACATAGAAATTTAAACAGACTTCACTGTTTATGACTCAAGAAGGGAACGTAAAATAAACATGAAAGAGCTGGAATAAGTGAAGATGGAAAACATTATGAATTAAGTAAGTCATACCACCAAGTGATGTTTTCAGGCTTTGATTGGTGTTAAAATGTAGTATAATTTCCTTTCTAAAATGTGTACTGAAAAACGATGCAAACATTTATAAAGAAGCAAGCTTCACAGACATGCACTAAGAGCCTTAGTTGCATTAGCTTTCTTTTATCAATCTCACAAAATCTTAATTATGAAATAAAAGTGAGTTCTATTGTCTGCAGTTTCTTCTGTGAACAAGCACTAAGACAGTTGTCTTCAAGAGGTACCTTTTATACAAGGTGTTTTCACTGTGTGTATCAGGACTTACAGTTGCTGATGTCAGTGACAAAAATCCAAACTATACTCAGTATAATTTGGTTGAAAGCAAACAGACATCTTGTGTTCTAATCAATTCATCAAAATTCATTTCATCATATCACTTACAGTTCTATTTAACTTCTTCTCATCTTTATTTCTCTTGCCCTGTTATTTGACATGCTTAGTTATTCTCTTACTTTCTTTGGCTCAATAAATTATACTTTTTGCCGTGGGAGTTTTTACACCCTCCTTCAATATCTCCAACATCAAATTTTTAACCTCCCACAATAGCTATCTGCAAAGACTTTAGTTCCCTTATTTTCATCTTTTTCTCTCTCATTTAAGTAATCTTGATACTGTAGTCTGTTCAGAACCATCCAGTCTGCTGCTTCTAACTGTATTTTTATTGTCATTCAAGACTATTCCACCTTCCATAAATACTTTTATTGGCTTCCTATCTACCTCTGTAACTTATTATTGGAAAGAGGATATGTTGGTAAAATATGTAAGTAATCTATCCAAAGTTACTGTATTAATTTTTTTGGGGAAAAAAAGCTTTTAATATTGTTTCAAATTATAAATAAAGAGCTGATCTAACCTAACAAATCAGAGATTCTATTCTAACTGAAGATTCATTATTAAGCCAATTTAATTTCTACAAGTCCCAAGAAGAAGGTCACCTGCTTCACCTGCTTTCTGTTCTCAGTGGTGACTGAAAACAGCAGAATCGGGTAAGCTATGGCATTGTCAAATTTAGGAGATCTGTGAGAAGAAAAGTTTTCACAACCAGTTCTAGTGCTGCACTGGCCTCTAGTGACTTTCTTTGTTTTCAATCTGTGCCCAGATTGAACCTCAAAAATGGCAGTGTGTGGTCACTGCCTCATGCCATATCCTCTGACACTAGTAAAACACTGCATGGTTTCATCTTGCTAAATGCAAATGTATTCCCTAAATGACTATTACATTGGCCTTCCAAAGTCCCATTGTTCATCCATTAAAAAATATCTTTTTACTCAATCTAACTACCTTTCACACATCTGACAACACAAAAACATAGAATCATGGAAATGTTGGCCAAGCTAAAATATGCTCACTGTCTAGCTTCCACATCACTTCTTCTTGGTCATGTGCTGATTGTCTTACAAGTCCTCCACTTTCCCTTTCTACTGCTTTTCCACCCTGCTTTCATCAGCAGCAGATAAAAGAGGCTGCCCTTAGGCTGTGTCGCTCTCCAGAGAAGTAAACCCCCTACAGAGAAAGGATTATTTTTTCAATCCAACTAATGTTTTAAAAGTCTAATGAAAATAACAACAACACAACAACAACAAACCAAGCAACAATTAGACAGTTACAGTGACACTATCACAGAATGGCCAGGGTTGGAAGGGATCTCAAGGATCATGAAACTCCAAACCCCCCTGCCACATGCAGGGCCACCAACCTCCTTATTTAATGCTAGACCAGGCTGCCCAGAGCCCCATCCAATCTGGCCTTGAACACCTCCAGGGATGGGGCATCCACAACGTCTCTGGGCAGCCTGTTCCAGCACCTCACCACTCTCTCCGTAAAGAATTTCCCCCTGACATCCAATCTAAATCTCCCCTCCCTCAACTTAAAACCATTTCCCCTCATCCTGCTGTTATCTACCATTTCAAAGAGTTGACTCCCCTCCCCTCTGTAGGCTCCCTTTAGGTATTGAAATGCTGCAATGAGGTCACCCCACAGCCTTCTTTTCTCCAGGCTGAACAAGCCCAGCTCCCTCAGCCTGTCTTCATAGGGGAGGTGCTCCAGTCCCCTGATCATCTTTGTGGCCCTCCTCTGGACCCTCTCCAACAGCTCTCTGTCTTTTTTGTACTATCATCATAATTCAAGTTACCTACTTATTACTCAGAAGTTTCACCAAAGAATTTCTGACATGGTCACTGAATTCATTAGCATCCTGAGGTATTCCCTGCAAATTTAGCAGTTACTTCTTTATGTAATGAGTTGTATCTCATGGTTTGAAACTAAGTTTATTGTAATATCACTCTACCTTGTAAACCAGCTCTGTTATGTCAGTGGACTTTAAATCATTTATATATCTATCTCCTGGAATAGGACTGAAAGATATTACAGTTATAGGAGAACATGTCAGATAATCAAATCAACAGATTTCTCATTTAAGTTCCTGTGAAAGAAGTGCATATGTTCCATATGTTGCATATTGCACCTACGGCCTATGACCATCACCAAGTAGTACAGAGAAAAAGCAGTGGAAATGTCTGAATGGTTGAAATTAAGAGGTATCAAAATTAATAAAGAATTTATTCTATTTTTAGAATCTATTGAAATTTAAATATTTTTTTTTCAGTTAAAAAACTGTTTCATTTAAGCCAGTATTAAATTTCCAAACATAGCATATAGTGGTACAGTGACCAGCAGGAACAGAAGGTCTTTCTGCTGCATCAGAAGAGGTGGAGCTATTGCAGAAATATAATTCCAACAGACAAGACACCAAAAAACAAACAAACAAACAAACAAAAAAAAACACAATATTTCAAACATTGCCAAGAGGGCAAAAGAAAGGGAAGCAAGAACCACAGGGAACAGTTGAAGTCTTTTGGAAATGATTAGCAAATATATTTCTCAGTTTGCTAAGCAAAAGATAGTGAAAGAAGCATAGTACTTTTTTCTATTAAAAATGTAGAAAGCTGTACAATTCATTGGCTCAAATAATTGTAATATTTCAGTCAATTACTTCAAGTGACATCAAAGTTGTATGAGAATTAAGTCACTGGGAAATTAAAATAAGTGACATTTTAGGAAGCCAGACAAAATAAAATGGTTATAATGAAATTATTATAACTGCATAAAATTCTTCATTTCTCTTTTTTCTTCTGCTGAATTAGTAAAATATTTGCTTTGGGCTTCAGACTTAGGAAGTCTTAGTTTCAACATATATTATTCTTTCTTCTTATATATACACTGATGAAGTCATAAATTTGAACCTATCCTTCTCAATCATTTTAAAGAAAGCAAACAAAATAGTTTAAAAAGTTTCTGAAGTCCAATCTTGCAGATGAAAATATCTAACAATGCAACTCCTATTGGCCATTACTATTCTAGCTTCAGTTACCTCAGTTATTCTGCTATGTATTATGCTATCTAAATAAAATGTATGCTCAGAAGTGGAGTACAGGCAACTGATAGAAGTTACATGCTTGCACCAAGCATTGAGGAATAAGCAAATATCAAGCTCCTGTCAGTTTGCTCATAGCATCATTTCAACTGTGAGATGAAGTCAGTGCACAGGAGCTTCCCTGGAGACATTTTAATTCTTCTTATGCTTGAGACCTAGGCAGGGACTATAAAATCAGTTCAGTTGTTGCTATTTGTATAACAGACAATTACAAGTAATAAATATGAAATGTGAAAAACAGGCTGATTATTAGTCCATAGTCTAAAACAACATGAGGTGAGAGCCTTCCTCCTAGAAGTTGTTTTTCTTGGTAGCAGAAATCTCTATAGTAATTTCTATTACAACACACAGATACATTTACTATAGATCTCAACCTGGATGCTGAAGATAATTCAGATCGCAGGCAATGCTTTAAAAAAAAGTTGCAACAAGGTTCTTTAAAGTCAAGGTACAGCAATCAGTAGAAAATTATAAAAATATTGGAATATTAGAAGAGATTAGCCTCAGAAAAAAAAAATAGCTAGCAATACAGAATTTCAAATTTGAAATGGTTCAAATTTCTATGTCAACAATTCAAAACACATTATCTTCTTCAGCTCACAATCAGTACAGTTTTTACCAATAGACTTACCAAAAGACTTACTCTTCCTAGTACAAGATTTACCCATTATCTCAGATTTTCTGAAACTGAGTTCATTCAAACCCCTCAGCTCCCAACCATGCTATTCCAAATCTGTTTTAAATTATATTATAAATATCAAGAGTAGTTAATATACCACTCAAAATTTAGAATTTTAAAAAAAGTTGTCAAACTTATACATATTTTAGTTTTGGCATCACTTCTGCAACTAATTTGAACTCTATATCAAGGTTTTGGGACAAACACTAAATCATTTGGAAATATTGAAGGGCAATATGCAAACAGAGATCAGAATCTTTAAAAAGCCCAGTAGCTGTGCAGCAAAAAGTATCATCCTGCCCAAACTCCCATATTTTAGCAAAACCAGATGGTAATGTAGTTTTTAGAGGTTTACTATTTTTAGTTTCATTATTCAAACTATTTGAAAATAAGAGGGCACATACAAAACCACAACTGCAAATTTTAATTTAAGGATGGTATCACTGAGCATCTAAGTTTATATCTCCATAGCTATTTTTAAATCAAGAAAGAAATAATGATAATTTGTAGATTTCGGTAATTGAATATCAGGGTTTTTTTTCCTACGTTTTCTTCATTTCTACCTATTTATTATTCTGCTTCTAAAACCTTTCCTCATTCAAGCCATCTTCCTTTTCACAAGATATGTATGGTGTTATTGATAGAAGGCATTATTCAATGGGCTTGAAGTTCAGTACACGAGAACACCATCTTTTGTGGCATGTATTACCATACACTCACATTACTCACTGATATAATAAATTTCAATTTCAGGCAACTGGAACTAAGTCACATTGCAGATTAGTGCTGGAAACAGTATTTTGATCACTGTTTTTACTTTTAAAACACTATAATTTAAACATCAGTGGAAATCTCAACTTATCAAGAATGTTTAAAGATATATGACTATGAAACAATTCAGAACTAAATTTACATTAGACATTTTTAAAATAATTGTAATGATTTTAAATTCAAATTAAGTATATGCATTTTTATGACATACCTGAAAATCCTTACACCATATTATAAAACGCCACATTTTTAATCAACAGTGGTCATAGATTGGTAAATATTTTAGGAAGTAACTTTGATTTCTTTTCAGTGAATACAGTCAATGTCTACAACAGATTTTTGTTTTTATCATCTTTGAATGGGTAAATGTGACCTCTGAATTTACAAATGGCACCCTTATAGCTCATATATACAATTGTCAGAAGAGAAATGGTGTGGCTGAAGTGAAACTGACAGGCATACCACTGAAATCTAGTGTTTATCAGTGAAAATAGAACCACCAATAAAACTGCTGCTTTTGAATTTTGCATTGGTTTGACAGCAGTAACAGGAAACAGTATGGAACTGAATTTTATTCTATTTTTTACTTTTCTGAAAATTATGTCTATAGAAATGTAGCCATCTACCTTTGTCCTTGAAGTTCTGTACTACATGAAGGATTTACCAACTCTGGCTTTGTGGTTTAACACAAGAAGAGAAGATATGTACATACAATTATGAAAAAATTTGTTTTCTTGAAAAATGTCTGTTTAATCTGTCAGCTATACTCTAAGAATTCAATCAGTTAGATCAAAGCCACATGGTGTTTTGGTTTTGGTTTGGTTTTTTTTCACAGAAAGATAGTACAGAATTTTTTATTGTTAAAACAGATATTGCAGAGACAAGAACTGAAAAGAATATATAAAAACAGGTTAGCAGTTTTTAACCATAATTCCTTGAGGTATAAATTCCACATACACAAAAACATAGAGAATACAGATAATATCATTCAAGACCTGAAGACTTCTTTGTGTTCATAGTATCCATAGATTATATGCTCACATTTTTCCACTTTCTGAGGTGTGAAATTTACTTGACTTAAATACAATTTGTCAATCAATTTTATATTTATCTTTTTGCTTCTTTACTAACATTCACAAATCTTTTTCATTTAAATCTAGTATTGATGAAGAAAGGGAAAGAATAAGCTACCCTAAATAACTGCAGACTCCTGTAGTGGATCGCATTTGCTTAACTTTGCCTTCTCATGCATAGGTAAGACTCTGTGTAAGAGCATAAAAATCCCCAGGAACAATAAAGAAAAACAAGCTACCGCCAAAAATCCTCACCTAAAAGAATGAAACTCACTTCATACTTTTCTGCCTCTAGAGGTAAATGAAGAAATAAACATGACAGAAGGTAGTTATAAAGCTTGTGCCGCTGCAGAAAGAGCATTCAACAATGCAAATGCTATGAAGATGGGTGTGAGACAGAGCAGGATTGTATGGAAAGCCCTGCACACCTTCCAGATTAGAGAGATAAGACATTATTTGTTAAGTCCAGTGAGAGAATTTCCTCTAACTTCAAGGGGCCTTGGATCAGAACTTCATACATAGAAGCCAAAAAGTGAAACAACACACTGATTTAGAGTTATTCTTTACAACTAGCAGCAATCAAATAAACTAGTTTCTTTCTTGCTACCACATTATTAATGACAACTTACATAGGCCCCCAAATGCTGTTTTTCTTTTAATAGGCCATATTAAATATTTCCATTCCAGAAAACATGCCATTTTGGCAGTAAACCCTAATGTGTGCAGAGCACAGGGACAAAGTGGTTGTAAATGTTCCTTATGTAAGTGCACATCAATACATCAAATCCCAGCTGCTACAACACAAATGAAAGGACACGACTGAGTAAATTACATAAAACTGTTAAAAGGCCAGGCTGAGTGAAAGCAAGACTGAGTTGGAAAATTATTTATAACATGTTTTAAGCACTCTCATATACAGTGTTGTTTGACTGAACTGGCAAGTGAATGTGCTGTGTAAACTTAAATAAATTGCCTTTATTTTTTCCTTCCTTTAGTGTGACTTCTGTAGTGTTCTCTTTCTTCAGAGTTTATATTTTTGAATTAAATCCTTCTATTCACTTGGGCTTTGCGACGTCATACCTTTTCTATTGAAACATTAGTAGTTGTAATTGATTTTGTAGCAAGATAAAGAAAGCTGAAGTGTGAAAGAACAGACACATTAAAACTCCCAAACAGCTTAGCAATAAAAAGTGAACTTAGAAAAGAACTTATACAGTACTTTATTTTCTTTCACACAATCTTTATTACATTTGGTTCCATTATAAAATTCTGCCTCAACAGACACTCCATTCTGGTGGTCTAACACCTTGGGGTCTGCTTGAAGATCCACAGAGCCTGATACTTAAAGCAACTAAATCAAATTCAGTCTGGAACTTATCAAATGCAAAGTGCTTCTCATTTCTACACAGGTGAGTGGCTAACTCTGCTAGTGAAAACGTGTCCATACTGTGTAAAGAAGCTGGCAATAATGAGGAAAGATGTGTCAAATTACAAAGGGTGAACTACGCTTTTCTTTGCCAGAAATGATACACCCTGGTCAGTATCAAGGTACTGAAACACAGCAATGAAGGAAAGGGTAATTTATTACTGTGTATGCTTTGTGAATAAAAAGTAAACTTCTCTACAGACCACAGCTACAGTTCATGTCTCACATAAACACACATTATCGTTTCAGAAATCCAGCTGTGTCCTTTGCTCTCAGATTCAGCCTGAATCAAAGATATCTGTGTTAAATAATTTTCAATATAAAACGTGGATTTTTGAATTGCCATTGGTATGATTGCAAGGCAACATAGGCAAATACACTGTATATACATTCTTAAAGTAGTCCTCCATCAAAATTATTCAGTCCTTTCAGCTAAATTCAGCTTTTCCAATTTTAATTACAACTATATATTGATGTATCACTCAGTTGATCTACAAGAAAGTAAAAATATTTTCCTGGTAAATTTTCTGTAATATGTTTAGATCTAGAAGAAAGCAGGAGTGAGGAAATTTTTAGTGGATAGGAAATGATGAAAGAAAAAGAAAACAAACAAATGAACAAACAAACAGTATTTTCAATGTTGTAAACACCATTTGAAATTGATTTTACATAAACATAATGAGTCTGAGAAAAAAGTAATGGTTTTAGCTGTCTGCTGAACATTTGGTCATAAAAAAGTCAATTCTCTCACTGTCTTGAGTTCAGTACAACCAAATACAACATTTCAGGGTATTTCCTACTGAACCCACAAAGGAATCTGCATTTAAACAAAAGTACTATGTCAATATTGCTATATCTTTATGAATAAATATCAATTAACATAAAAACACAAAGCATAGAGTAAAATCCAGCTGTTTTGCTTCAGGATATTATGCTCAGGGAATTAATAACGTCTCGCTTCTCTAGTTCGCCCACACAACAGCAGCACTGAACTTGTTACAACCTTTATTGCTAGAATAACACATCCCGTTCTAATACTATTTATTCAAAATTTACAGTATCTAAACAGCCTGTGAACTTATATATATCTGATATTTCCTTTTTGAGATGTCATACCCAGAGTGAATGCTTCTTTGCTAAAATTTCCTTCTGGTAAAAAAGCAGACAAATATCAGCATTCCTGAGTGAAATCCTGTTGCAACTGGAATCAAAAAGACAGTCACCAGCAATCACGAAAGGCTAGAAATAATCTCTAGAGGTTCATGATTTATCTCACCAAGAAGTATTATCACCAGCTTTAGGTATTCCTAGATCTGCTTGGTAGACACTAACATACACTCACAAAGCGTTATCTCTGCTGAAAAATCTTGAGTGGATTGAAATGTGGAATATGAACATCACAAAAATATTTCACTTGTAAGAATAATGAGATACTTTAGAACATATTATGTAATTAGAGATATAGAGATATAATATATAGAGATATAGAAATATATAATAAACCATTTTTAATGCAGAAAAAGGGTTTTACTGTATTCCTATAACAGTAATTTTGTAAAGTCTGCAAAATATACTTAGAACTCACATGGCTGGACAAATGATCATTTATTTAATGATAGGTTTGAAACAACTTAAACGTAATCTCAGACGTTCTTCGAAAAGACTGCCTTAATCTCTGAGGCTGCTAGTGTTTGCATGACATCATTGTCATTACAGTCCTGTCTCTTCACTCAGTAATGAGAAAAACTGAGGGAAACATGAAAAAGAGTTTTACTAGCATGCCACTGGGGTGTATAGTTTCAGTTGCACAAACTACAATTCAAAATCTGGACATTAGCTCACAGCAAAATATGTTAAGAACAAAACAAAACAAATTCCTTCATGCAATGCCAGCCAAACAACAGCAATCAGGCACTCTCCTTTGAAGTAGCTGTTAGATACCTCTAATTATCCTTGATACACCAAAAAGACAGATTTTTCTTCCTCAAAATAAGGCATGTATCAGAATCTAACAGGATTACGTTTCTGCTTTCGTTATTCACATTCAAGGATTGAACATGTTTACTTACAGTATATTGTGGGTTTTTTTTTCCAAAACTTGCCATTGTTATACTACTTTTGCATTCAAATTAGTCACTTTATCATGAAATAATGCATTAAAAGAGAGAGGCAAGTACCAAAAAGAAAATTTTCTGTATAAAGACATTTCTCTGACTTACTGTATTCATAATTTTCAATGCAAAACACAAGAGTAAATGAAAAATTTTGGTATGATTCAACTTGGGCAGTGTTATGTCTACCTGCATGTGTTAATTACAAAAATTTGTCCTACTGGCAAAAATTGTGTGTGTTCTAAAAGCATAAGCTGCAAGAAAGAGGACATTTTTTTAACGTAGTTGTTAATTACTGATCATATAGGCATAATAAAGTCACTTATACCAGAAAAAATTTACCCAACAGATCCAGACATGGTTGAAAGCAATTGCAAGTGCAGTGACTTCTTCAAAGTGATTACTCATACCATTCCAGTTGTCATCATAGTTTAAAAGATTTTTTTTTATTCTATAAAAATGGTTATTCATTAAAATAATCAATGTTATCTCAGGTTAGCTGCCCAAGAGAAATGACTGCAAAAGCAAAGCTGCCACTATATCACGTGGCAGTTATCACAGTCACAAGAGGCATTCTAAATATAAGTGAATTTTAAATTATTTCTGGGTGAACAATTATAAATAAAGAAAATAAACAGAGATTAGATAGTGACCCTTTTATATGACCTTAAAAACATTTTTGCTGGGATGTGGTAAGTCCATGTAAATATAAAACCCATGTTAAAAATAGCACCAATGTAATTTTAAAAGCAGATTAAATTCATGGAAATGTTAATCAACTTGAATTCTGCCTTGCCTCTTCTAACTATAATGTTACTTCTTTAGGTAAGTTAAATTACTAAAGCCTCTTTATTTATTAATGTCTTTAAGACATGGTAAGTAATAAGTATGTATTCCAAAATGTAGTAAAGTGAAGGTACACGGTGATGAAAAAATTCAGGATGTCTCTGTCTCTGATATAAATTGTCTGAAAAAAAGTAAAAGTACATATAAAACTTATTGATGTGACAAAGTTTGATCTGAGATATGGTGTAACGTTATAACATGAACTACAGAATTGAACCTTTCTGACTGAAGTCATGGAAATGTAATTTCATGAAAAATCACTGCAGTAATATTATATTATCACTTCCCTGAAGAAGCAGAAGGCACAGGGAGATTCCACTGAGTCAAAAATACTTTTGGAAGCAACTGCTGAGTGTAATTTTTAAGAACCTTGAAGAAAAGAAGCAGCCAAATGTGTTTTCCATGTATAATGAAGTATAGTTGTTGGCAGTCAAAAAACATAAAATAAAATGAGACCTCAAAGCTTCACTGCATGAAAAAATGTCTTCCTTCTACTTAATGACACAGCACAAGAATTTGTACTGTGGTGACCAGGTAGCTCATCAATAGCAATGGGACTGTGACTCTGCAAACTCCACAAACCCATACTCTCAGAGACCAGGGCTGCTGTCACTTGGAATCTATTACACTAAATATCACTAATAAGCACTAAATCTGAGTGTTTTCTCACCATTAAAACAGGCAAACCCACTGGTCAAAGAATGAAAGATGAATTTCTACAGTGCAGGAAACTACAAGTCAGCTACAATAGTCTATGGCAGGATCCATGGGTTTTTCCATTCATGATCTCCAGTAAGTGTACCTTGAGGAGAAGGATTTTTCATCACACTTTTGCCATTCCACAGATGATTATTTTAACATTTGCCAAAGATATCTGTATTTTCAGATGATCATCATTGACTTCAGTAATTACAAAAAATGTTCTGAAATGCAAAGTTTTAAAGGCAAAATAGGGCATCATATATCAAATGAAATCAAAACCTGTGGACACATAAATGTAAACCACTTCATAAGCACAGTTTGCCAGTGTCCAAATGCCATTTATCCAAAGTCAACAAAAGCTGCCTCTAATATTTGCTAATAGAATGCAAAGTATTCATTTAGCTGGAAAACTTAAGGTTTTCAGAAGGAAGTGAAGTTACTGATTCATAAGTAACTTGAAAATTATGTACACCCAACTGTGTTCATTCATCTTGCTTACAGGCATTTTCTACATGTAGAAATGTGTAATAGCACAAATCACAATCCCCCCCCAGCACACAACACAAAGCTTATTGACAACACAGGCAGAGTTTTTAAAAAGACACCCCTGGCAAGAAAGAGGAAGAATTTACCTGTGTTATGTATTATATATATATAAAACTGTATATAAGTTTTTTTTTTTCTTAACATGTTATATACATATACACAATGCAAAAAAAAAAAATAAAAAAAAAATTAAATCTGCTTTTTGATGAAATTTAGATTCTAAAAATAAACTCTTAGGATGAGTAAAATATTGTGCAGATTTGCCTTTAAATCTATGAATTCCAAACTGCAAGTCTTAGTAAGACTCCTGTTTCAGTACAAAATGAGAGGTGAGAGTGTACATGTTTTTTCTTTGTAACCTTCTGCTGTTTCTAAGAGTCAGTCATCACATCTGGAATAGTCTTCACTTATTCTTCCACAAAAGAAAGCGGGAATAGAAGGGCAGCATAAAGTGATTTTGTTTTTCATTTTATATTCTTACTTTGGCAAATCAGGAAGTTTAATGTTTCTGGTGGCTAAAATGAACCTATTAAATGTGCAATTTGCAGATACCTCACCACCGCAACTGACTACAAAACAGTATGATCTACATGTGGAATTACTTATTTCAAAATCTGAATATTATTCACAAACAAATTACTTAACTTTGCTGCCATTTCACAGCTAAGGATTATATTTTGGTATCTTCCTACAAATGATAGCCTTTAACAACATCTGATACGTTTTCGACAGTATATATAATATTTCACACTGAAAAATTGCAACGAATGTACCTGAAGTCTTTGAAAAGAGACTTCGCAATAGCGAAGAAAAGTGTGTCAAGAAAGTATAGTATAGTATATACTATACTATACTACACAGTTTAGAAACTGTCTGGAAATAAAATGATCAGAACAAAAGGCTGCTACTTAAGTGATACATTCCTCAGGCATGACTTTAGAGCACTCAGTTCTGGAGACTCCAGCACTCGGCACATGCAGAACTGAGTGACTTGCCAGACTATTAGGAACAAATACTTTTCACTAGTCCACATACAAGATCCATAAACATAAAGCATAATCGGAACCACTTTCCATAGCCAAAGCCCAAGGTCTTTGAATACAAGCATCTATAGAAGTACTGCTGATACAAAGACTCATATCACATTTGTTATTTTACAAGAGATAATCAAATACCTCTTTTAGGGCATATTTCAGTCCTAGAAGAAAACCTTGCTATATACCACACATGGTAAAATCTGTTATTTAATACAGCAGGCTGAATTCTTACAATATATGATTCCTTTGAGGTAAAAAAGTTATATAAAAAATCAATTTTGTTCACCGCAAACATTTTAAAATTATTTGTGATTTTCCACTATTTTTTGTTTTTTACAAATGAATATGTTACAGACTGATTTTTTTTTATATTTTTCTTGAATACAATTGTTACTCATGCTTTTGAAAAAAGTCCTACAAATTAACAAATACGCCAAGTATGCACCATTGCAAACCTTTTCTACAGCAAGCTAGTGTCATGATGTATACACAAAATTAAAAACATCTTAATTTTCAGATCACTGCATATTTACCAATTTCTAGAAGCTTTTCAAATTTGTAAGTACTGAGAATTATTCTGCATGAAAAACTGCAACACCACACTGCAATTTGGAACAAAAAATTACTAGAATAATATACACTCAAAAAATACCCAGAATATTAACAAAAGACTGCCCAGAGTTAGTTTCCTGGAATTTCTTAGCTCACAAAAGAAAAACATAAGAGAAATTAGATTAATAGCTTTCTTAAAATGTGTTTTTCCTAAGTGCACGATTTGTACAGCCAAATGAGAAGTTCAAATGGAGCATGTCAAGTAACAAGCTCATTCAGTGTGCTGTACCTCAGATATATATATATATAAAAACACAGGCATGAAATGTGGAGCATACCTATACTGTTAAATGGCCCATGGTGCAGTTATGCTTGAGCCAACAGAGAACCAAGGCAGTTTGTTGATATGGCTCAGTACAACATTATGCACAGTTACTTGCAGGAGTTCACAGGCAGGCAACGTGGTCATCATGGTATCACCTTCCATTGAGTTAATAAGGCTGACAAGTTACTAGATCACGTCCAGTGCTGGACTAGATCATGAAACTGTCCAAGTCATAAACCAGCTTGCTAGTAATCCACTGAGCAGTTTAACTCTGGTAAGATTAATGCAAGTTTGGAGTCCTCAAGCACACCTACATAATAAATCCTTAATGTTTTCAATTCTCAGAGTTACCAGAAGGACATATTTGCTTTAGTGTAGCATAAATCATGACAAAAGAATGGATCATTCTTTTATCTTATCATTCATAGTCTGCAACTATACAGATGCATAGTTTTGAAAAATTGGTTTGAGCTGATATCTTTCAACTGATATTTCTCTCCAGGCAGTTCATAGCAGGTACCTACAAAGCTGGGAAAAGGCATCAGTCCCCAAAAAGAAGTTAAGGCTGTCAGCATATGAAAAATTAAACACCCTTCCATAAAAGAAGTACTGAGCAGAGACTGACAGTAAATGAATCTTCAGATTCACAGAACCTGTGGAGAAACGCACTAGTATTTGGGATAGAGTCTTCCCATTGGAAGAGATTTGATTTCATTCAACATTAGAATGGCAGTCCACATCATTATATATTTGCACGTTCCTTTAGGTTAATCAAGTATCAAAGTAAAATTGCTTTAACCCTCACAGCCACACAATATTTCTGTAGTGTGTGGTTGAGAGTTATCGGGATCATGCATGTGAAGTTATTTTCTTGGAAACATCCTGTCTTGCACTCCTCTGTATTTACAGTAGTAGAATAAAACAGCCTGGAAGAGCAGAAACAAAAGGACGTGCACTACAGACTCAAAGACAAAGGAGTCCAACAGGAATTCCTAGTCAGGAGCAGAAAATCTGTCATTTTCCTAAAGGTGGTCCTATTGGCAGAGGAGCTAACAAGAAAGGGAAACAAGGAAAACGTCAACTACAGCAACAACAGCTTCTGGCTTAAAGTCAGCAGCTCAACCTGAGGCCATTGCAGACATCAGCTGTTCAGCCACTCCTGAGTGATTTATATTAGTGTACAGAAGCACCCATTTGGATCCAACTTGCACAGCAACCACACAGAAGGCAGTAATGCCCTTGACGAAGCTTGAACCAACAATACTCCATCTAAATCAATCTAAAATCAAATCTTCAACCAAAGGAAAACCTCTCAGAAACACTTTTTTCTTATTAACTAAATAAGAATTCAGAAGTGAATCTATGAGTTGCTGATAGGACAAAAAATAGTAGAAAGAATTTAATAGAGTTTTTAGTGATACTTCTGTCTGTTTCCAGGTTTGGACACTTAGCTGCATGTGTTCTTCCTTTAAAGCATGCACATGAGATCAGGACCAAGGCACAGGTGAATCTTAGTCTGTTCATCTACAAGATAGCAGAGAGGTCACCATTGAAAGAAAATGAAAAAATTATCGCTAAAATGTCAACCAACACAGGGAATGTAACCCAAAAAACAGTAAGATTAGGAACATGTTCTACATTATTTCATAGACTATAAACGTCAGTGGCATTGTATGTTGCAAAGGTTTGCAAGTCAGGTTTTAATTTTATCCTTAAACCTTTAAACCTGTTAAGTGAATCAGGATATGCATAGAAATAAATGATTTTTTTAAAAATTCAGTTCCACTGTACTTGTGTGGAACAGCTACACAGAAAGTAATTACAGGAATCCTTCTTTAGACTTTCAGAATGCTAACATTTTCTTGGAAAATTTCTGGGGAAAAAATAAAAGCCTACTCTTTAAGCAAGTTCCAGAAAGAACTGTTATTTTGTGTATATGGATTCTCCATTTATTATGATGTGTAAAATCATAACTGTGTCTACAGGTACTACTTTGCTTCTTGTTTTTGTAATTTATGATAGCCTCTGGATACTGTGTTGCTTCAAATGAAACAAATGACTATTTCCACTTATGTCAATCTGAGCAAAATGTATAATTTTGATCCTGTTCTTTGAGCACACAGAGCACAAAAGCAAGATTTTCATCATCTAATCACTGTGAAATTATGCCTCCATATCAAGATTTTTTCATCATTATATGGTATTGTATAATGCCATACTTAGGCAATGAAATCCCAAACTCTTGCACTGAAAAGCAGACTTCACAGCCAAGTAAAATAGCACTGTTGATCTGTTTTGATGGAAATTTCTCAAACCCAGAGTTTTCAATTCTGTGATATTTAATATTCCAAAGACATAAAATTCCTTGTGTAAGTAATTAAGCTTTTTTTCCAGTTTGTATCTAAATTTTAACATGTTTTAGAATATGACTCTGGTGTAAATCAATAAGATACTAATTCCTTTTAAATTAGAGTGCTAAGTAAAATAATTTTCTTCCCTGGAGTCTGGGATTTAAAACTATATTTTTCAAATTTTAAATTGGAAAAATTAGACTTACTTGCAAATTTCTGTTTGACACTGTCATTACTATTAGTTCACACTTCCAGATATTCAGTATTCCAGGTTATTCTTTGCTTTTTACATGTAAACAATAAATGAAAATCTATTGTTCCAAAACACAAACTTTCTTCCACATGCCTTTTAGAGCAAAATATAATTTGCTATTTTGTTGAAGTGCATCTAATTTCTAATGTCATTGTCTTGCAAGTTTAAGATACATATATCTATATATCTTTTTGTCCACTCCCATATTTGGTTTTCTTTCTTATTTTAGTGCTTTTTCATTATTCTTGTTCATTTTAAGAATTTTCCAACTTCTAGAAATATCGATCAGTACAATCCTTTCTTGCACTTTAAATCTTTGCACTTAGTATAATGTGAAGACATGGTTTTTCCTTTTTTTTTCTTTCTTTCCAGATTCTCTTCTACTTATGTTTCTATTTTGTTACATTTCCTAAGTTTAACTCTATACACTTATTTTTGTACTCTGCTGTTTTAAGTTGCTAATACTTATTTTGAAGAGTACGTTTTAAGTCAAATCACTGTCAACTATATTCCAATAGACTCCAAGGAACAAAACTGTGATCCAGATACATGTTTCTTTGTAATTTGCCTATCTAAGTTTTTTTCGTTTTAGTCACACAGATCAGAAATGGGGAGAAAGTATATTTCTAGTGGATGTATTTCTTTCAGGAACAAAACATTTTGCAAATGAAAACAAGGAAACAATCTTTTTCATTTTTTTTTATCCAGTGGAGATACAAATATGCAAACATTAAACTCTCAAGGTGTGAGGTATGTGCCACACTAATGCTTCACCATCCAAAGGTACCTTTTCAATAAACAGAAGCAACCAAATTAATAATACATTTCATATATAAGTTTAGAGTAGGATGGTGCAAATAGCTTTCTGGGAATCTTCATATGGAAAAACATAAAATGTAATTATTTTGGCAAGTAATTATCCAAACATGTATTAATGGCATAAGGTAATACTAATAAGATTTTTACACATAAAATAAATCCTTTCCTTTGTTTCTTATTTCATTTGAAGAAGTCAAAACTGAAAGAAATCGTATGACTGCTGAATCACTATGGAACAGCATACTCTGAAGTTGTTGCCATCATACTTAGGAATTTTAATGCATAAGAAATACTATATTGCCCTGCATAGCTAAAAAAAAACAACTTTTTTTAAGATGCTCAAACTGGTTCATGGTAGTGTTGAAAAGGAAGACTTACGTGGGTTTTAAGGAGGAAGCCTCTACTTTATCCTCTTCCCCTAAAAACACTAAGTTTCATGGCACTATATGTAATGCAGTACCAACAGAGAATATTTATAAGGCTGCCATAAAGGGTTCTCTCTTCTACCTGTGTGAGGACAGATCTTTCAAGACAAATTCTATTAAAGTTCAAATATGGATTAGCTGGAATTGAAATGCTCAGTAAAACTCTGTCCAAGTACAGGTAAATTTTGTTCAACATATGTATGGGTTCAGGAGCCTCAACCAGCTAACTGCACTGCTGCAGTAGACCAGATGAGCAGTATAACTGAATACATTTCATCCAGAAGTTTTAATTAAGATTCTGAGAATTGTCTTTTTCTGCTTTTGGTGATGTTAATAGTTATGTTGACTAAATAATGCTACTTTTCTAATACTAAATTTCATGCCAGTAGTCCCTACTCTTTCATAACTCTCTTTCTTCCTCCACAGTATTTTTACACTCTTGTCTTTCTTTTCCCCTACTGCAATGCTTGCTTCCTTGCCAGCAGAGAAATTTCTCTTCTGTTCTTCTCTTGCCCCAGAGACATAGCATTATACATTATTTCCTCCATTTCTTATTAACATATCACTTTCATCTGGCTCTTCCTCCTTCCAGTGTAAACATTCCTTAGTTTCTGTGTCCTTAAAAGGCCTGCTGTTGTCCAAATTTGTTTCTCTAGCTACAGTTCATTTCTCACTTGCTTAATAACAAAGAACACGCAGTTTGCAGGCAGTTTATTTGTTGTTGGTTGTTTTTTTTGTTTGTTTGTTTTGTTTTTGTTTAGAGAAGACATTGAATTTCACTGAAATTATTTCTCATGGTCCTTCTATTCCTAGCCATATCTGAAAAGTCATAGTGAAGTCCCTGGTGAAGGCCCTGGTGACTGGAAAAAAAGGCAATGTTGCACCCATTTTTAAGAAGGGTAGAAACAACAACCCAAGGAACTATCAACCTGCCAGCCTCAACTCTGTGACAGGGAAGACCATGGAACAGATCCTCCTGGATGCTGTGCTAAAGCACATGGAAGACAGGGCAGCGAAACAAGAAAACCAGCATGACTTCACTACAGGCAAGTCCTGCCTGACCAACTTAGTGGCCTTCTATGATAGCATAATTGCCTCAGTGGACAAGGGAAGAGCATAGTAAATTCTCATACACAAATGGAAGAAAATGACCGTGATTTGGGAAAACAAACAAGTATTATTTTTTAGTTATCATAATTCTTTAAATTAAAAAGGTTTACTAGTTTTAAAACAATTGAGGTATAGATATATTATTATTCTTTATGTAACATTTCAGTTTAGAAACCATTTTCACCACATTACATCAACTATAATAATATATTCTGCATGTCTCCAATAAATAACCTAAAATGGATGTTCAACAAAAATTGCTAATGTCAAAAATAGATTAAGTTTCTTTGGGACTATGAGTATTTTACTTTGGATATGCTGAATGTCAGTCTGATGCGAAATTCACAGTTTCCACATTGTCAACAGAATTCCTCTACAGCACAAAAACAATTTGCAACAAGGCAGGATAAGCAATGCAAGCAATCTAGAAAGTGCAAAGATAATCTATAACAAGGGTAAGCAATCTCTCAATTTTGTTTTACTACATTCAGTGGTAAGAAACACTTCTGAATGAAGCAGACACACAGAGGATGCACACAAAATGATTTCTCCCAAAGTATACATGTTCCTGCTTTCTTGCAAACTCTGGCTGTCCCTAATGCTGGTCCCAAATAAATGCTTATTTAAGTAGCTGTGTGTGATTAAGTCAAAATGTGTAATTCTGTCTGTGCTTACTCTTGTGGCTCCCTTTGTTTTCTTTCCCTTGCTATCCTTTCCTTACCTATACTTAATTCACAATTATAGGTATAGTTCCTTCTCACTTCTCTCCAGCTGCAATGCTGACTCAGCATCCATGCAGTTTCCACAGAGAACAGATTCCTTGCAGATCAAATACCATGCAGAAGCCTATATGGTAAATGCATTTTTGACAGTCTCACAGCCCTGTCAAGTCTCTTGACAGGCATGCAGCTGTTGACATGTAATCATTTATTGAGAACATGGTAATTCATCAGTTTTCCTTTGTTATAATTTTTAATAGAAAATCACTAAAAACAAAATAGCACAGATGGAGGCAGCAGTTTTCTTACAAATACTTATGTGATTGATGTTTTACTGCCACTTATACAAGACAAAGAAATAAAGTTTGTCATAGATTGTCATACAGATTATCAAAAACATCAAGCTACCATTCATCATTCATCCTCAGCATCTACAGCCCATTGATGTAAGACAAATTGGTCGTGCTGCAGAAACTTCAGCTTCTGAAATACTTCATAGTTTGATATCATTTTAAAATATATAATAGTGAACTGGGAAGAGATTTTTTAACAGTCTTTGAAATACTTTGAATGTTGCACCTCGGTATCATAGACAATAAGATCAACATTCAAATGGTTTTTAATATAGACAGTTATGGTCAGGACCTATATTGGTAACTAAGCCAATATACACTTTCATTTCAATTTGTATTTAATGGCAATTACAATGACTCACAGAATTAAACCAAAAATGACACATCATCAGTGCTGAATTTCCAAAGCAAAACAGTGTTCAATTCAAGGCTATGCACTGTCCAGCAGAGCCACCAACCAATCAGAGACTATTTGAAATGACAGTGGAGCAGCTTGGATAAGGTCACATGGAAATCAGAAAGTGCTGCCAAAAGCTCTGCAAGATTTAATTATCCTCAACCTGTCTTCCTCAGCATGGTATCAGATCATATGGGGAATCTAGCTGTGTAAAAATATTTTTTCAGCTGTCTGACAAGAACGGATTGCCGCCTAAGTTAGCTTCTCATCTAGAAATGTTCAAATACACATAAAAGCACAAATAGAACTTTAATTTGCCGTCACTTTCTGCAAATCCATGAAAGATCTATCTGCCTTTTCTCATCAGAAAAAAAGAATAATAATTTGCCCAAAACATTAATTTTTTAAAAAATGCTTGCATTTCTTAAACAGTATGAATAAATAAATGTCTTCAATGATAACCCTGTCTCAATGACTACGACAGCATTATAGCATCACAATTATAATTTCAATCTGCTCAAGAATTTGTATTTTCAAGACGAAAAAAAAGCAAACAAAAAAATGTGTGAATAACGTGTTTTGTTTGATTTTTTTCTCAAAAATATGTGAACAGCTTTTATGAAAAACATACTTTAATAATTTGTCCAAAGAGCAAAAATGTCAGAGATTAGTAAACAACTGACATGGTAAAATGAAAACATTCACAAAAACCACAGAATATTCAACCCTAATAAATGTTTATAATAACATGGGGTTTTTTCAGTTTTTTTTCTTCATTTTGTTTCATTTAACTTCTTTTTTTTTTTCTGTTGTAGGATTGGTATTTTATAAAAAGGCATGAGACTGCATTTAATGTGGGCTAAATATTACTCAGACTACTGGAAAGAAAAAAAAAAAACGGCTACTTGTCTACTGATTTGTCATAGCAAAATTCCACAGTTTACTATCTCCAACATAAATATATTAATATAAACCACTGTGAACAGACAAATATACTGACATTGAGGAGTGCATGGAAGGTATTGAAACCATTAGCAATATCATGACTGCTATTTTTCATAAATAGAAGTGTACTGTGAATGGAAGCAGTATCATTCTTAAACAACCAGCATCAAAAAGAAACTCTGCTCTACTAACAAGGTAATCCAAGTGATTCGCTCTCATAGTAAGCAAATATAACTCAAATCACAGTCTCTCCCTACAGCAGTTTGGCACACAAAGTTCCTTCAACCTCAAGGTCTGGAAAAATTCTGAGGCTTGGCAAGAGAGCAGCACAAGAGTACAACTGTATACAGTATTGTGAAGAAAAATTGTATTAGTTCTTAAA
Organism: Phasianus colchicus; assembly: GCF_987193195.1. Classification (NCBI taxonomy): domain Eukaryota; kingdom Metazoa; phylum Chordata; class Aves; order Galliformes; family Phasianidae; genus Phasianus; species Phasianus colchicus. Next base: position 41,119,908 of record NC_143437.1, on the reverse strand, counting down.
AAAAAAAGGGGGGACTATATTAATTAATACAAAGATTTACCTTTTTTTTTTAAAGACATCGCAAAAAGTATAATATTCTAAATATTCTAACCTTTCACTACCTCACCACAATCCAGTGACAGTACAGAAGCAGTTCTGTAGTTACAAATTTAGAATTGTAAACTCTAATTTTTTTCACTTATATAACATAAAAAGCCAGCTAATAAAGTACACTTCAAACTGAGACTGTGAGCTATATGACCATCTTCTATGGAAGCATTACATGTAGAATCCTCTTTTTGTACAACATCTCTTTCTTTCTCAGTGGAGCAGCTGTCTCAATGTCAGTCATGCTTAGTAGACTTTGAAAATACATCTTTAAACAGAGAGGACCACTCCCATTCTGGCCACAGCATCTTCCTGAAATAGTCCCTCCCAGGAAACTCTTGGACCACCCATGATAGACGCTGCTTAAGAGCTATTTGTCTTTGATGGACCCTCCCTAACTGCCAACTTACTATGACCACCTACTGTGGGTTTGCATGAGACATGCAACTCATTCAACACAAACAGCTCCATGAGTCAAGCTAAAGGACTAAAAACTCAAACAATGAATAAATAATGTAAATGAATAAGTGATAGCTGAATACGTGCCTTGAGTAGGCTACAATCCCATCTTCAAGCTGGATTTGTAAATTCTTTTAAGCCTAAATCACTTGCGTGTTTTAAGACTCTACTGTTTAGTGCATATAGCCAATGTCTATAGCAGATATTTAACACACTCTTGTGCGTGAAGTCTTGGAAAAGTACAAAAGCCTCTGATACATTCATATGAGTTATATGTTCTTGCAATCTATTTAGATTTCCAGATTAATTCCAATTTTATTAATTCCGATATTAATAAAATGCCACTATTGTCTTTTGAACATGTCATTAATACTGTACAGCCTTCTCTCTACAATCCAAAATTCCATTTGCTGTCAAATTCTGTCCTTACCATCTACTGTATAAATTCCAATCACTTTGATGTTCTCTCAGTTTTAAGTGTTGAAGTATTAATTTTGACTTTTAAGTCATTCCAATTTTTAAAGCATAAAATCTGTAAATTAGAGACATAGTGGAAATTAAAATGAAAGAAGAATTGCACAAAGGATATAGTTTGTATAGTGTCCACTAATCTGTAACATAACTGTGATTAAGTTTAGCTCTTAGGAAGCCCCTCATTCTAGGTCTTGAATAGAATTCTGATGGACCCTCTTCTTTGTTTTCACAGTGAATGGTGAGGCCTTATTTTCTGCCCAATCAGCACAAAAGAAACAAAATTTAATAAATGAAATAATGTCAGAAAATAAGTACATAGATACATTGAAAGGCACTTTGCCATCTAATATTCTAGTAACCTAAAGTGATTTTCAATACTACTTTTTACACTCTACATTTGGCACCACTTCTTTGGAATCAGTACACATTAAAACTACACATTAAAACTCTAGAAATAACTCAGTGGAACAGGAAATGCTTACAGAAGTGGGAGCTTAAAAACTACAACAGTTTTGTGCGTCAGCTGAAAGCACTATGTGACCAGCTGTCCAGCTCTAGTGGTGTAATTCAATTGGATTCCAGACCTGATGTCACGTAGTTTATTTACAAAAGTGCTTAATGGAAAAAAGAAGATCCCTCTTGCCTCTTTACAATTTTCCATTATATAATTAAACAGTTGGATTAAGAGTTGTTCTCTTTTACTCAATACTGGAGAAGCAGAGACCAACCTCTTTTCCAGGCTCTCTCACAGTCTGTTCAATTTGCATTTTATTTTGAAGCAAGAAGGAAAGTTAATCTCAGTCCACACAGTTATATGAATTCTCTTTGCATGTAAACAAGTGCTAATATAGCTCATTTTGCTGAACTGCATTGATTAGTTATGTAATCATCAGAATTTTTCATGAAAGATTAATAAAGATTTGCCTTTTAAAATAAACTATCCTAAAGCACTCCTGCCACTAACATACACATCCTGAAGTTTCTGAATGCACATTTTCATTATTCCATATGACAAAAGTCAATGAGTTTTGTGAATTTAGTATTGGGGTTTGTTTTTTTTTTCCTTCTCTTTTTTTTTTTAAGGTTTAATTTTCCTCTGTATAGTATTCATCTTCTATGGCTGACAGATTTATAATGCTTATATGTGTCTGGACAATATGGCCTGGGACTAAGAATATATTTTGTTTCTGCATTATTCCTCCCCATCTCTATTTACCAAGAACGAAAGTTCATTTTATCACTGGGTAATCCACCTTTTCCTCAGGAAAATATTCTGCAGATCATAGCAAATTCAAAAGCCAAACCATGGTTTTAAATGGCATACTGCAAACTCAAAGATTTTCAGCAGAAAAGGATATTCTGTTTAAAAGCAATAAAGGCACATAACTCACACTTCAAGAAAGTGGAGTGATATTTGTTTTATACAGACCTTCGTATCACTTACAGGAGTGTTGAAATAATGCACCTACCTTTCCTGAAGAACCTTATTATTTGCAAGATGCTTTCAAAAATTCTGTTTCAGTATCTAAAGTAAAAGGAACAAGAGCTGCTCAAGTCATGGGATTGCTTGCATAACACTGGGTAAAACAGTGGGAAAACCAGCTAACTCTGCCAGACTAGCAACTTCCCAGTGGAGAGTGTATCATATTCTGCAGTGCAAACAAAACATTTTGAAGTTGAGTCATTCATAGACAGAATTTGTTCCAAACTCCAAACATAAATTAAATTTGAAATTTGGGAAAAGAATGCACTTAGAAGCAAAAAACCACTCCACTCAGTAAGCAGCATAATACAACCGTTTAGATAAGTTATTGATGGTAGAACTTCAAATGTTGTATGATATAGCAGAAGCCAACATTTCAAATGCCAGCTGGAATCTATTCAAAACACTTAGATCATGTATAGTTTACAAGAAAAACAAAACAGTAATCTGTGCCCATAGCTTATACTCAAAATAGAGTATTCTGCAAGTGAGAGAAGGAATTCTGGGAATCCTTAAAAATTTTGTAAGGAAACACAGCTAAGGAGTCCCTCATTTAATAGTTTTTTACTGTTAAGATGGGTCCTAATGGATATTTAACTAAAGCAGCACAATGGAAAAGGGATTTTTCCCAAATAACATTATTTTGCTATCATTATTACTTGACAGTAATAAATGGCATGCATTTATAAGCATCTATTGTCTTCACTACCATATTCCTCTAGGGATTCAGACTGCTTCTTAAGCAAAAATGAAAAATGCATGCCTTTATTTTGTATCAAATACAGCACTCATGTTTCATAGCAAATCAGCCCTAAAAATAAAATGGAAGAAATCCGCCCAGACAGAATCTGAGGAGAAAAACAAAATTTTGTCAGACACAGTGTGACATTTGCTTTACAAACACAATCTCTTGGATGTTCTCAAGATTCATCTGCTGGTTCTATATCCGTTACTCTTATGAAATTCTAAGTATATACATGTAAAATTAACATTTCTGCCATACTCTCTATAAAATGAAATCTCACTTTATGACTTTTCTTAGAACTATATGGCTGCAATTTCTATTTTCATTTTTATTATTATATGTTTTCCTATACTTGACATTATACATTAAAAAAAAAAAAAATTAGGAAAATTAGCTCAAATATGGTAATTCAAATGAGATTATGCTTTTCATTGCTGCAACTCTTCTCACCCCCAGTATTCCATCCATATTCAAATTGAGCAACTAGCCTCTGATTATTCACTTTTACAAAAACTCCTGTATTACATTCATCATCATCATATTTCAACTCTAAAACTTTAGGTATAACAAACAATTTCATTTTGCATGGGTGTGTTTTACATTTCAGTCAGCTGTTCTACACCAGTGAAGATCAACTGGTGATTTTGGGATGGAAACAGGCAAAATAGAAACTTTAACAGGCACCTGGAAAGCTTTGGAATAGACTGCACAAAATGCAGTAGGATAAGTATTTTGTTTGGCAAGTAGGTAGTCAAGGAGAGTTCATGAGACGGTTAAGGCACAAGGCTTGCATGAATAACCTCCTATAGACAAGAGCTAGCCCATCAAGTACAGGGCCAGTCAGATGTCTTTGCACTGCACTTTGTGGAGACCAGGATTTGGAGAGCTAATTAATTGTAGTGAAATACAAGATCTGAGTTATCTTTACACAAACAATAAGTTTTCTAATAAGCTAACAAGAGCAATATGGAGTTTTACACAGACATTGCAAGGTGACTACAGAGACATAGCTCATAAAGGCTAATGGGCTCAAGCTGTCTACATATGATCAGTATCTGCACTGTAATAAAAATATCCTTTGCCCGTAATAAAAATATCCATTCCATACATAATTTTTCATTGCCTGAAGTATGCCATAACTTGCAGAGCCAGGCAAATATAGTAATGTGGAAAACTTTTGGCTTTATGGCTCTTTGTGAGGACACCTATAAGGCACCAGGGTAACACCAAATAATTAAAGACTTGTTTTTTCAGTAAATGACAGAGGTATTTATGTGAAGTGCACTGAAACAGCAGAAATTTTTTTTTTGTTTTTCTTTAATAACTACCATAAGCATCATGAACTCATCATCCTCTCTGTATAGCTCTAGGATTTTTTCTAAGCAAAGAAGCTTTTTTATACATATCTTCTGAATATAAATGTTAGTAGATTCTAAAGATAAATTGTGTAGACTATCTCGTTGTGGTGATGACAACCTACTTTAAAATGATGAAATCTAGCATTTTTTCTCCAAAAATATTTCATGAAACATTCATTAATTTATTTTGTGTCAGTGTGATAAACTGCAGACTGAAATCTTATCAGAAGGGAGTTTCTGAGTCATTCAAAGCATACCATACATACCATACATTTACAACAAGCTAAAAAAAGATTTCAAAATTTCTGCTTCAAAAAAAAAAAAAAAAAGAGAGAATATAGCAATAATTCAAAATTTAACTCCGTGAAGAGACAATTTTCAAATCAATCTTTAAGACCACAGGAATCACTGGATTTTAGTTGTTTTTTGTTTTTCATTTTTCCTCCACACATTGCCTGGAAAATTATAAAATCTCTTAGTGATAGCATTTCAATTGTCTGTGGTTGTTACTAGGAGGACAGCTAGTTCCAACAAAAAAGCTGTAAAATAGAGTGGTCAAAATGGTAATACCTAGACTTCCTAATTCCCTAAATTTCCCATTACTGTTGCCCCTGATGGCATTTCACCAGCAATATGTATAATAGGATGACAACTGAATCAACCTAAGCACTAAAAAAAATTGAAAAAAAGGGGAAAAGCCTGAGGTGTGAAACTAATGATATTACTGCATCAAAGCAATAACACCACCTGTTCTTATGTAGGATAGCTAGGTTAGTTTGATGATGTCCATATTACTCACAGTTAAAATCCATATTTTCAGACTGGGGGGGGGGGGGGGAAGGAGAAAAAATTAATCATTGTAAAATAAATAAGACAAAATTTGAAATTAAATGGTCCTGTTCCAGCATCATCACATAAAATTATTGAACCTTTTATCCAACAGATGGTGAAGAAAGTTAACAGTGGAAGCCAATGAAGAGTTAATATTTTCGGAAGAGTGAAGCAGAGCCTTATTAATACAGAGGATAGGAAGGAAGGAAGGAAGAGAAAGCAAAAAATAGACCATGGCATTTCCGTACAAAAAAAGCTCAGTAACTACAATAATGATATCAACTATGTGTCTTGGATAAATGCATAGTACAGAAATTATTTGATGAGATCATAGCCACAAATATAATGCTTCAGTTGCTTTCTTTGTGACATAACTGAAGATCTGAGACAACTTTATTCAGATCACCAGCAAAATATTTATTTAATGTGTAACTGTAAAATAAAAGCAGAATTAGTAAGCTCCAATAGAGAGGTCACTCTGTCTTTGGGCCGGAGAAAATATGTGAAGTCCTGCATCTTGTTTTGTCCATTTATGGAAATTCTACCTCTTATGTCATTTCAAATAATCAGAAAGATCACAGATTTTCACTGCATATGAATTATGGGAAAAACTATACAGAGTCAGACCTGATCAGCTCAGTATCCTCCCTCTTACAGTGGCCCCAAGCGAATGCCCACAAAATAAGAAAGAATGAACTTTTAAGAACAGCAAGACATAAGAATAAATTAAGTATACCACCCCTAATATTCTGCAGAACTGGAAACTTTCTGTAGAACTTGAAAGACAGGCACATTTGGCTTTAAATATAATTTAATGTGTTTTAATTTACCTTTAACAGATTTCTCACCCACAGATGTGTCCAATCTTCCCTCAAAACAATATAAATTTTCAGCATCTACTGCATCCCATGTCAAGATACTCCAAAGCTCAACTACATGTTAAGGAAAATCAACTTCATTTGTTTTTAACCTATGACAGGTTATCATCATTTGATGTAGACTAATTCAGTATTAGAAAATGAATAACCATTCATCGCCCATCTTCTACATGTTGTAGAATTTCCCCGTGACTAGCGAAACATTGGAACAGGTTGCCCAGAGAGGCTGTGAATGTCCCCTCCTTGGAGGCACTCAAGGCCAGGCTAGATGGGGCTTTGAGTAACCTGGAAAAAAGGTAATCCCAGACACAAGCAGAGGCTGGCAGAGAAATGATTTGAAGGCAGAGGAGAAATACGGAGGGGTATTAACTGATGAGAAACTCAATGTGAGCCAGCAACGTACTCCTGTGTTTGCATCTTAAGCTATTCCATGTTAGACGTCATATAAGCAAAGATGTTTCATACTTTATCACAGTATTTGACAGAATAAAAAGAGAATATTAAGATAAATGATGGACACTAAAACATTCCCTAAATCGATCAGCCCTTAGAAAAAAATCATAAATACATATTTTGTCATATCACTTTTTTTTTTTTTTTTAATTTTGCTCTCTCATCACTTCCAGTGATAACAGGTAGTGAATCAGGCTTCTGTTTACCTTCTTTTGGAAACCAGAAATAAAGAAAGCCACTGGAAATAAATGGGCTAGAATTTCATGGTACTACCATCACTCTCTGCTGATCCTTCTTCAGCATCTTTATCTGACCTAAGAACTTGTTCACTTGTTTTCAGGTGAAACACACCTACTGAGGTGATAATTAAAAGACAACCTGCAAAATGTATAATGTGTCTTCCTCCTGACCTAAATTCTCTTCAGCGCACAGTATAGGTTGCTACCTGATCAGGTAATCCTGACGAAAAAGACAACGGCAGAAATCAATGCGACTCTCTCCAGATGTTCACATAAGAGCAGAAATGATGGATATAAATGTTGGGGCAAGTCCCAGACATGGGCTCGTAGTATGGTATTGTATGACAGTAGGAAAATGATCTATTTGTTTAAAGAAAGGTTCTTTCACAATTAAGCAGCTCCCCAGATGGAATACTGCTATAGTTCTGTAAAAAAAAAAATGATGTCACAGGATGTCTCAGCTAGTAAGATATATCAGACAAAGTAGACACATTACAAAATAAGGAAAAAACATAGATAAACCAATCTCCTCAGATTACAATACCGTTATTTTAACAAATGACTTACTGTAGTTGTTAGACATCTCAAATACCATTCTTTAGAAACCCAGCAGCTAGGAAAAACAGTGATTCCATCTGTTGATTATTTCTATGAAATCAAAGAGTTACGTGATCCCTTTATCAGGATCTACTCTTTCCTGCCTACATATGCTGCAGGCCAGAAAGGAAGAAAACAAAACAGAAGCCTCCCATTTAGCAAATCACTTCACACGGAAAGCTTGCTGGGAGTAAGGACCTAACAGTTCTGAGCCTTCTGTTCTTCATACAAAGAACAGGAAGTTTGTAAGAAAATAAGTGCAAAAGGCAGCCTTAAAGAATATCTGCTTCCCTCCTTCCCCAGTTGTGCTGTACACAGTTGAGGCAGCCAGAAGCTGGGCCAAAATGTTTGGTTATGGCTATATCATACTTCCCTGGACAGCTGGAATCATTTTATGTTGCTATTTTAATTTGAGACAGAAGTTGTGTCTGTTTTTCTTTTCATATTTAATACATTAACTAAGATTTAGTGTTCCTTTTTCCAAAAGCTCATTTGGAATGCAGATTATTCCATTCCTCATTTTCCTTGTATACATCTAATTACACTATTAATGGCTGAATTCTGCCATCCTACACATTCTCTATTCATTTAAATAATAATTGCCAATAGATTTGGCCATAAGTTTCTTGAAGACTATGTAGCAAAGGATAATCATCTTGGAGTACAAATGTTTGGATTTTAATCAAAGTGAAGACACTTTATACCTGTTATACAAAGCCCCAAACAGTAGAAATGAAACCTCTCCCAAAATGGTTTCTATTATCAGCAAGTGTTAGATTGCATTCTCTGAATGCTCTTTGTTAAAAAGAACATGCGATACAGACTAGCTTTATAAGATGGCAAGAAAAAGAAATATGATATTTGAAAGATAACTTTCTAGAGGGCTATGTAAGATAATTAAATTCTAATTCTTATTTTAATATTTCTGTAAGAAACATAGTTGAACAAACTACTAATGTTTGGTCATTCCCTTTTTCTTTTTGCCAAGGCTTCCTCATTTCAGTTTCTCAGGACAGAGGAGAAGACTGTATTTGAAGCACAACATTTCCACTTCACAAAAATTTTCTACATGCTCCTTTGTGGAGCATGAAAAGCAGATGCTCATTTGCTTATCCCTTTCGGTATTATGTTATTGGCTCCTGCAAGACAGTTCTGTAGCGTGTGAGAAGAGCAAGAGATGTTTGTTTTATCTGGCAGCTCTGCTTCAAGTCCTTTGAAGGGTAGTTTTTTCTGAGGCATTGAGCATAGTAATTTTCAGAACTGTTAAGATCAACTGCAAATTCTCATTATCTCTGAAGCCAAGCATGAGACATCTCACTTCTGTTATCTTTTTCAGAAAGGCATAACTAAAACTGCAGAAAACTGTTATTCTTATCCTTGCAGCTATTTTCTCTTACCTCTCTCTGCAGGGCTTTCACTCCCTCCCTCTAGGCTCTCTCTTCTTCTCTCCAATATCATACGTAGGTCCTTTGCCTCCAGTTCTTACTGTTAGTCTCCAACATTCCCCCTTTACCCTCATTTTTCTGATTATCTCCTAGAAGCTCTTTTCTCCAGATTATCCCTATGACTAAAGTCAGTGACTTTCCTTCCTACTCTCAGCCAATCCTATCTCCTTCCAGTCCACAACTGACCTCAGCCCTCCCTGTCTAGATTCTTGGTAAACAGAACTCAAGACAGTTGAGTAACCAATTGTTTGGTACCACCCCTAAGTGTCATTCAAACTATTAATGCCACTCAGTAGAGTATCTACATTTTTAAGAACTACAGTAAAGATTTTATAACAAATGTACTGTGAATTGAGAAGCTTACCAGTGCAAGCATATTTATCTCAAATCATGTGGTGTACAGCTGTGGTTTGCTGGCAACGTACTTAGAATGACTTGAGTATCTCATGATTAAACTGAAATAAATGTATTGTCCTTGCTAGCCACAGAAAGCTTTCTTTTCCTTTTTTTAAAATTCGTCCTTCTTCAGAGTTGTCATATGGCTTACAAATCATTTATTAGGTATAAACAAACTTTTCTGCTAAATAGCATTACACAAGATGGCACACAGTATTACTACTGTTTATTACAAACAGCAAAAGTAACATTTTTCCTACTGTACGTATGACATATTGCACGAACATGAAAATAGAAAATCTGGTTATGAACTTTCAGGGACTAGAATAAACTTAGTGGGATTACCTTCTGTGCCACTCTAATGGGTTCTCTATACACTGAATCAACCCTGTAGAAAGATTGTGGTATAACTAGAAGCTCTACTCAGTTTTTCCATCAAAGCAGTTCTTATAAAGGTAAAGGCCAAGATCTGTAGGTGCAAACATTATAAACAGGTGGGAATCAAACTAGACACTGCAAGGAATCAGACCTACACTGAGAAGCCCCGAGGGGTGTTAAAGCTTAAGAATCTATATGAGATAACATCAGGCTTCTTTTTTTATGCAGCTGTCTTCTTTGGTTGGACGACAGTAAAGGAAATTACGTTCTCCCCACACACCAACTGTAGCACAGTTCTTGGCAGACAGTCTTCTTACAAAGTATGCAATACTGCACAATACTGTTTAAAGGGAAAATAGACAACTGAAATTTCTTCCTGAGTATCTTAAAGCAGTATGTAGAAAGGACATGTCTGTAAAATAGTACGTAAAGGGTTGTAAATTTGATATTAAAACACATGAGGTCCAGTTGACTCAGTGCATGTATAGATCCAGTTGATCACAAAGTAAAATATACTAGCTTAAACAACTGCCATTGCAAATATTGTGTTTAACATTTGCAGTGGGACATAAGTACAAATTTGATGATCACAAGATAGGTTGCTTATAAACAAAATAGCATAAGATAGCTGTGCCCAGTGGATGCTCGAAGATCTCAAAAAGAAAAAAAAACAGAGAAATAATTTGGTTTGGGAATTTGTGTATTCAAGAATAATTAACAAATCTGCAGTATCCTTCTGGCCAAAGTAAAAATAATCTCTTTTTTCTCCTTTATTAATAATTTCCAAGCAAGACACTACTGCATTTAGATAATATGATTTTATAAGTACATTAAGTGTAACAGGCATAGTATAGTCCTAGTTGGTTCAGCTCAGGCCAATCTATAAACTTCCTATAATTCTAGGACAGCGTCTCTTCTGAGATTAGCAGTAGCCTACTTGCAAAAATGTATTTGTTTTTGAGTTAATTAAAATCCAAAAGAAAATAATTAGTCTTCAGATTTTTACCAAGTGACCTTCTCCACAAATATCCTTATATCTTAAATCTCAGAATCCATCTTTCTCAAACTTCTAGAAACCATTTCTACTCTTTCTAGATTTGCATGGTTTTATTAACTCAAATAATACAACTGGTCCTCTGTACATTATCTGCTTCAGGGTTGCCACATTTTAAATCAAGTCTGTCCTGAAAAAACATGTTATGACCATTTTTCATTGCCCCATCTTTTTGCCCTCTTATTCGTCGGGATTCAAACTCTCAGCTGCGTTCCCTCTGAACTTTTCTGACATGCCTGCAGCTTCCATTTTAAGCACTCAAACAAGCTTGTTTTTCGGTCTTCTTATTCTACTTCTTTCATGACCATGAAGGTCAATCTGAGGACCATATAGAAGACAAAAGATTCTACCAGATAATTTTTCAAAAAATATTTCTAGAAAACTTTTAAAAACTTTTTAAAATCTATGTAATCTAGTCTCTCAACAGAATTCAAAAACTTTCATGTGAATTTCAGATAGGAAAAGAAGTACTAGAGCAATTTTTAAGAATATGTTTGCATTTTTCAGCCTTTGAATTTGATCTCTGGGAATGAAAGAACAAAAGCTGACAACTGGCCATTTATTCCTCTCAGACAGAAAATTAAAGTAAAAAAAAACCAATAAATTTCATTAACATCCATTTTGACATATTTGTGGACTAGGAGAGGAAGTACTTAAACTGACTTGACCAAACACCGACGTCAAAAGAACCATGTGAAAGCATTTTCCTGACTTCAATTAAACCATATTAGAGGTGAAGCTGGTCACAAGTTTTATATCCACATGAATTAATTTCTGACAAGACAGTTCTGAGTCCTAAGGCAGAATATCATACTGGAAAAAATCTGCCCTACGTAGGGATGACACAAGACAAATTAGTAAAGCCAAAACTCAAGCAAACTTAAGTCAGAGAAAGAATTTTCCATATCACTACAGAACTCACCTCCATTGGGGAAAAAATTATGATTAAATGAACCATCAATGGTGAACTAAAATCACAAAAGGATGGCATTTTTATATAAAATGTTCTAAACTGAAATCTCCAGATGTGACCACCAGGAAAAGTATATTTTGTTAGTAGCTAGTAAAAGATGATAACTCATTTTTCCAGACACATCCAAAACCACCCGTAGCCAATTCTGACTAAAGTGATGGTTATAGCAAATAACTTTATTACTGCCTAAGAGATCCACAAGCAAATCTCATTACTAGGAACATTATATATGTCTCTCTCCAAACAGGTGGGCAGAAAATTACTGTGAAATTTTCAGTGGTTTCCAAGTAAACCTAGCTGTGAAAGAGTCTTTCAGATCTTTCCTATTAATTTAAACTTCTCTAGCTGCCCTATAATATGTTAATATGTAATATGTATAATATGTTTCTAACATAATCTTGTCACAATAAAAACAGTATACCTGAAACTAATATTATTTGAAATATACCTGTACTCACTGAACATAAAATCAGACTTATACATGAACACAAAAAAATTGTTCTACAGACTAACAGTTGATGTTTTTTTAGATTATATTTTATCTTCCCAAAAGCTTATTTTTGTGTATCTGCAAGTATTGTGTGCATGCACAGTATACCGGCTCAGAGCTTGGAGTTTCATTATTTCTACTAAGAGAAATAATATGCAATTGTACAGGGCTCTGCCAGTGTATGCCTAGGTTGTACAAAGATGAAATCAACAGTCAGCTAGACAAAAGCCACCAAAAACCTGCAGACAGCAATAGTATCTTCATTTGCTTTTATTCTGCTTCAATACCATTTCATAAAGAGATGATTGATAGCTTCTCTATTTGACAGATTGCCCCTCTATTTTAATTTTGATTCACACAACTGTATTGTAGTTAATAGTTACACTTATTATAGCTTAAAATTATTATCTCTCTTAATGCACATTCTTTAAAATAGATTTAAATGCAATTTATATGTATAATAAGCTTAACACTTTTCCCTATATAAATTTTGACCAATTAATGAAATCAGAAAGAGGCACTGAGAGGCTAAAAATAAGAAATCAGCTTGAAAATAAAACTAGGATAAAGCCAATACTTCTATCCGATTCTTCTTTACCAGCTTTCATGGCAAACACTTTGTAAGTCACTCCAGAGTGCAGTATAATGAAAGGACATAGGATGTCATTTAAATAAATTAAATAAATTAAAAAAAAATTTAAAAAAATTCCCCCTTACTTCTGGAAGAACATTCATGGAACCGAGAGTTGTAATAATGATTGGAACAAACTGCATCATGGACAGGTGCTGGGCAAATAACCACTGAACTGGATTGCTGCCAATACACCTCACTCTTGGCTGGATCTCTCCACGCAGAAAGCTCAGCCATAATGTTCAAATTTCACTAATCAGTCACTTCCCTTTTTTCACCCGTTACTCTTTCCCCTATCAGTGTTTCCCTTTGAATGTAATGGGGCTCTGTGTAGAGGTCATTCAGAACACAATCTAGTTCTTAACTATATTCATTCAAACATCAGATGAAAGAAAACTGAAGTCAATTCTAAATTCCTAACGAGTAGTAGGTATAAAAATCATCCAGTATTGGAGACTCTGGATGCCTAATACAAAGTCTTTCTTTCAAGGCACAGGATTATTATTTTCTAGTTCATTTGTGACTTGCTTTTTTCCCCACTCTATAGTCTACTTACTAATATTCTTAGCTTCCTTTCCTGCCTTCTCCTAGCACCTTCAAATGTAACTTTATGCTAGCTTGGGAAAGCCTAGCTGTATTTATTTTTTCTTGATTCTGCAACTCCCCCCAAAAAAAAACTTATTTAGAAAGCATTACAGACTGCTTTATAGAGAAGGATTTAGTTAACAGAAACTTCTTTTCAGTTGTAATCTTTTAAAAGCGCGATTTCTGCACATTTCTTACTTTTTGTTACAGTGTTCTTGATAACATCAGCTTCCAAATCTTTCCCCATTTGTAATGGGGGAAATATGTAATTTGTAATATGGCTCAAATCTACAGTTCTCACTTCTCAGGGAGGAGTTCTTCAAGAAAAGGTCCTTGAACTGCAGATCTAGTTTCTTAGTTGTGATATTAAACTGACTCTGTGATGTTTTATAAAGTTCAGTATGAAAGGCACTGTGTCCCAAGGCACGCTGTGTTAGACCAGCCTGGCTTAGATCCATAGCCAGCATTTACTTTATATTTTGCTGATTCTGTCCCTCTGATCAACAACTGATTTTGACTTGGTTATTTTAAAGTCTTGAGTCATTACATTGTAACTCAGCCTTTATTGTTTCTACTGACAAAAAAAAAATCCATTCCAACAGCAGGACCTTAAGATCAGGATGCTGAAAGGCTACAGGAAGTCAGTTCTATTCTTCAGTTTAAAACATCTTTTATATTTTGCAGAGAAGTACAAACTCTGAAACTAGCTTTAATCTGGATGCAAATTTTCATAAACTCTACTCTTTTATTGAATGTATTGTAGTGCTGAATCCAAAGAGCAGAAATACATAGTGCTCATCACAGGATAGTAATTCTACATTTTCTCAGATCAAACATATTCTCAAGCAATAAGACTTCTAGAAAATTCTAAAATCACAGAAATGCTAGCACATTCTTTTATATATGGAAGTATGAGAAATGTAAATAAAAGAATACTCTTTGATGTAAAGTAATTGTACTTATTCCCTAATTATTTTTGAATAGTAGCAACTCTTGTTGAGGAGGTAGTAAAGAACTACTGTGTATTCTAGGGTAACACATATATAGACATATCAATTCATATATCTGGTTATCATTGTTTAAAGTATTGTCTTTAAAATAAGGAGAAATATTGAAATATTTTATGTATTGAAATATGAGAATATTGACAAACAAAATTATAAAGCTTCCCAGTATAAACCTGTATCTAGATAGAAATTCAGTGTGTTTTTGAGAGAGAAGGTGTGTAGGATTGTGTAGGTATGTGTAGGTATATACATATTATGTATAGGTATATACATATATGTACATCAGCTTCTATGTTATAAATAGACAAAAAGTAGATATATGTGCATATAAATAAAACCTTTGGTTATTTCTTAAGCTTTGTTCACATTTCACATAATTATGACATTAAATGGATGACATCATACAATAACCTTTTATGAGCTTATCCTCAAAGTAGCATCAGAAAAGGAAACATGATTATTTCTTTTTCAAATCTGAAGCAGTGGGAGATCAAAGAGGAAGAGGTAAGCTGCTGAAAGTTTGTAAGAGTCTAGGAGCAGAAATAACCAGGACTTCTGAGTACTCCAGTACAAAAAGTTTGGAAAAGTATACTTAACCTTTGACATGAAAGGACCATAGGCTGTGTGAGTATGATTACCCCTCAGATAATATCTGAGGGTTTTTTTTGTTTGTTTGTTTGTTTTTAAGGTGATTCTAGACACTAAAACCTTTTTTAAATTATATGTATTTCCTTTTGTAGTGACTTGAGTAACATTTTACATGTTTTAATTACAAAGAAAAAAAAAAAAGACTTACCTGTGGCAAAAAGGGACTAAAAGCCACATTAGTGACAGATTCTGTGTGTCCTCCCAGTTTATATGAAAAGGTACTCGAATGCATCTCATATATATAAGCCTAAAAAACAATGAAATAATTTTCACTTCAAAAGAAGGAAAACACTATGAATACACCAAATTATAGTACAAGAGGACTAAAGATTCAGCCTGCAGTGAAGTTAGGAATGTTTCATAATAGCTAGACATATTTCTGTGTCTTCCATATCTTTGAAGAGATTTCTTTAAATGAGAATAATTTTTCAAATGCCTAACTAAAGTTGATTAAAATGAAATATATATATGTATGTATGCTTATATATGTATTTACAGGGTATAGGGCAGTTTTTTAATCTTGAATGAGCCCCAGAGTAACTCAGTTTGATCTTGCAGACAGCAAACTGCTACAAGATATACATCCTAGAAACTTCTGCATTCAATTAACAGTCTTTCCAATTTATGAAAAGATTCATGGACCAAGGCAGCTCCTGAAAAACACTTAATGTCTCTCTCAGAAAACAAATCTCAATAGTCAACTCCAAAGATTCTCTAATCCAAGTAAACACGAATGAAATCTGACAGTCCTCAGTGTCAAACATTCTATTCAAGACCACATTCACTGAGAGGCTCACTGTAAATGTACCTAATTGCATGCTGTTTATATACCTCA
Source organism: Phasianus colchicus (assembly GCF_987193195.1). NCBI lineage: Eukaryota > Metazoa > Chordata > Aves > Galliformes > Phasianidae > Phasianus > Phasianus colchicus. The sequence continues at coordinate 41,103,862 of NC_143437.1, read as the reverse complement.
CAAAATCTGTATTCAGTCCAGGATACAGAATTAAAGCTATCTAATGGCTTCAGTCAGCTATCTAAAAAAGAACAGAAAAATAAGTGGATCCTTTCTAGCATTCCACATAGATATTGCCATACTACTTCAGAAAAGTAGTAGGATCTCAATTAATGTGTTGAAATTATTGTGCCCTTCCTAGAAGGATAGAGCAAGGAAACTTGTTAATTGGAAACTCTGCCTCAAACAGTAAGATTCTCCCCTCTGCTTTTTATATCTTTCAGGAAACTAATCAGAAGAAGTACTGAATTGCTAATAATATATAAGCAGCAGCTTTAGTTTTAAAACATAAAGCCACACCACAGCTACAATGACTTACACCACTCGGAATATCCAGTTCACACGGGATGAAAGAGGCAAGGGGAACCCAAACAAGATAAAATTGCTATAATGACACAAAATAAAGCATTATGCTGTGTCTGTAAGCATGAAATCATTTTCTCTGATGGAAAGTAAAAGACCACATGTTAGTAAATAGTCTGTACACTGAACTGCTCAGGTTCTTGCCTGTGAAGTTTTCCACACAGAAACAATACAACTGATTCTACTTTATTGATTTAAAAATACTAAGGAAAGAGAGTCTTGGTTATTTGCTTCATACCAAAAGCAGATTACAACATTGCCAAATCATTAAATTTAAAAAGAGAAGTTTTCAGAAAAGTTCTAGTCACAGTATCCTCCCAAATTCCCTTAATATTATGAGCTGCAAGACTACATCCATCCATTCTCCTCCTTCCAAACTTGCTCTCCATTCCTTGCTCTGATAATACACCATGACTCAATGGGTATTACATTTATTAGATGCTGACACCTGTGTTATCTCAGTAGCATTGTAATCTTTTCTTCATAGCAGGCTCTGTCACTCTGTATTTCACCTGGCCCTGCAGCACAGGCTTTATACAGGACTTTCTTTCAGGAACAAAAGTAGTATTAGCAATGGTCTTTTAACTCCAGCAAAGATGAGATGCAAAGACTGCAGTCAGGCTGTACTTCACCACAGTGCCAGTGAAGACTGCAGTTATCATGGCCATACAATTAATGAGAAGCCTCAAGAAAATGAGACAAAAATTATGCTGAGGTAAGAAGTGCAAATTCCAGGATGAATCCAGAAAGTAAAGCAGTACACTGCAGGAGAGGAGAGTAAGATGCATTACAAGCTGGACTTCTGCCTCCAGAACAACATGCTGAAGAAAGAAGGTACTCATGAGAACAGGACAGATCATCCTTCCCAAATGCCCCTACATCCTCTGGAAGAATTTGTTAAAACTTTTCAATAGTATTGCAGTACCTAATAATGCTGTGACACTTTTTAGTTGTTTGTGTCATTAAAGATTCAAATCTTATTTCTCACCTTTGTTGTATACTTTTAGATGTTCTTTGGAACTGTAGGGATGGCAAGAACAGGACAAATGTCATTTTGCTTAATACACTTCAGTGTACTAAGTTCTCTAACTTTGATAGAAAAACTTAAACAGAATAGAAATTAAGAAAATATTGTGAAGAACAGAATTCAAGAATTCAGGCGCTCGACATGAAGCGTATGTTCTCTAGACTATATATACTTGATGCATGTGTGAGGAGATAGAAAAATGGATTTATGACATTTTTTTTAGCTCATATTGCAAGCTAATTATTCTTCAGCTGAAATTTGATGTAAAGGCTGCATTAGTACCACTAACAGTAAGGACAGTCTTCAGCAGAGAATAGGCAGCAAACAGGACTATGCTTATCATTATGCTCCATAACCTTTGTCCCTTCTGACTCTAAATGCCTTAATGACAGTTTTCTTTTCCTCTTTAAACCTCATGTCCTCTGTCTCTTTCATGGAAGTAAGCTCAAGGAAAAGATAGGCAAGACCAGCAAGAGTCAGGAGAATAAACACTCTGAATCACAGACAGCGTTGTCCAACAGGTTCTGAGCCAAGAAGAAATATAGCTTCATGTTTTAATGAAGGCAGCGTATCACAGAGAGAGATGGTAAGTGAAGCTGAATTTTTTCCCCCATAATTCAGTGGCTCGCAAAATTTTGCCAAAGTTTTGCAATAGAAGTTAACTTTCAATTCCACATTCTCAGTTTTATTTTAATTGAGGAGGAGCGCATTCATTTTTGGCTAAGTCTCTAAGTCACAATTCCTCCTAAAATAGTTGTCAAAACATTTTATTGTTTTTTGGTCGTTGTTTCAAGATAAATTCTGTGAAACACAGGAATTCTATTAACTTACACTTTTCCACACTGTTCCTAAATCAACACTTTAGCTTATATATTTCCTTTAAAAAAATGTTATGAAGTTCTATAGCTTCAGTAGCATCTACCAAGTGTGTGTATTCAAACTGCTATCTAAAAAGAAAGGTTAGCTAATCACACTACTTAGCTTATAAAGCATTTAAGCTCTTATCTCCCACCTTTCAAGATGTGCTCCCTAGTGCTGGATGCAGCACTCTTCATAATCAATCACATAATGTAATAAGATTCACTGGGTCAGAGAAAAGTAAAGACAAGCAGATGCAGACGGAAGCACATGTGTAGCTAACCACTGAAGCATTGTCAGGATAGAGAAGACCTCAATCTAGTCTTTACTAGAGACTACTTTCGTATTGAACAGCTGCTACATGAAACATACACGAAAGGGCTAGGAACACAACCCTGTATTTCAGACAATTCTCTCCCAACAGAAATGCTGTCCTTCTAATTATTATTAGATTCAATAGTTTAAAAAAAAAATCTGCTTTAACAGAAATGGTATTCAGGTACTCATAGAAAATAGAATAACTCCAAAATAAATATTCTCCTTCTGTAGGCTGCCATCATGCTAATTCTGCTACATTTGTGATGCCATTCAAATTACTTTTCTGTTCTATAATGACTGGATTTTTCTCACACTTTCTTCTCTACAGAAAAAAAGAACAGTAAGTGATGTACAAACAACACCATAACACGAGCAACAACAACAAAAATGTTGAAAATATGAATTCAGTGATAGAGGATGTTCTTCAGTAAATGAAATGTAATAAAGACAGAAAGCAAAACAGTCTAGGAAGTGCTCTGTAATTCCCCAAATGCATATGTACATATAATCTGCTACAGTCTTCAGCCAAAGTCAATTCCTTTTTTTTATATTAAGAACCATTTTTTTTTTGTAATAAAAATACTGATTCAGTAGATACTGGTATTTTCTTTCCATTCCTGTCCAAGGGTCAGCCAAAAGTAAAAATAATTTACCTGTACCAATAGCTTCCAAACAGGTTTCCTGCAACCATAACCACATACTTACTTGTGTTTCCATTCACTTGAAGTTTGGAGAACATTTGGAGTAGTCAGTTTTGATTAACCCACAGTATAAGAGTGTATTTAGCACCTTATACAAGCCTATGCTTTCTTTAAATTCGTAGCAAGAGACAGGGAAGGAAGGTGAAGGTCCTTTCTTGAAAAGAATTTATATCCAAATGCAAAACTACTTTATTTTACTGCACTGGTAGAGAGGGTGTGCTAAAAAAAGTGACCCTGCCTTCGAAGTAACCTTATCCCCATCTGTTCCAACTGCCCCCTTGTCTAATCCATGGTCATGTGTATTTGAATCAAACAATTTACATGCTTACACTCCTTCAGGAAAAGGGAAGAGAGGGAAGCAAGTCAATAATAGTAACACTGAACACACAACAGAATAATTCTTTTTATCAGTTCTTGCATGGAGACTGAAAAGCAACAACAGCTGAAATATTCATCTTTTCTAGACACTGTGGTTTTAAATGGGAGTGCCTTCTTAATGTATTAATCATTTAAATAAATGAATAAATAAGGAAATAAAAAATAAAAGACTCTAGCATCTAACATACTTAATCTGACCTTACACAAATAGAGATTTCTTCTTCAGAAATTTTGCATGGAATGGCCAAATTTTTCCTAGGACTACTTAGTGTAATATTTCAAATGAACTCCACCAGATGGAAGCATTAGAGTATCTGGTGGGAAGATAAATAAATAAATAGCTTACACTTTCATGAAAGACATCTGGTTTTGTTAGTAAGACATTAGCCTCCCTTTGCCTCCATTAGTGTCATTACATCTGGTGCACAGTCCCTTGTTACATGATATAATTGTTTGGCTTGCATTTCGTCAATCTGTTTACACTGGGCCCACATCTCCTGCTGAACTGTGTATTTTTCCTTTATTTCAAGCTTAAGAAGCACCTGAAATACTTGTTCTAAAATATAAAATAACAATCAGCCCGGAGCAGACACCCAGCATGGAAAGTTTCAGCACAAAACATTCCTAGTTACAAACAACTAAAAACAGAATTATAGTGGAAAGTGTTAGACTACTGTAATTTCATACATCAGTGCCAATTCCACACATAATAAAACAGATTTTGCAAGTATTCTAAGCACCAATTAACACTCTTCAGTCCTGAGACATGTTATACAATAGTAACACGGAAAATCTATTCAAGCCCATCCCCAAAATATTGAATATAATATGTCTTTTGAGAAACTGTACTCTTCTAATGCAACTTGTTGTGGAAGCTGCTGTGGTAGTCGCAAGAAATGACTTATTACAGTAGGATCCCACTTTCCATTTGAGTTCCTTCCATGTAACCACAAAAGGAGTAATGGTGAAAATTAATAAGATACTTCATTATTAAAGCTTAATATTATCAAGATCCAGTCTTTCAAAACACAGGGCATACTTTTCAAATATATCAGTATACTGACAGTTACAGCTAAAACAGTTTAAATTTTCTTCATTAAAAAAGATTATATAAGAAGATCCAAACTATAAGCGAATTTTACTTCTGTAAGCCTTCCTTCTTAGAAACTTCCAATTTATATTTTTTTCCTGATTTTAGTTTCTATTTAATTAGTCAATTTCAAAGCTTTATACATATGCTTGTTTTTATTTCTATGCCTGGTATTTATGGTATTTATGTAGCACCAAGTATTGTTGTATTTAGGTTACTTTTATAACACACTTGGGTATGGAAGAGTGCAGAATTATTATTGAAGATTACTATTGAAGATTTTGTTTTAGGAAAATTTACTTCCCCTCTAGTTACAACTACAAACAGAACAGTTGGAGCATATCCACCCTGCAAATGGCTCTCCAACTGTTGCGAAAACTGTCTGCTGTATCAACTTTAATTGCATTCCTTGTTTGTGTACTGCTATTGATTGACAAAAATATTACAAAAAGATGCAGAGGATCCTCCTTCAGCTGCTCAAGCACAAGAGAGAATTTCATTAGCTTTACAGTGGATTGCTACATATTAATCAATTTGAAAGCTCAATGCAATCAACTACAAGGACAATAGGACTTACATACCAATGCCACAAAATTTTTCAGAAATGGGGTTTCTATATGTATAGCTTAGTACAAGACCTGTGATTGTAAACCTATATCCATGCTCTTTTAGCATCCCACTGGTTTTGTTGGACACATGACTATTAAACATGAATGAAATTTGGGTATTTATATCTTTAACTTCCTATTTCACCTATATTTACATACAGGGTATTTCCTTTAAAACTGATATTCTCCAGCAAAAAGCTAACATCTAGCATTCCCACTCTGCTGGCAGAATTACCCTCAGTAGCGACCCCTTGCTGACTTGGGGAGGCACAACGTAGGAGATAGAGTCCTACTGAGTGGGATGAGACATCAGGCTTAAGGATTTATACAGTAACACACTGTAGCCTCACAAGGTTCAGTTTTGACAGACTACTAGAAAAGAGATGTTTTGTAGTAGTTAAGTAAACACACTTAGAATCATACAATCATTTGAGTTGGAAGGGACCCTCAAAGGTCATCAAGTCCAACGCCCCTGCAATGAACACGGACATCTACAACTAAATCAGGTTGCTTGGAGCCCCCTGCAGCCTGACCTTGAAGGTCTCCAAGGATAGGGCATCTACCGTCCTGGGAAACCTGTCCCAGTGTCTCACTACCCTTACATTCTTCCTTATATCCAGTCTAAGTCTCCCTTCTTTTAGTTTGAAGCCATTTCCTCTTGCCCTATCATAGTAGATCCTGCTAAAGAATCTGTAACCCTTCGTTCTTACAGCCCTTCTTTAAATACTGAAGGCTGCTCTGATGTCTCCCTGGAGCTTTCTCTTCTCCAAGTTCCCCAGCCTGGAGAACAGAACAAACCCAGCTCTTTCACCTTGCCCTAGTAGGATTGGTGTTCTATCCTTTGGATCTTTTTTCTGTGTTCACTTATAAATTTGTCAATCCTTTCAACTGCTTACCTGGATTTATGTTGGTCAGTTCTGAGATGTAGAGACACCATAGATAAAACAGTAGTCTGAGCTGACCAAGAGGCAAACAGGAGCAGCTAATGTGCTCATGCTCATAGAATTCCATGGTTCATAACAATCTACCACAGCTAAGATTTTTCAGTCACCTTCAAAGCCATACCCAGAGACAGCAGAGTTGCAGCCCACTGCAAAGCCATTCCTGTGTTACTAAGAAAGCAATATTTACTTCTTCTCTCCTAAGTCATTAGTATTAAAAGCCAATCACACTCCCAAAGAGTCCAAGAAATTGAGGTTCAAGAGTAATACAAAGATGTATTCTTCCTTGGAAAGAGATAAATCTTGTCTAACAATAAGTGGCTGCAATCCCTGTCATTCATCCTCTGCCATTTATATTCCTCTGCCAAGCAACATCAGTTCTGCTTTTTCCACAGTAATCATTGCTAATGCTATTTTCTCCAGATATTTTCCTTTAAAGCTTGAGTTAAACAATATGGACATATAAAATACAATTTGAACAAAAAATAATTGAGATGCTCATGACATCAAAACTCAAAATATCTCAGATAGTCCCTACCACTGATTCATATAATACATTCTGTTCTGCAAGAACTCTGGCACAAAGTGTAGACTGAGACAAATACTAACCCTGCTATCAGACATTTTGAAAAGCAAATTTCCAGAAGGTATCCTAGTTGTTTCCAAATCCAATATTAAAACCAGTGAGCATATTCTGTTGATCAAAGATAACTAACAAAAACATCACTGATAGCATGAATTTATAACTCCCAAGAGATAGTGAACATAAGTACAACTTCTGAACTACTAGCACGTCCTATCTCTTCCATATACATCTATAGTAGAATATCTTTATCAATACCTTGTGCCTTCCTTCATCTGTAATCCCTTATCTTCCACTCATTACTACCTAAAAAGTTTTAGTGAAATCATGGTCTCAAGCAAGAGGCAAACCACCACACAGTTTTATCGTTTACATTTTGAGGATCTGGGAATGTTTTTCTCTTTTCCATTGAGATAATTTTATGTAATTCTGGACCTAATCAGATGCAGTTTGTAAGCATATTACACCAGACACAACTTGAAAGATTTTCATGTAAATAAGATCAGAATAACTGACTGCAGCAGTAACAAACTGAGGTAGACTTAGTTTTTCACTCAAAGAAAAAAACACAGGAGAAATATCATTGCTCAACTCAGTTTTATAAATCAGAACTGAACCACAGAAAGACTAATATGATTAATAATACATTAATCAGCAGCACAAGAACAGAAGATACATATAAAAAAAATAGTGCTGGCAACACAAACTCCAAATGAGTTTTGGTGATTTACTTTGGTCTATCTTATCTGGTTCTGTGGATTGAACACCGTTAACACAGACAGCATTCAGTTTGCTCAAGCTGCTGCTCTTCCAGTTCAGATTCATCCAAAAGGAAATAAGCTGCATGATTCAAGACTAATGTGATATACAAGTCAAAACACAAAATGAGGGGAGAGATGTCCTTCAGAGAGGGTTGTACAAATCCCTTATGAAACTAAAGAACACACCCTCACTGAGTTATTGCACTTTCTCATCCCGGATCAACATCCCAACACCCACACCTCTGTATTTAATTACTTTCAATGATGGAAGTGTTAAATATGTCAATAATTTAAATTTATGTAGACTGTTTAAAATAATTTACGTATGCAGACTGCCATCTAAGATTTACATACCACACATTTGTATAATGTCATCACAAAACAGTTGAGCTGATGATCAAACTGGTTTATTCCTGCACCAAAATTCTTAAGTACTAAAGCTTTTAGAGTCAGGAAAGCATTATTCAAAAAAGATTATCATCTGAAGCACTGCTTAAACAACAATAGCAACACAATTATAAAAAGTAATACATTTAAATATTCTTAAAAGATTAAGGGAGTAAAACTTCATGAAATCATATACATTTCATTAGAAAAAAGTACTTGGAATCCATTTCCACTTTCCAATGCCACTTCTCTTCTCCACCCTACCACTCAAAATTTAATTTCACAGATAACAAATAATACCTGAGGGACAGATAAACGAGCTGAATGTTCTGGCATCACAGCATGAACTTCATACAACTGATCTTCAAAGAGAAGAGATGCTTATGGTAGGAAAATTTCAAGCTATGTGAAGTGACTGGCATGCATTTCTCAACAAGCAAAAGCAAGACATACTGTACTAGCCATTGTATAAACATGATATAAGAATGGTGGTTAGAAAAAAAAAAAACAGAAATACTTCAAATACAATGTTGTTTAAATATTTTGATAAAGTCATTTAAAATACTATGAAAATTCAAAATTTGAATTCCAGACCTTAGCATAATACTTTTGGAAGTTTTCTTAAAATGCTTACTTGAGATTTCTGAAGAACAGAGAAAGAATTGAGATACCACCAGAAGTAGCTAATATATTAACCAGGCTTTTTTTTTTAGTTTTTAGTTTTTGACAATATGTTTTTCAGATATATAAAAAAAATATATTTTTTTTCTTAAATTCCTGAATGATAGTTCTTCATACAAGTTGGGATTTGAATGCTAAAAAAAATAATAACCCTCTTTCAGTCTGTAGAAGAAACTAGATGGAAAAGATACTGATGAATTCAGTAAAGAAAAAAAAGTTTCAAGCTAGGCAATACTTTCCCTCAGTATAATAAAGCAGAGGCTGTCCAAAGTCAAAATATAAAATATAGTAGCAATAGAAATCTGACTTAAAAGAACATTTCAGCTTTGTTAGCATTGTAACTAGCAAATTTGTATCCCAGTAATCCAAAAGGAGGACTTTCCTTCCTGCACTGGAATATATGAAGTCCTGTAGTAAGCATGCACAAAGTAACTTGCTAAAATTCAAACAAGAAGTTCTGAAGACCAAAACACCTTTCTTCTCAAAGAACTTAAGAAATCACAAAGGAACAGGACTTGGAACTTGGCTAAAGCAAAAATGTGTTTCCCTGCACTGAATAAAACATTGTCAAAACATCACTATACCGTGAGATGTTCAATCAAAAGAACACTGGATAAAATAAGGAAAAAAACTTAAAATATTTAAGCTACTTCAAATAGTAAAGCTACATCCATTGCCATTTCTCAAAGCCAAAATATATGTGAGCAAGTAGATGATGACTTTAACAGATAGCAGCACTGTTTTTTTAATACATTTCTGAGAAAGAAATATTTTTAAAGTAACATATCATGATATAATTATGGATAAAAATAAAACTAAGAATTCTGTTACATAATTCCCTTTTTCATTCTCATAAAATAACTTATTAATATAATCCAATACGAAAAGTCATAAAAGATCATCTGATTTCAGATGGTGAATTTTAGGACTAAATAAACAGCAGGGAATAAAACAGTAAATATATTGCTCAGTACATCTGAAATTCCATGTGGAATATCAACTTTTGTAACTATTTAGAACAACTACAAACAAATTGTACAGTGTGCGTTATGCCAGATGCAGAATCTTGTACCTGAAAATAACTGAGTCAGAAACACATGGTGTAACGTGGTTCACAGGCTTACAGATCACTTTGGACATGACCCCTAACTAGTATGTAATCAGCATCATTTGTAAAGTGAGAATTAACTATAAAAGCAATATTGCACAAATGTTAACATTCAGGAATTCTGCAAGTGGCCAGGATTGATGCATAAGTATCAAATCAACATACCCTATATCCTGTCCCTCCTTTCACTGTCAATGTCCTTCTGGATATGAAAAACTCAACTACCTCTGAATTTGGTGCCTTCACATTTTTAATCTCAGATTTAGAACATGCTTCAAAGGTATCACTATAGGTGAAGTCCTGCACTTCAGTAAAAAGCTTAAATAAAATGGAAGAATTTCATACAATATGCTTGCATTTTTGTTATTGATGTAGCAACCTCTTATACTGAAAAAATACTCTGGGTTTTCAGAGTGGGTCAGTCAAACTCAGCCTGTGAGACTTGACTTGGAAACAGACTTAAATTAGCAAATTGCATTTCATCAATGGGGCCAAAATATGCCACTAAAGTCTAAATTTTGAAAAAAACATAATAAACTGAAAACAATTTAAGACCCAAATGTTTATTACTGCATACCCTATTTCATTTCTGGGAACTTGGAATTTATACAGAGAGCCTCAGGGTATTAAAAAAAAAGAACCTAATTAGACATGAAGTAAAACAGTAACTAGGACTACACTGAGCACAGGAACATATCTATTTTTAAAAGAAGCATTTCAGACTTCTCAAATACTTTTATCCTTTTAGAATAAGATTTCATTGGTCAGATAACATTTAGGTAAACTTTTTTTTTTTTTTTTAACAGAAACCAGGAAAATGGAAATCTAAACCCAGCAGCAATATTTGTCTAACATCCTTGGCACTATTTCTTGATAGTAAGAAACTTCAAACTGTCCACTTGTTAAACAGCCAGAAATTATATTTAAAAGAGTCAATCCACTTCATTTACAGCCTTAGGTTCCTTAAGTTGAAGACCGGAACCAATATTAGAAATGCTAACTTTCTACATTTTTTAATCACTATGAATTATGAAAAGGCTTATCACAGTTCAAAACCAGGATACTGTGGGTGCCAGCTTTGATCAAACTGTCAAGTCCTACACAATTCTTGGCAAAGATTCCTTTCAAGTGGGAGTAGGCAGGTATGGAAACACTTGCAACACATGACTTACAATATGTACGCACACAAAAGCAGTTCACATCAAAGTAAGAGGTTACTTTAGCCAAACAGAAGCTATACCAATCAGTTCTTGCATCAAACAGGCTGTAATACTTCATAATAAAGTAAAAGGCAGACAGAAGTTGCAACTCTTTACTTATAACATCATTTTTCTGTTTTCCTACTCTTTCCCCTGTGGAATATGGCTTTGATTTTGCTGTTAGAAAACGCCACCGGCACGTATTTCTCTCTGGCAAACATTGTAAAACACAAAAGGCATTTTGTGATTAGTATTTCTCAATTATATCCCAGTTCTTCCCCTAGTAACTTAAAAATCAATCGTATTTATTAACCATATGGTGCAAGCATTGTATGTGATAAACTAAACTCAAAGATGATTGAGTTGTAGTATCTTTCCACTAATGAATAACATTTCATTATTTAGGAATGACCAAATAAACTTTTCTCCAGCACTAATATGTTTTTACCCCTTTCATAATTCCAGTGGACATTAACTCATTGAATATTATCTGCAAAAATATCTGAGTTCTTGGTACTCTTAAACTTGCTCCAGTTGCACATCAGTCAATTTGTTAGAATGTTACCTGTTTTATAATGTGAATGAACTATTCCTTGTCATGTTCAATTTTTATTTTATTTTTTTTCCAAAAGGAAAGACAAAAGTATAATCAGTCAAAATGTTTCAAAGAGAAGTCTACAAATGTCCCTGAGCTGTATTTTGTCCTAACAAGCTGTAGCAAGTTTCTCAGAAACTGAAACTTGACTCAGACTTCCAATGGGGACAGCAAGAACAACGAAAGATCTCTATGGACATTGATGTAAATTATGCAAAATTCCAACCCATGAGACACACTAAATTGTATTGACTGACACTGTGCTCACCAGGGACTACGTGCCAACTGGAGCAGGATGCAATCTAGCTATTCAGCTTCCTATAATGAGCTACCAATTGCCAAGAATTTGGAGTAAGGGTAAAATCATACTCTATAAATTTATTTTCTAACAGCAACCTTTCTTAACAAAAGCTTTATGGCAAAAGAGAAAAGGTTTTACAACAATATCTCTTTTTATACTATTCATCCTCAACATTAATTAGAATCTCAACTAATTACATAGTATGCGTCATGAGTTGGGATCAATATTAGATATGTTTCATTTTACAAATAAAAGCTTCTGTTCTGTATTGAAAACTACATTCTCAAATGCAAATTACCAGAAACTTGAAAAATATATCTTATCATGGAAACCATGAGAATATACTAGCTATTGCCAAATCTTCAGCAATCTGCCAATAAAACCTTTATCCTTCACACATGATTGGAGTCAGTATTTCAAACTGGCTACAAAAGTAAATTCCATTTGCTCTGAATTTGAAGCTGACCAGAAACCTTGTGTCCAATTCTTAATGAGTCACCTAGAAAGACCTAAAAGTTAAACAGCTTTCCTAAACAAGTATTTTGGAAGAATGTATTTATAAGCCCAATTTCAAAGAGCAAAACTACTAGCTTGCAAGTATCTACCTCTTAATAAACACCAGGGAAAACCTTGTGCCAACTACACAGGATACTAAGTTAAAATTATGTGCAAACTCAGAAAGGTAGCAAGCAATACACTTTTACTCAAGACTCTTTGCTAGGAGTAGCTAATTTAAGTATAGTAGACACTGAGTGAGAAAAGACCCAGTCTGCAAGGGATGAACAAAAAATTCTAAACACAGCTGAGGGTCTGTTCATTTTGTATTCACAGTGTTCCTAAGAAACCAGCAACAAAAGCTTCACCACCTTGTGTTTGATTGCCTAGATAAATTGATGTGTAGTTGCTACACAGTTCCAGTGGTCAAATACACAAACACTATACACGCTGCATAAAGCCGTGTTATAGACAATAACATTCTCTTCAACTTTGATGGCATGTAACAACTGTAAGTCAGGTACTGTGAAAGCTTCAAGAGATTAGCTCTTAATCACTACAAGTGACAAAATTTGTTCATTTCCCACACAAAGTAAAGAAAATAAACATCGGGAATCAACTGCTAGTGCTACATAATAGGTAAGCGTATAAAAGTGCAATTGACCTCAGTTTTGCATGTTAAGCTGAATCTTAGGAATATGCATGAAGGAACAACATTGCATACAAGTACGTCCTGTAGTTTCGGAGGAAAACAAATGAAAACATTACTTACACACTTGTCATCTGAACCACTGGCTATAAACTTCCCACAAGGAGATACTGCAATTCCACAGGGGTAGGAGCGGCTACCGCGCCCTTCAAATCGACGTTCGCACCTTCAGAGAAGTTTCAGAAAGTCTCATTAATAAAAAAATACAGACTAGCTCTTTTCCTGCCATTTTCATGAAATTCTGCGTAAGTCTCATCACTTTTCTTAGTGTACAAATTTAACTAAGGCAAATGCACTAAGTTATAAATATCTGTCATAGGATTTGTGAAATCTGAAAGGCAATGAAGAGTATCACTGAATAAAAATAAAATGAGTGCACAATGGACAATGTGCAGGACAATGCCCAAACATTAGCCTTGTTTAGTTTACAAAGGTAAAAACATCATTAGCATTTAGAAATAATGCCTGCCATTAAACTACCATAGTTAGCTACCATAGAACCATAGAATGGCTTAGGTTGAAATCAGCATTAGACATCATCCAGTTCCAACCTCCCTGCTGTGGGAAGGGCTGCCACCCACCAGACCAGGCTGCCAATGGCCCCATCCAAGCTAGCCTTGAATGCCTTCAGAGATGAGGCATCCACAGCTTCTCTGGGTAACCTATTGTGTCTCACCACCCTATCTCCTGGAGGAAAGCCAAACCAACACTGCTGGAAGCATAGAGTGTTTATGTAAAAGCCAGTCTTCTCTCTGAAGCTTCAGAAATTCCCCTCAAGCAACTTCCATTGAATCAAGATGCAGAATGTTGAATCATAACGTAAATAATTACTGCTTGCTTTTTTTTTATACTCAAATCTGGATATTTAATTTAATTTGTGCTGCTGTATTTACATTTACTCCATGCATTAGTCTATTGCATCTTGTAAAATCAATACACAACTGACATTCCAAAATCATAAATATTTGAATATAAATATATCTACGGTACAACTGTAATTAATCTCTTATCTGTATTAGTATAGTGTAAAGGAAGGATTGCATTTAAATTTCACAGAAGGAATTAATTCCCTATTTTAAATGTTAATATTGCAAGATAGCATTACTAGCATTGTGGAATAAGCGTTTGATGTCTGGGCACAGCAGGGCAATTTAAGAAAAATTTTAAGTGAGATGAAGATCACTATCCATCTTAGAAAGTCCACTGTGATAGCTTTGTAGTCACAGCAAAACCAAAGAAAAAAAAAAAGTACAATTTATAGTTGTTTCAAAGTTAAAAGCCATTTAATACACGTAAAAATTAGAGCTCCAATCACATTCAGAATGATTGTTTACAAATGTGTGCCTCATTTAAAAGTTTAATTAAATAAATGACTTTTCATACTGTCTGATAGTGATTAGATAAGGGGGAATGATTTTAAACAGATTTAGAATTGATATTAAGACATTTTTTACGTGGGTGAGGGTGGCGAGGCACTGGCACAGGCTGCCCAGAGAAGCTGTGAATGCCCCATCCCTAAGGAGATGGGGTCCTGAGCAGCCTGATCTGATGGGTGGCAGCCCGGTCCATGGCAGGGGTTGGGATGGATGGGCTTTAAGGTCTGTTCCAACCCAAGTCATTCTATGATTCTATACCCACAAGAAGTTAGAATTTCAAAACTGACATAATAATTTGCATTCCTCTTCTGCCTTCATTGTGAATGCTATCACACAATCTTTTGCCTTACAAAACAAACGTTTTGCCATCACTCAGCTGTCACACACTCCTCACGTATGCTAAGTCAAGGAACAGAATTGAAAGAGTAAAAAACGTCTGCCAACACCTGTGATACACAGTTTTCCCTGGCCAGTAACATCATTAACATTGCATTAATGCAATCGACTGAACTCGCCTGCAGAAACGTTTATGTTTTTAAACCATTTTGTTCTCTTTCAGATGTATATATGTCTGAATGCCAAGTTGATCTTGTTTACCCATGTGAAACAGGCAAATAAACAAAAACATTACTGTGTAACTGATTCAACGTATACTTGAACAAAGCACAAAAGGACACTTTTGAGTGCATGAAAATGCATCATTTTACAGAGCTTAACTCTCAAAGATTATACTGAGATTCAACCAAATATGTAAAAAAGCTACTGATTTCAGTGGACTTTTTTTAGTATTGAGTAACCAGATCTTTCATCTCAGGCTAGTTCTGATATAATACTACACAAATAGCACAATTTAAAAATTATGCAGTTCAAAAAGAAGTAAATTATAAAGACATTCAATTACTGCAAGTACTACATAAAAATATTCTTTCACTTCAGTTTCCATATAACTCTTGAGTTCATATTCAGAGACTTTCAAAAACAAATGGATGCCATTATATAACCTGCCTCTATTCAAGCTTTCCATTGTCAGAAAAGGAAAACATCAGCTACCTCAGACTTTTCTCCAAAGCAGCACTCTATCACATAAGACTCCAAAGGTTAGGTAAAGTAGAACAAGTAGCAGAATACATATTTAAATCACATTTTCAGAGAGAAAAATGAACAATATTCATAATTTCTCTGTCACGCATGGATATGCCTCCAGGATCACCTAACTTCTTTAAGGAGACAACTAGCCATAAGGATTAGTTCACAGAGTGTAAGCCCTCATTCCATAAGTGCTAATTTCCATGACGAACTGTTTCTTCTTCATAGAAACATCCACAAATATATCGCTGATGACATTGCAAAAGAATTTGACTCTGCTGCTACATCCAGTAACTCAGTTCTCTACCTATGAATGGATTCATAAGAAATAACACAATTCCAAGGCTTCCACTGATCTTTTTTCTGCTGCACTACTGCAGTGTAAAACAAAGGCTGAGTCATAGGACAATACAACTTTTCCCCTTGCTACTGCAGCTACAGTAATAACTAACAACCTGGATTCCATTTTCTTAGTTGTTCCCCATTACAGACACGTTGTATTTTCCATTACAAGTATAGTTACTTTCCCAATCCCTCAAAATTCTGCTCTAAGATGACATTTCAAAAGAGTGATTCCAGTTAAACTTTCCACACAATCTGGCAGAAATTTTGCCACACTATCTATTATCTCCAGGTACTACAGTGATGAAAAGAAGTGAAAAAAGCAGCTTTTAAAAAATAGCTGCTATTACACAATTTTAGCTTATTCTAGGAGTTCACTTATTTCAGCCATTATTTTTCTCCTGTTGTGTTAAGTAGCAACAGGTGGTGATCAAACTTATTTTGGACACTGCAAGCCTCCCTCGGCCAACTGGCATGCTGTCCCTGCCTCCTGAGAATAAATCTCTGGTCAGAACTTTTCAGGGGTTACCATGGAAAACATCTGGTAATTGCATGGGACAGCAAATAGCCAAATTTTCCCTATGTTTTCTAATGTACAGCTTTTAGACTACTTTCCAAAACAATGTATCTTATGTCACAAACAAATTCGTAGAATACTGGGGAAAAAAATGTAGCTTTTTTTCTGTCTTTGAAAAAGAAAGATACCAAAATAGTACATCTTGATATATCAGGGAATGTGTAAATGAGTCTATTTCAATCTTCTCGCTACATTCAGAATAAACTTGTTAGCAGCCCAAAGCTTTCCTCTTTTAAACCACCTCATCTTTTACTCTATTACTTTGTCCCTGTGCTCCACTATTTGCTCAGAGAATATATAATACCAGCAGATCCATTGAGATGCTATGAATATCCAAGTATAACCTGACAGGAGTCGTAGCTACCTCAGATGTACTGTACACGTGGGTTTCATTTAAAACACATGCTGAACTCTTCATATAGGAGCTCAGCATGCTTTCAGCAACAGTGTGAAGCAGAGACCACACATTTCCTATCCTGTATGCCTTGATGCAACCCCAATCCCAAACTTGGAGGAACTCCAGCCACTGCTTATCCCTTTCTCCTTTCTTATCCTCAGATAACACTCAAATCTTTAGAGGGAATAAAAAAAAAAAAGAGAGAGAAAGAGAGTAATCATGGGATTCTCATGTTCAGAAGAGACCAAGAAGAAAAAGTAGTAATTTGTTTCTTAATATGTGTTTTTGTGTATCTTGCTCAGGATATCATGCAACTAGTGGAGACAGAAACTGAAAATTTTCTGAAAACTGAAAGTAATTCATTTAAATTGCACGTCTGACCCTAATGCTCTCAAAGTGTAATTGTTAGAAAATGTATGAGATGAGTTCCATGTGCCTGCAAGAATTCTACTGAAGCATGCTGCCAAGAGAGCTTATGATCTAGTTGCACAAGATCATAATACAAGTTGGAGATATTACTTTCATGTCAAAAACTGTCTTGTATAAAGACCTGGCAAATCTTTTCAGAGGCTGAAAGAGGGTGAAACTAATTTTCTCTCAGGTCTTCCACCAAAGTACTGTCATGACCGTGAGTAATCTGCAAGAGAAGTTCAGTATGTTCAAATAAACTAATATTCTTCAAAAATCTTCACTGTGGTCCCACAAGTGCACACTGCCTTCTTCCAGGAGATAAGGAACAACTGCTCCAGCAGCAAACATAGTTGGAGCAGTTGAACTTCTATTCCTTAACACTTCAGAGTCAGTCAGAGGAGGAGTGCTGCTGCCACAAAAGGCATTAATAGTGGTGGTGCCTGGAGGCTCCTCACAACATGCTACTTCTGACAGTTTCAGTGGTGACAAGAGCAATCTAGTAGCTGTCACGCCTACTTTCCCAAACAGTACAGTAGCAGCGCAGTCCTCTAAACAGGGCAATAGCTTTTCTGTTCTCTTCCCACTTCTGTGTAGAAAATGAGCATCTGATAGAACAGCACTACCGTCTCAATCTCTGGATTAATTCCCAATTTCATCTGTCCTTTTCCATCCTACTTTCTAATTACACGTCACAGCAGTTGTCACAGAGATAGATAGTATGGAGAACTTGCTGGGACAAGTAGAGAAGTGCAGGTTTCACAGAATTATAGAATGGCTGCAATTAGAACCTCGAGAAGTCATCTAATCCAACTTGACTGCTTAAGCAGGGGCATGGGACCATGTCCAGGAGGCTTTTAAGGAGACTCCAAGAAGGGAGACCCCCACAGATTATCCAGGCAATCTGCCACAGTGCTGTTACCCCCACAGTAAAAGAGTTTTTAAGAGGGAACACCCTATGCCCATTACATCTTGTCCTGTCATGAGACGCTACTGACAAGAGCCCTGATCCCCCTTCCTTAAACCCTCCCCTCAAGTACTTACGCACATTGATGATACCACCCTCAATTCTTGCCTCCTCCAGGTTGAATAGTCCCAACTCCCTCAGTCTTTCTGCATAGGAGAAAGACTCCAGTCCCTTTAACGCTT
This sequence comes from Phasianus colchicus, assembly GCF_987193195.1. Classification (NCBI taxonomy): domain Eukaryota; kingdom Metazoa; phylum Chordata; class Aves; order Galliformes; family Phasianidae; genus Phasianus; species Phasianus colchicus. The sequence goes on along the minus strand of NC_143437.1, from coordinate 41,085,385 downwards.
TTCTAGCACTACACTGAATTCTCCCTAATAGCTGCATAGCTCTCTTGTAATAGAGAGACCAGACTGGACATGTTCTCCAAGTGCAGACTCACCAAGGCTGAGAACAGGTGAAGGATCACCTACTTTGACCTGCTGGCAATACTCCTCTTGATGCATTAGCCTTTTTTGCTCCAAGATCACATTGCTGGCTTAGATTCACCTTGGGGTCTTCCAGCATCCTCAGGTCCTTTTCTGCCAAACTGCTTTCCAGCTGCATGGTTGTTCCCTGCCACATACAGGACTCTGTACTCCCCACTCTTAAACTTAATGATCTTGCCAGCCCACTTTTCCAGTCTGTCAGGATAGCTGCACAACCCTCTGGTGCATCATTTACTTCTCCCAGTTTTGTAGTGTCTTCTGCTCATCTGTTGATGAGGACATGCTCAATTCCACCATCCAGATTACTAACAGAAATATTGAACAGGATCAGTCTCAGGACTCATCCTCAGAGTATTCCACTAGTTACTGGCCTTCAGGCTAGACTTTGTGCCATCTATCACCATCCTCTGGGCCTAGCTGTTCAGGCAGTTTTCAATCCCCTTGCTGTGTGCTCCTCCATCCCATGCTCCATCAGTCTCTCTATGAGGATCCTACAGGAATCAGCAGCAAAAGCCTTCAAATGAAGTCCAAGTAGACTATATGCACCACTTTCCTTTTGTCTACGAGGCCAACCATTACAACACAGAGGTTCATATTGGTGAAGTACCACTTCCCCCCTCTCCCTGCCATGAATCCATGGTGACTACTCCTAATGACTCCGGACCTTTGCAGTCCATAAAATGGTTTTCAGAATTAGTTGTTCTACTACCTTCCCAAGGACTGAAGTGAGGCTAACTAGCTTTTAGTTCCCTGGACCTTGCACCTTCCAAAGGGCATACTCCTTAGAAATTAATAAAAACTGATAATATATAGAAATTACAGAAACAATGTCTATGACCAGATAGATATAAGAACAACTTCTGAATAGATATTGTAAGGCTACATCTCAAAAACAGCCAATTTGCCTGCACAAACAGGATTTTTGCCCTGGTAAACTCGTATTCTTCCAAATACTAAGTATCTTGAATTAAGACATCTGCTCTGTTGTTGCAGGTGTTCTTCCTGCAAAGGGAAGGAAATAACCGATAAGGACAGAGACAGAATGTTTATTCATGTCTTAGATCGTGAAAAGACTCTTTGCTATTTACATAATACTTTACAGATTTCTGCATATAGTACCAATGTTATTATTAAAAAACTGAATAAATAACTCTCTTGGAACATTAACCAGTTTGATTTCAAAACTGCATGGAATGGTCTTCATACTTATGAGAAGAGCACTTTCTTAGTTTTAATTATCAGTATATTTTCTGGAGTAGAAACTTTAAAAAAAAAAAAGGAAGCATTACAAGGCATTCCTCAGCATGCATTTCCAGACCTAAGCTCATTATGTGAAAAATAAATAAAATGGTGAATGCTCTTGTCAGAATGCAGAAAGAGCAGGACTGACATAAACAGGAAATTTGCCAAGAAGTCAAGGGCAACTAAGGCACAGACCTATAAGATAGTTCTGGCTAAAACTGGATGCCCAGGACTAAGCTTAAAAGGAGAGCCAGGAGAAAAGGACAGAGTGTGTCAGTAATGAGTTAAGGCTGGTCTGAGCATTTAAGGCCCACTGAGGCTCTCTGGGCCCTTACAAGTACAGTCTGTAGCTTAAGCTACATCTGAAAAAAACAAGATAATTCTAGGACATGCAATTAGTGTTATAAAGAAGGGTAAATCTACATGCCAATATGACTTCAGCCACATTTTACTGATAAGCAAGAAAGCAGAAGAGTTGAAATCCACCTGGAAGAAAGGCTTTCACCACTTCACATTCTGTAACTCCTCTTATGCCTGTGACTGCTTGAAATGAAACATGCAAGGAAAACTGCAAGCTGCTGCAGAAATCCTGACAGCTGATTTTTTCCCCCCAATATCAGCCAGTCATGAAGAGTACTCATGAAGTTTTCCTGGTGAATGTGAGCTTATGCTACAAGTTCATTGTCAGTAAATCAGACATTTACAAAAGTGCAGAGGGCAACACACTGAATTGGTGGTTTCCTCCTAACATCATGAATGGAAGAAGCTTTCTTTATTGTGGATATTATATCACAGTTATTTAATCCGTAAGTGGGAAGAAAAAGATGAAGGGTAAGAAGTAAAAACTGTTACATGAAGTTTAAATGACAAACATAAGGAATCAGCTGGCATTTAGTCTAGTCTGCCATTTGTGGTTGTTATGGTGTAAGGGAATGGGATTTTCCTTAGTTTTTAAGTTACTATGTTCTAAATGTCAATTTTACAGCAATGAGATGCAGAAATCTGTCTCACCACTCTGTTTTAATGAAACACAGTAGTCACTAAAAACACATGGTGGATAAGAAGGCTTGATCTATATTTGGCCCTGCCAACTGCTGTCATTCCAATACAGACTTAGGATGAATATTAAATAGTAAAGGCAACAGGTACAGACATCAGTGCTAGACTATGTTCTACAGTGAATCAGTGCTAGACTCCTGACTTTAAGAGAAGTTGTAATGCTTCTGAAATACATTCAACAGGAGATAAATGGGTAAAGATGACAAAGTGGTAAAGCTTTTATGTTTTATGGGCAATTAAGAGCCTATAATGTTTCAACACAAAGAGGATTTAAACTCTTTCAAAAAAGTTAAGTATGCAAACTCCTGGTCAAACATTTGTCTGACTTGGCAATCCTTTAGCTGATAAAAATAAAACTCTTCTCAAACTGAGATATAATAGGAATCTAACTTCCATGTTCACTGCATCCAACTTAAACTATAGATAAGCAATTTCACTTTTTCCTCCATGCAGCCACTGTTTGGACAAAAGACAGGCTTAATATGCTTTCTACAGCTGATCAAAAGTCATTATCTTTCCCTATCACACACATTTATAATGCTGATACTTCATTATAGTAACCTGAAAGAACAGCAGCCAAAGTTGGCGGTTCATCCAAGAAGATCTAACCTCACCTCCTTAGAGTTGCTTTCTAGATTGTCTGGAACTTTTCTTAGCTATGGTTCTAAATGAGGAGCAGAACATAGGAAAAGTATAAAAATGTTGACTATCTTCAGATGTAACTTTAAAAATCCACGCATTTAAAAGCAAATGAAGCAGGAGTCTGAGCAAGTCCAAACATCACTAGTAGTGTCCAAGATTCTCTCATTTATTGGCAAGATGACCTGGCTGTGTGAGGTTGGCTGGCAACATCAGAAAGTTAAAATGCCTTTTCTTGTACCACCTTCAGAGGAACTCATAAGACTTTCTGGCACCCTCTGAAGCAGCACTGGAATGCTTCCAAACCACCAATATTGAAAGAGACAGATGGATTCACAGCTTTATCCAGTAAGGATGATGAAGTTGAAAGTGCAAAAACACTCTCACTCTCTTCAAGACCAGAGAAAAGATCAAATAAATTAATTTCCACAGTGACAAAAAAGAAGTTTGATGATACAGACTGACTGGGGAAGAAAAAAATCTACTTTTTCTGAGTTTCATAAGAAAAGAAAAAGCTTAATATGTTCAAAATCTATAAAGCTGTAAGTCAGGTTCAAATGTCTGAAAATAAACTCTATGCAAGGGTTAAAAAAAATCCCTGTGATTCCTCAAGTCAGTTATGATTAAAGCAATGCATACCAGCAAACCATGTCAGAAAAATGAGAAATGGAGAATAGGAAAAAGGATCCAAAAAAAAAAAAAGGCAATAAGATAAAACAAAATTAAAACAGTTTTCACCATGGTTGCCTGAACATTTAAAACAAAAATCAACAAAGTTGAGATCTTGAAGTTAGCGGTACTACTCACAGTGCTGCAAACACTACAAATGAGAAGGTGGAATTACCTTTTCTATATATCAGAAACAATGAAAAAAGATTTCAATGAACAAACCTTACTCTGGCAAACCCAAAGCAGAAAAAAAAAAAAGGTCATTCCAAAGGGACCATTCAAAACACAATAATGGCAGACGCACTAACTTCACAAATCAACAAGTGTAAGAGATGAAAGGAATTGGCCCACCATAAGATTGTTTAGGAATTAATCTCTTCTGTATGTGTAAGGGATGGACTGGATTTGATTGGACAAGACATATAAACAGAACAGCAAGAAGTTTTCAGTGCATGTAACTGTATAGAGGACCTAACACTTCAGCAAAGACCTTTTCCAAGTTCAGATAAAGCTTTCCAAACTCAGCCATTTCAAAATTATTTATGTGTAAAGCACCTGGTGAACACATTAGGAAAAAGTGAGCAGCTTTCTTCCTTATGAGAACACTCAAGAATACATTTTAAAATACAGATTTAACCTGTAGCCAGAGGAATGAGAGAAAATTTCATTTTTAAAAATTGAGTTACTTTTCCCAAAAAAGTTACAAGCAAAAGTAGTGATTTATTTTTTCTCTACAGTGGTTACCATCATTGATCACTGTATAACGTGAAACAAACACACATATGCACACAATACTCAATGCACACCCTGAAAATATGCGTCATTAAGATCTTGAATAATCTTTCTTTTTTAAAGTTTGACTAACAGAACTCAGCAGACACTAGAATATACTGACTTTGCCAAATTAAATACGATGCAAGAACATAAATTATTTCTTTCTTCCCAGGACCTATTTATTTAATTGATTGCCCAGATTTTACACTTTAACTATTTTACCATTCACCTGCTCTACTCATAAGTATTTTGAAATGAAGAGACAGATAAGTGACCTGTGAAAAGCTATTTACTTTTTCATTACTCTTCTAGCAACAGAGTTAAAGCAGCTTATTAGAAAAACATAAGAAGGTAACAGATTCCAACCTCTGCATTCTCTATTTTCATTATTTTTTGACATTCAATACAGGTAATACAGTAATGCTTTTGGCAAGAACACACGTGCCCCCTATAGGTTTAATGCATTCTTACCACAGAAACATGAAAATAATTGAAACAATCAGTAAGCATCTCCTAAATAGAAAATTCACTACCAGAAAAGAATATTTTTGACCCCTTTGATGTTTACATACTCAGAATGAATAGGAATTCTTACATATTTGAGCATCTTCCCCATCCAAATCACTTTCCTTTTAAATACAGTTCTTTTAACCAGCATAGCTTGTCCTAAGTATTTCCTTTACTGTGTAATGTTCTTATCTACCACACTCCCTCTATCCCATAGCTTTCATTATAAAAATGTAAAAGCTTACATAAGCTTTTTTGAAAAAGTGCAGCATATTATTCTGAGTTTATCATAATGTAGGATGCATATTTACATAACTACATAGATGATTTATTATGATGTTGTTACAATTATTTGTATTTTATGAACTGGATCATAAATGTCACTTTCTTTAGCAGTAATGATATGCTCCTTTGGAAATAACATTAGCACCCAATATTCAATATAGCATTTTATAAATACAATTAGATATCAAGTTGGGTAAGGTATAGGTGATAAATCTTGAGTATTTAATGATTTACACATAAACATAACTATGACTGAGAAACCAAGGAGTAAAAATCTACAAATCCAATTCCAAAGCAAGTATGACAATAAAAGAATGCCCTTTTATTCCAAGATATCTAATTCAGCCTTACTTGAGAGTTCTTAAATCCCAGAGTTTGATGCCATCACCTATAGCTGTGGTCATGAAAAGGTTGTAAGCTTCAGGCTTCTGAGTGCTGAATGCTGATCCCTGTAAATATTAAAATTAATTTCAAGTAACAGTTGTAGTGCTAGAGGTTAGATCATTCAAGAATAAATGTTAAGCATTTTATTAGATTATGGGATAGAAAGCTTTTCTGCAGAAACACAAAGGAGTACAGAGAAACACTGGCATATGGAGAAACCCCTACAACGCCATGAGAAAAGTGTAGCATTGTCTTAAATTCTTTCCAGGACAGCCATGAGCCCTTTGATCCAGGGGTGACACCTACCAAAAAATGAGTCAAAGGGAATCTCTGGATCACCACACAGTGACAGCAGCAATCGCCAATAAGTATGGGTTTAATTATGGAAGTAGGGGAAAAACATTTTGTGATTGAACAAGACTTTATGGACCTGTGTGTCCTGGCATAAGTGAGGGTCTGGGAACCATCTAGAGATGGCCTGTTGATCTAGGTGCCAGCAACTGGAGAGATCAGAATGAGTGAAATTAAATGACAGCAGCTGAAGTTGGACGATGGTAATAGGAGCCAAGGGTCTGAAGTACAAGCAACTGGGACAATCGAGGGTGCATAAGCAAGCACATTATCACTTGCAAACTTCAAGTAGGACTAGCCAGCAATCAGGTGAAGTAGCTTGGGGGCCAGGTGTGTGTGCATGTCAGGGTGTGAAGAGCCCAGGAGAGCTGACTTCCAGAAGGTTAAGGCCATCTGACATAGAAATTTAAGATTTTCTTGTTACTGAGGGACAAAAGAAAAAAAAAAAGCATTCCAGGCATTATTATTGGTCAACAGCACTTCAAATAATTTTCATGCCATCAAAAACTAAATATTCTACACCTTTTTCTAGACGTGGCCGAACTATTGATCAATTACCAAAATCTGAATTGGCCTTTGGTCACTCATTAGGAAATAATAAATTTCAACAGTTAATTTAGAGGACTGTAACAATCATAAAATAACTAATCAATTTTCTTTTCACAGTAAACAGATATGCAATGCAAGCAGGGATTATTTTAACAACTTCTAGTTTGAAGTTACTTTTTTCAGACTGCAAATATTATTATGGTCTAGGTGAGGAACAAGAAGAGTAAAAACATAAAACTTCAAGGAATTAACTACCTTGACAAAGTCAAACTACACAATACAGATAACCAGAGTAGTCAAGTGTTCAACTAAAAGCCAAGCTTAGCCCTGGCATAAGTGGACACTCTGTTTCAGTAGTAATTGTGCTCATTCATACCGGGACTGATTTGGGATTCATACCTTTAAATAATTAAATCCAGGATATCTTTAGACCTCTTTTTTTTGTTTTTTTTTTTAATCCACGTTGGCAAACCTTGACCTTTTTACTGGCTAAAACCTTCTTTCTCCAGGGAACTAAATATAAACAGTTGGAACTCCTCCTTTCCTTTCCCTGCCATTCACATTCTTGATTTGGCTGAATACATCACGGAAACCTCAAGGCCATTTCCCGCAATCAGTGCTCAACTGCCAGGAATCTTCTATTTCTTACAGAAACTGGCATATGGGTGGAAAGTTCTCCAGTCAACAGAATTGGCCAAAATGCAAGACAAAGTCGGGCACTCAGACTACAAGAGCTTTCATTTCCTAAGCTAAGGATTGCCACAGCTTGCTCTAACAAATGAGCAGAAATGCACTTGCCACTGATTTCCCAAAAGTTGGGGTCTACACATTTTCACATAAGTTCCATGCATCATGTATAAAAAATAAAAAACAAAAGCTAACAGCTTGTAAAATAGAAAGACAGTATTTCTTCTAAGGATGGTGTTCATTAAGTTAGAGTCTTTTTTTTTTTTTTTGATGTGTTTTGGAAATACACTCCTTATCTGTTTTTAGAGTCAGCAGTGATCACAGAATGTAACACAAAGACTTCTCCAGAAATGCATATATTTACCTCGCACAGTACACCTTTAATTTATGAAACATTAACAGTACAACATGTAAGAAAATTCGTGTAAGATATTTGTTCCTTTCCCTCTCTGAAGTTTTGACAGTAATTTACTTTCTCAATCTAAGCTACACTTCCAGGTTCAAACTACAATAACTGTTGAACATTGTTGTAGAAAATAGCCACCACCACTACCAAAAAACCTAACATACATTAGTTGGAATAATAAGCAAGCTGAATGTTATTTACCCCTTTGTGGTTTTACAGTTCATTAATTTGATGCAAATTAGTAGCATATTCTGCAAACTATATTAACTTCTGACAGATAAATCACTTATGTCCATCATCTTCCTCATCCCCCACTGCAATCTTCTCAGCTTCTCTGTAGTGTAATTACATCACAACTTCCAAATAAAATCTGCCCCCAAATTGAACAAAGTTCAATAGAATCTATCTCATTCAATGACTACATATCAACACCATCAGAATAATCCAGTCTTGCTGGCTTACTAAAGACATCAAGTCAATCATCTCAGAAAACACTCCGTACCCTTCAGGCAAATACAAAACATCAAATATGTTTATCAGAGAAAAAAAATCAGCTCACTATTCAAATACTATATAACTTCTGGTTTATCTATTACATTTTCCAACTTCTACATCATATACTTATCCTTGCGAGTGAATGGATGAAGTTTGAAACACAAAGATTCTGGGCAGAAGACAAAGTTTTCTCTGTGAAAAATAATGTAATTTATGATTGTGCTTGCTACTAGAACATAATACCCTCAAAATACTTGAGGTTAATGATGCTGGCCTCCTGTTCAGAGTGTGTTCTGCAGGGATACAAGTGTGTCATTAACACTAAAGCTTCAAATCTGTGTAGTCTGATGACAAATTGCCATCTATTTCTATACCTCAGAAGTTTGTAAACTCTAAAACAGAAACAAAATTTTGATATTTCAAACAATTTTACTACAAGTTACTATGAAAGCAACTAAAAATATATAAAAACACCAGCTAATAATTACGCTATATAGAATAACTTCTCCATGTGAATTCTTATGTTATGATTCTGTCCAGCTTCCTCTTCTACTGTTTTTCTTCAAACAGTACTTGAAACTTGGCACAGATCTGTAAGTATAGCACTACAATGACCTCCTCATAAGTTACAGAAAAATTTATGCTCCAAGAGATGTTTGATACATACTTGCCCTGATTTCCCTTCCCCAAAGCTGACAAAGTAACAAAAATTCACAAAAAAAGTGTTCTCTAGGATATAAAGATCTGATGAAAAAGCATCTAGTCCGTGAAGTATTACAGATGAACAGGTATAGTGAGAATATATTTATGTATGAGTGAGCATTTTATATACACATTATGTATGCGTAGGCATACATGTTACTTTCAACCACTGTTGGAGTTTAAGGTTTTCAAATTAAACAGGGTAGTATTAAGACATTTAGCTATACCCACCATTAAAAAATATGTAAATAAGTACAACAGTATACAATCTGTATCATGATGCAATTCTAGTGTGCTAACATACTTGTCACTGTCTTCAATATTCTTCATGTCACTATAAGCATGTGGCAGCATAGGGCAACTTCTTACCACCACAGTTGTTTCTAAAGATTTACTAGCCAGAATTTCCCTCTCTGACACTCAGTAATGATGATTCCTTGCTCAGCATCTATGTAATTTTTATAATTTCTTTTAGCATTGTGCTTTTGAGTTTCTCACTGCTCAGAGAATTCTCTGCATTAAAACCAGAGTTTAAGATTGTCTAGCCATTTAACTACTACTGCCTTTAAATTAAAGATGGTTAGAATTATTTTTCTGGGAGTGTGCTTTAGTGATCCTTCTCTTTATCTCCCTTCTTCCTTTTCTTTCTCATGGACTTTACCTGTCCTATGCTTTTTTCTTATAGTCTTTGCATCTGGTACTTCTGGATGCTTTTTAGACACTGAGGTTGAAGGATGCGAAAGGAGAATATGTAATTAAGGCAGAAGGAGCTTTGGAAAGAACAGTAAGCTACATCCCCATGGTGGTGGATGACCAGAAAAGTTATGAGGGAAGAAAAAACAGGATCATATCAGAAGAAGGGAAGTATGTAAGAAGAAGGAAAAAGAAAAGAGGTTGTAGAAACTGGAAATAGAGTTGCACAAGTGAAGCATCTGGAATTACAGGATGAAATAGGTTTGATCAGTTCACTTCTGCAACTGACACTGGATCAGAGCAGTGGACTTCAGCTACAGGTTATCCTGAAACTGTGGCAAACTGGCTGCAAACTTATAGCAGTACAGACATCACAGTGGTTGGCAGCAAGAAAGGGAGACCAGTGACAAGATAGAAGACAATATGAAAGCTCCACCTGACTGTCACTACTGCTTCCTTTTCCAAGGAAAGAAGAGAGCCAGTAGGAATGGGCAGAACCTCCACCAGATTCACAATTCACCTGAAAAGAGATGAAGAAATTTGCCAGCCTACAAGAGCAAAAATTCTACGTATTTAATCTACAGCTACTAGAGAACTTCAGGAGGATGAGTGCTGTGAACTTAATGGTTTTACCCACAGTATTTGGGGCAGATTTTAAAGAGGAATAACTAAGTAATTATTCTCTTGCTTCATTGCCATTACTGCAGACTCCGAGAACTGAAACAAGATAAGGATTTCCTGATTCTTAAAGAAAACTTTCACATAAATTTTATCTAACTGATCAGAGAGGATGATTTTCAAAGTTAGACAAGAGAGAAAGGCAACACATTCTTAGATTTGGTTGACATTTTAATGTTTGAGTGTTCCTTTGAACAGTTGCCTATAGGGCATTCTATATTTCTTCCATCACATAAAATCTGGGGGTATCTTTACAGAAACACAGATTCAACTGCATGTTACAGCACAAACAAGTAACGTGACAAGTTTAGTTAATTTTTACTTTCACTCATTATCTTCTAGACATATTTATATTTAGAGTAATAAAATTCTAAAAGGAAACAGGATTCATATGCATCTGTTAAAATGGTTTCCAAGAAAAAATTAGCACAGCATCACCCTTTAAGAGATAATTTATAACCATTGCTGCAGTCTTACATATAAATATACATGTTTGCAATATTTCCGGCTAAACTGTTCTGAAAGAAGACTCAGGATACTATTTACAGCAGACGTAGCCTGATGACTAAGAACATATTCCAAGTGATAAAGTAAGCTTAATCAAGTACCCTGAAGGCTGAGACACACCTCATGCATTGACATTCTTGCAAGTAATCTCCAGAATTGACAAAAAGAACTATTTAAAGTAGTAACAACACCACAAGGTATGTGTACTTGTGTACCACTGCTGTCCAAAACCAGCAAGAACTGAATGTCATGCTGGTTCTATATGTTACTAGAATGCCCTATACATGGAACAGATAAGCAAATCATAATCAAACCATACCTTCACTAGTGTTTCATAAAAACCTCCTGAATAGATTTCTTCAATTATTATTTGTTTTAAAAGAAAATCTGATATCTCCATTTACCCCATTCAGGTTGCACACAACAGCAACCATGGAATATGGAAACTGATATACTCTTGCATGAAGCTAAACCAAAAAAACACTTCAAGAATACACCTAATACATTGCAGCCATTAGTGAGCATTCAGTTCACAAGGCTAGAGTTGGTCTAGGCCAAACAAAAGTCTCCATAAATATTATAGCCTTAAAACTACTTCACTCCACAGATCTGCTTCTCCTGCATCACTCCTCTCCCACAGTTAGGGTAGTCATAGACTTAGATTCCAGTATGTTTTACACTTTAAGAAGGATATAGTTCATTTTGCATTATTATGAAAGTCCATAAGATATTTCAACATGTTATCTTAAAGCAAATGCACCAATATATATACACTCTAACCATTTATATTAATGTAACAAGATAGCTGATGGTGTAATTTTCCAATGGACTTAGCTAAAGTATTAATTTTATGTAACTGAAAAAATAACTGAGAACCTTGATCTATAGTTTTCTTCCAAAATAAGGAATTTTCTTTGCTATACCACATGCCTCTAGTTTTTCTCCCAAGTGAATACTTGTCCACAGCTTTAAAGTTTTTCTTGATTAAATAACCTGAAGCCACTCAGCTGACCAAGCAAAAAGAAAAGCCAAAACTTTATATGTGTTACAAATAGCACTGAAATAGTTAGCAGAATTTTAAGTGCTTTAGCAGATCACATCTCACAGGAAAACCCACAAAGTGTTATACAAAAGTAGTAATAAGGAACTGTTTTAAACCCACAGAAATAAGGGCTTTCCAAATGGAAAAGTATCAACAAAATCTAACACAGCAGCATTCTAACATGTACAGGAACATAAGATTTCCAAATGTTCAAATCTATCTTCAAGCTTTGTTGTTTTGTTTTGTTTTTTTTTTTTTTGTTGTTGTTGTTGATTTTAAAGAGGAGTTTAAGTTATCCACTCCACTGCAACACTGAGCAATTTTTTTCATTTCCAAAATCCCCAAATAAACCAGATGACTTCATATTCAACTTCATAGAGCACTTGCATAAGACATAAGGCAACAAACCTAAAGAGTCACATAATACACAACTAGTAAGATGAACCCATCATTCATTTATATATAGACTAAGTTGTACTTTCTGTAATTTAGTTTTAAGTAATAAAAGAGCAAAAAAATTTATTTACTAGCTTAAGGTTATCTTGCAGCTACTTTACAGAAGAAAATTTGAAATGGAAGAAAAAGCAAGGTTGACAGTTTCCTAAGAAGAACAATGAACTCCTAGTCAGATAACACAGTGATTAAAATACTTATTTGTCTTACTTCCAAACTGTTTCTTCCCCTCTATATATCTTTTGAGTCAAGAAACACACAAGGCTTTTTTTCCTCACCTCTCTCACAGCCAAGGATCTTATAGTTACCTTTATTTCCAAGAAGCCCTTTGGCTGATTTATGCACAGTACATGCATACCTTTAAACCCTGCATGAAAACAACTTTAGGCAATGACAACCTGCTCTGAAAATAGCCATTTGCTGTTATAGAAAAGATTATTATCCCCTTTGGATTTTTTTGGTTGTGTTTTGTTTGTTTTGTATTATTGTTGTTCTTTTCTTATTTATATGTTAAATAATCATTTTGTACTTAAACGATTAACTTCTCTTCTACATATTAGGAGAAGACTATTAGGAGTATACATTGCCCCCAGCATAATACTCTCAGAACAATATATGTAACAATTTTGGTTCCAGGTAAAATAACACAGAGGTCATGCCAGAATAAGTTATAGGAATCATTAGAATTTTTACAGCTCTATTTTCCCATGCAAGAACTAAGTGTTAAACTTGTTTCCTCTTAGTCATGAAATATTTTGAAGGATCAAAATTCAGTGTGAAAGTCAAATGCATCTACATAAACACTGCAACAAATCAGTTAGAAAAAACGTTCAATTTTCTAAACAGCACATTAAAAGTAGAAGTCAAAAATATGACAAGTGTTAGCAGCTATAAAAATAACTAGAAGCCTACAAACATTTCAAACGTTTACAGTTAATAAATTCTACTAACAGCAGTATTGCAGTCTGGCCCAAGTACTGCTAAGTTTAAGACACGCTGCTTTGCTACCAGGCTTGTTCAGTGTTTATTACCACTCCCTGGTTTCTACTAGAGAACGAACGAGATCTTGTCTGTGGATATGCCTTTATCACATAACATTACGTCCCTATCCATCCCCAACACAAACTCTACTGATGATGGTTAATTACATATTTAGTCTGCAATTTTGTTTTGCTGATGCACGTCTGCTATTGTAGGTATTCAGTAATATGCATACCTTGTTTTGACAGATCTGATGGACTGCTCTAGTATGAACATCTGGTATCACTGCTGTGCTGCGGCCTGCATTGAGATCAAAAACTTCCAATGCTCGGTTGCTGCCAGCTGTAAGTACAATATCTGTAAAATTCTCTGTGTTAAAGTTAAACTGATCTAAAGGAACAAAAAGAGATAAAGGTTTTGTTGTATTTAGTGTCTTACAAAACAAAAAACAATGCAGTTCTAAGGCTTAAATTCAGTACCCCAAAAATATGACACCAACATTGATAGAAAAGAGTTGTAAAAAAAAAAAATCAAATGCTAATTACTTTAACTGAAGTTCTTCCCATGTCATTAGATACAACACTCCAAGAAGAAAATAAGAGTTTGCTGAAGGATACAAGAGTAGAAATCATTCACTGCTGAAAGGCTGGTGATCTCCACTGTTGAAGCCATGGGAAATTTCTGTACCAATTTGCAAATACTTTTCTGTTTGTATCTACAAAATATATAAAATAAATGCTGGCGTTAATGAAAGAAGTTGATAAACTGCCACCAGTAACCTCTCAATGGAATCAAAGGAAACTTCAGTGCATTCCAGTATTTTTAAAGATGAAGCCACAGATCTTTTCATTTGTTGATGAGCTCTATTAAGAAGGAAACAAAACAGAATGGTAACAGACCAGGTTTAAAAGAAAATAAATATAATATTTATGTAAGTAAAACAGATCTTCAGTCAACATGAAAAGTTTGAGTAATCCCATCTGTATAGGAAAAACAATGGAGAGAAAAAAAATACTCTTTTAAGTGCCTACCACCAAAAAGCAGAAACACCACTAGTTCTTTATAGCATTTCATGTGCTAATTACTAATTAAGAAATATTTCCCTGTAGATGGCAATAGAACACTGGGCTGATCACATATCACCAAAGGAACTGGGCCTTCCAGCATGAACCAGACTCCTCAAGGTCCTAAGGGACACCTGCAAGCTCCACACAGACCATCAGGGACACATCAAGCCCTCTAAAACAGTTTCAGGATCAATACTGTGTTGCAATTCAGTCTGATTAGACACCACTGTTTAATGAAAACTACTGGCATAGGCAACACAGATCTGACCTTAAAATCCACCAAAGTCAGCAGAAAACCTTCCTCCAACTTCAGTATGTTCAGGCCTAAGTCTGACTAATGAGTAAGTTTTCATTCTATTTCAGACCAAGTTGAAATGGCTTATAAGATTACATGAAGTGTATGCATATGTTGAGAGAGAAGAATATGGTTTCTATAGAGGAAGGGATCTAGGAAACAAACAATGGTACAGTCCATACTGTACCATGTTGTAGATTTGTGACTAAAATGTTGATAACATTAATAACTGTGAAGCATTGATAACACAGAAGTGTTTTAGGTAATCCTGAGAAGCATCACAGCATCAAGACCTCCTGTTTTTCACACTGTCCCCATAGCAAGCAAGCTGGGGGATAGTTGGGGCTAGAAGGAGATACAGCCAGAACAACTTATCTGTTGTACCGGCTGTATCCCAGCCATACAAAGCAATTTTTAAAAGTTGTCATCATTCAGAGACTGGCTGGACATCAATCTGCTGGTAACGACTTCATCCATTACTTGCCTCCTCTTTTTTCATAACTTATTAGAGTGTATTTCTTAAGATCTCTGAGTTTTTCTTACTTTTGTCTTTCTCATTCACTCCCCACTCCACTACAGGAGAGTGAGTGATGAACAGGGTTGAGGTCTAGCTGCCAGGTACGGTCAACACATCACAATAAATCAAAATTCCTATATCTAACTCTAAATTGCAGGCACTTTACACATTAAAATAATTCCAGCGAAACTAAATACTATATTTCTATCTCAGTGCATTTGATTACAATACAGAAGTCCATGTGTAACACACAGGAATAATTACTGCTTATTCCCACCTGTGCAGAGTTTGGAAAACTGCAATCATTTGGCAGAAGCAGTATATTTATCAGCAGGACATATTAAGAAGAAAAATGCTTTTAAATACTTTTTGTCACAGTCACATAACAGTCTCCTGAGATCTTTGAGGTAGACATCAAAGCCACTTCAGCAGCAATGATAAGGCATATGTTAAACCCCAGTGGTCTGCAATATAATCCAAGATTTTCTTTTACTGGTTTATAGTGGCATTTTATTCAAACAAACTACAAAAAATAAACTTCTAGTCATAATGGTAACTGATTTACCACCTGTACAATCAATAGACGTACAGAGGTTAGGCTAAGTAGGATTATTGCAGTGGAAAGATAATACTGAAAAATGCTCACCGATGTTGTAGGCTTGCAATAAACTTCATGAGGAGCAATCTCCAAAAAGAGATCCTTCCTCAGTAGCAGTCAACACTTAAATGGGATCTAGGAGAGGTGGAGCCAGGCTCTACCCCTTCTGGTAGCACAGGTGAATTGCCTTCACCTGTGTTCCCATGACTGACTCATTGCTTGTCTCAGGTGGTCAATCAGAGGTTCAGGCCAAGATCAACAATTCCCATACACCACCACATTAGATAAAATATATCCAAGGTAACTTTAAACAAGCTGACTGAAGTAACAGGAACAGTCTAATGAAGGCAGCATGAAACTTCCTCTGGGTTAATTTACTCTACTGGAACAGATTTACTGAAATCAGTTCAGTAGTTCCCAAATGCAAGATCATTGTTTTGAGTTAGCTGAATTTGCTACATATACTTATACACACTTAATTCAAAGTGCAAGTCAATTGAAATTAAGCCAGGCATTGTGGACACACTGAGCTGCATGCTCTATGCTAGTTCTTGACTCCTACAGGTTATATTTTAAAGCAATGAAACAAAATTGTTATTTAATAACAGTCATAAACTAAGAATTAAATCCAACACAGAATGTAGTTAATCAGCTACTGGAAGAAAGGTATTACATATGTAATTCAGAAAATATAAAAGCTTAAACAACCTCCACTTGTAATTTGTAAGAACAGAATTCAATAATAAAAACATAGGTGAAACTTTTCCTTAAACTTCAACAATCTACATTTCCATTTAATATAATTTCCAGTTTATTATACAAAAGATTACTATAAATCTTACAATAGGCTTGTGGAATAATTAATAAATGAGGAATTAATCCAGTAAATGTCAGAAGGAATTGTAACGCTTATCAAGATAAAGTTGTAAAGAATATACAAAGGAAAAGCTTTTCATTAAAAAAAAAAATAATCAAGAAGTCTTCAAAGGAATGTAATTTTTTTTTTACCCACTGGAAATGAATAATGAAAGTAAACTTATATACAGTAAGATTAAGAGTTCCAGTCTGGACAGTTTCCATAAATAAATTTGATGGCTTGCCATTAGTAAAGACAGTTCCTTTGTAGGATTTCCAATTGACTGCCAAAGCCAATTCATAGAATCACCAAGGTTGGAAAAGACCTCCAAGATCATCTAGCTCAATCGTCAGATGGCGACCAATATCTGCCCACTAAACCATGTCCCTTAGTACTGCATCTAAATGTTTCTTGAACACCTTCAGGGACAGTGACTCAACCACCTCCCTCAGCAGCCTGTATCAACATCTGATCACTCTTTTAGAGAATAATTTTTTTTCTGAGGCTCCCCAGCACAACTTGAGATGTTTCCCTCTAGTCCTATTGCTAAGTTGTGAAGCTGTTTTCAGATATTAGAATACACTAAGACAAGTCCTAGAAAACACAGCACAGATGAAAGCTAAGAACAGGAAGCACATACAGGCAAAACTCCAGATCACATGAAAACTGAAGTGACTACTGTAACATAAACAGGTCTAAATTATACCACCACCCAAGCCAACAAAAAGCTTATGAGGAAAACCAAAGAGAGCTGCCAAGTTTTTTTTTCCCCCGGGTCTCCATTTCTATGCATAGTATATAATCTCAGCTGACAATTCTAAAATCACAGTTTTTATATAATCCAAATTACAATTTTATCCTCCTTTAACACCTTCAGTCACTAGAAACTGATAACAGTCTTAAGCGTCTTATTTGTAATGTCTTAAATCATCCATATTTAGGAGATACAGTCATTCTTGGGGGAAATACATTTTGTTTTCAGAAGAGCATAGCTTGTTTATTTAAAAAAACAGAGGAATACTTCACATTTCATCATTATATCACATAATGGCTTTAAAAAGCAATGCTTCTGTTACTTAAATGCAATTTTATTCACTTTAAACTCCTTTCAAATGGCTCCTTCTAGTCTTTAAAACAACACATGAAACTAAATATAAAACAAGATTAGATTTCGTTTTGCTTAAATTCATATACAAAGCAAAGATAATTAAAAGCTTTCAAAAAATTAAACACAAAACAACTACACTTCACATCAGCAAGCACAACTGCTGACAACGGTGGAAATTCACTGGTTAGAAATTTTGAAGAACGCAAAGAAATTTGTTTAGGTTGTGAAACATTTTGAGATTAATCAGATGTAGAAATCAAGAAATTTGTATTCTATTCCCAGAACTGCAATAAATATCCTCTGTGACATTTATAAAGAACACTTTCTTATTTCTACTTTTCAATTACAGTTCTGAAACTCAACCAGCATTTAACCATTTAAATAAGTTGTAATAAGTTGTAATGCTTAGCCAATTAATACTAACAAATAGTTTTTAAAATTCTGCAGAGAAACATCAATAAGATTTGTCATTGTATTGTCTCCCATCCAAAATGGGGTAACAATCCATTGGTTAGCCAGATGGTATAATCACGCTCTTCTAATTAAGGATATAAAGCATGCTCTGGGGGGTTAGATCCAGCTTCTCCTTGAATCAGCCCCATTCAAGCATTCTTCCAAACTTGACTCAGAATGCAAAATTAAAAGTTGTGAGAAACAAAAGAAATGACACAATCTTTCATAAAAGAAATGCTGGGAAATGAACTGGAGGGAAGCCACAAGAAAATGTCAAAGCAAATTTAAAAAAAAATGGTACTGGAGGTTAATCGACGCATATAATCAAGTCAGACTGGTTTGTGGATTTGTTGTAATGTCTACAATTATATGTTCGGTCTTCTGGCATTACACTAATATCCTGGAGAGCCTAATTGCATATTTTTGAGTTTGTGTTAATCCATCAAGGAATACTGAAAGCATGGCAGTAACAAAAATGCTGGTATAAGCACAACTCCACACACATTAACAGCTTTAAACAAGGATATTACATTCTTCTAACAAAGCAATTGTAGAAACATGGTACACGATGAAAGGTCAGTGTTTAATTCCTTCCAAAATTGCTTAGGTGGGTTCTACAACTACAACATGTTCCATAATACCTCTAGCATCTGAACTAGCTAGATTAAAGATAGTTCACATCCATCTGAGACTATGAAATTTCTGAAATTTCTTACTGTTACTGGATACATTCTTCTGGGTGGCATAAGACCAGAAAACAGAAGTAAAAAACATTTTAAGCTAAATCTTAAAAGCAAAAAACAACCAGAAGAGGGAAGGGTACAAAAAACAGGGTACAAAAAACAGTGTATTATTTTCTGTCCTTTTTTTTTTTTTTTTTTTTTTAAGTTCCCCCAATATTGTCTGTATAGATGTTAAAAGCTAGGAATGGCACAGGCGATTTGCCCGTTTTCTGAGTTTACTAGCTTATTCTGAATAGATTTGCAGCAAAACTGGGAGCTGAAATAATCTTTTCTGACTCCCACCTTCAATTTATTTCATAATTTGCCTTCCAAATTCCCTTCCCCCTCATCCCCCATTAGTTTTATCTTTCTAATGTAACATATATACAATAAAATGAAAGCAGGAAACTGTATTCTTTTGAATTTAATTTTCCAGTCTATGTGCTGTATTTGTCTATATGCTTTCCTATTACAATATATGACTAAGATCATATAACTAAAGGCCAGAGCACATCCTCCATTAAGGATTTTGACAAGAAATGGAAGTTAAAGGGTCACAAGTACTTCTGCATTAACAGTAAAAACAGATATACCACTGAAATCCACAATTAAGTAAACATTTGGAGAAAGTTACAAACTGAAATCAGATCACAATCTATTAGTTATTTTTTCAAATATGAAGGAAAATCTGCTTTCAAAATGTGTTTTAAAGTACCGATGTAATTTGGCCTTTCTCCCCTCTTTTTTTTTTTTTTTTTTTTTAGGACTATTGAAAATTTCAGTGAAGATCAACATCCTCCATCCAGGAAAATATTCCTATTCAAATAAGTATTTAAATATGAACTATGGCTAAACATCCAAGGAAACTGGCCAGTCTTCCCTACCTATGAATGAGGCTCAATACTACTTAACAACACACTATTTACAGTATCAACTAATAGACTTCAGTAATGTTATCTTAATTCACTTCACCATTCTTCTAAACAAATATATAGTGGTAATAATGAGAAACCAACCTTGAAGAGATTTTTTTTTTTTAAATACTACTGTATTTAAAAACATGCATACATATATAAGTACATATATATTTGGATGTAATAAAATATCTTAGACAAACATACTGCTGAAAACCAGCAAGAGCAAGTGAAGAACAGAAAACTTGGTAAAAAGACACAAGGACAATTTAGCTGCAACTGTGAACAAACATCCAAAAAAGGTATAACAGGCAGATTAAATAGAAAAACATGATTCCATGTCAGAAAAGAAGAGCAAGTTAATGATCAGTAGAGCAGTTAGTAAAAAAGTCATGAAGGATGCTACTAATGAATTGGAAAAACAGATTAATAAGAAAATTAATTACACACAATATAATAGATTGAAAGTCATTAAAGATGAAAGTAATCTGCTTCCATTTCACAGAAAATGAAGAAAACATTTGCAGCTTGTTAAAGCCTCTGAAAGAAAATGCAATTAAAAATATTCCCAAGAAGAGGAATTGCAGAAGCTACTCAATCATAACTTAAGATACTGATGTAAACAAGTAGAAAGTAAAGTACGGAAAGTCCCAGATTATTAAAAGTACTGGTAAAAAAGTATCTGCACCCAATAAAGCATGCAGCATAAGAATTATTGATAATCCCTTCCCCCTTCTCCCCCACTGCACAAAAATTTCTTTGTTCTGTCAATTAGCTTGTTCAACGCTTTCATCTAAATATCATCCCTAAGACAGACCTCCATCCCACCTTATCCCCCCAAGAAAATCTCAGCTCAAACAGTAAAAGGAGTTTCACGAATTTTCACTGCTCTGCTGATGAGGATTTAACTCACCGTCTTAGGTCATCCTTTGTTGCATCTAGATGGAAACTTAATAGATGAAATTCAGCTCCACAGCACAGCAATATAAATGTATCCATAAAATAAAATTGTGCAAAACCTACAGCCCTGTGGAACATCTCTTTTCCCTGAAATGCAAGATACGTTATTAAGAATGGATTCAAAGACACTAAACATCTTTTGTCTGAGATAGCTAGTGCTAAAGCACAATTTCCCTGTTAAACTAACCATAACCCAAAAGGTTAACCTACTACATAGTTGCCCTTCCTATTTCTGAAGTTTTCATTTTGTTTGAATTAAATGGCAGTAAAGTTAAGAGTATCTGTAGTCAACTGAATCCAATGCAATTGAGTCTAAACTTCCACATGAATTGTGGAGTAACTATAGGAAGACAAACAGAGCTGAGCCAATGCAAATAGAAAATATATAGCAGATGTTAAAATCAAAACTTCCTGACACATCCACTAGAGTTGGATTCTGGATCTTTTTCCTGATCATCATGACAAAAACCTAATTTGAAGGCAGCAAAGACTACCTAGACCATAGTATCAGCTTGAATGATTACCAGTCTAACTCTAGAAATCAGTCCATATGTTCCTCCTACAGAACCATTAAAATAAAGTTAGATCAAAGTGCAAAGTAGCATCTTCAGTGAACTAATCTAACAGGAGTTTCTAATTACCAGAATTAGGGCAGGTTCATTCTTGCAGACTGACCAGACCCTTACAGTTCTATCGTCTGATGTAGAAACTATCCACTTCTTGTCATGACTCCAGCCAACAGAGTTAACTGCACCATCATGACCTAATAAAAATAATAATGGAAATATCATAAACCCTGTTTACACTAACACATTTCCTTATGTGTTAGTTAATCATACTGTTTTAATACAGTTATACGTAACATTAAAATACACTTAAATATAGGCTTCAAATGGTTGGATTTAAACTGGTAACAGTAAACCACTCATTGATTTCTTTCCCCCCCCACCAAAATCCATGGGAAAATGTCCCTGATTAATAATGAAAGTATATGAAATTAAATAAGGTTGCGGAAATATCAATCTATTCTACCTGAAATCGCATATATATCTGTATGATGTTGATTCCATTAGTATAAGAGGGACTCAAAAGGAAACATTATAAAAAAATGTAAATAAAATTTATTTTTAGAAGAAATGAATAGTTTAAAAGATAAAAGCTAGCTAAGCTTTCTTAAGCACATCCAGCGATGGTGACCCAACTACCCCCCTTAGGGAGCCTATTCCAGTGCTTAACAACCCTTTCTGTAAAGAAGGTTTCCTGATATCCAACCTAAACCTCTCCTGGTGCAACTTGAGGCCCTCATCCTATCATCTGTGAGAAGAGAGAAACCCTGCTCTCACTGCAATCACCTCTAAGGTATTTGAAGAGAGCAACAAGGTCTCCCCTCAGCCTCCTTTTCCCCAGACTGAACAGCCCCAATTCCTTCAGTCTCTCCTTATAGGGCATATTCTCCAAGCCCTTCACAAGCCTTGTTGCCCCTTCTTTGGACCTGCTTCAGCATCTCAACATCCTTTCTATACTGTGTCCAAAACTGAACACAGTAAAATGGTTCTTTTCTTCACTCTGCCAACAACATGGTAACCATATATTTCAAAATGCAACCGAGATTATTAAGGCCCAGAGTTCTATGATCTGCTACAATGCCCAAATGGCAAACAAGATCATCATATAACACAGCACTTTGCACTTATCTTCTAGTCAGTGTTTGACTCATGGGGAGGCTTAAAAGATGTCATCTAGCCCACATTGATCCTGTTAATAATCATGTATTATTTTCCTCTGACTGATAAGCTGCCATGATTGCTTCATCCCAGATATCTTTTACTATGCAAAGTCTTAACAACAGAAATGTGGAAATCCAGCAAAACCAAAGGCAGAAGCCTGTACCTTTTAAAGCCTGACTTGTTTTTTTGTTTCTTTTTGTTTTTTTGGTCATGGGTCTGCAACAAATCTAACTGCTGCAGAAAGGCTCAGATCGAAGAAAAAACCCGAATCTTGAAAAAGTTACTTGGGAAATTAGGTTCATTTGAAGCCTGATTCAACTCCTGATGGCCTTTAATTTTGAATGCTTAACTTTCAATGCTTAAAAGCTGATTTTTCAAAGCTGCAAAGTACTAAAGACTTTAAAGGAAAATAATGTAATTGGTGAGCTCTAACTTCAAAGTTCAGTCTCATAAAACACAAAACAGCAGTTACAAAAGAATCACTAAGCTAACTTATCCACAAACAAAGATAGCATAATTTCCTAAATTCAGTGGAGCAGTATTTTCAAGAAACATCGCTGAAATTCAACTTGAAAAAAAAAAAAATTAAAAAAATCACAGTATTAATCAAAAGAAAAGTGTCCAAGCATTATGTGGTAAGTTAAATTGACTTAAGACTTGTCAAATGTTGCAGTACTTCATTTCATTTTTTAGGTTTTTATTTCTGAGCTGTTTCTGTAAAAAGACAATGGAAATGCCACTGCAGCAGCTTCCATAGAACTACTTCATTAGTCAAAAAAAAAATAATTAACAATCTCTTTACGAGTGATAACTTTAAGAATTATAATCTCCCCTCAATTGCAAAAAGCCTCTACAAGAATCAGTTTCCCACTCTGGTATCAAACTGAGATAAACAAGATTAGAAAACTATGAAGAATGAACTTCAAAAGGCAGAAATGTCATCAGAAGCTAAAATTATTAATTGTGTCCAAATTTATATTGATGCTGATCAGAAAATAAGAAAATATGTTAAAATTAACAAACTTCAGTCCATATTACGTTCCTAATTTGTCCAGATGAAGTCTAATTTACTTCATACAAAATTAAAACAAAGTGCTCATGCTGCCCTCTAGTGCACATTTTCTTTTCAGTCAGCTATAGTTCCATATCAAATATTTTAATTCCAAATTAGAGGAACGCTAACAGATTTAGGCCAGCTGTAATACAATGGAAAACACAGCAGTGATAGCAGCATAGCAAAACTCCAGGCTACAGCAAACGAGAAAATGCTCAAATGCAGCAACTACAGACATGGAATCAAACCACCACCAGCTGGTTTTGTAAGAAGAGTTCTTCAAAAGGGCACAAGCTGGATGTAACCCTTCTAAAGCTGATCAACATCACTTGTACTTCATAACAGAACACAGACACCTGAGGAGTCAACACTGATTGGAATGCACAGCTACGTTAATTGAGAGTTTTGGGGAACAAAGCTGAAAATAGTAGGCTTAAAGAAAAGTTGTTGTTATCCCCTCTTCTCTGCATAAAAACATCTTCAATAATCAGCAAAATACAGGTGTTAATGCTGCTATATTTAAAAAAAAAAAAAGTTTTTGTTTCCATTTCTTGATTAAAATAAATAAATAACAAGTTTTAAATTACCAAACAAACTTAACTCATCAGGCCATTAACTTCTATTTCCTGAATCAGAAGCATTTCTCACTCCTGTTCTTTTGAGGGTGATGTAAATCTGTTTATTAACATGGCACTTTATGTTAAACTCAATTATATACTACTCTTTGCTAATGTAATTCACAAATTTACCTGTAAAAACATGATGTGTATTGGTCAGATCAGGGTTGAATATCAGTACAGTCTGGTTAGCCAGCCCACAGGCCAGGTAATTTCCATCCCCTGTAAAAAGATTCTGATGATTTATGTTTGAAAACAAAAAAGGAAATAACGTGCTATCCTTTTATTCAGAAAAATTACACATGCCACTACAACAAAACAAACATTAAGTATTCGTTTCACATCTAACAATTTTTTTGCATGAACATCACAAACTCATACTGCAAAATTTAGTATGAGTTTATACACCGTTTCTTCTGTTCCTGACGTATCCTCACAAAACTTACTCATCACATGGCAGAAATTTGTTTTACATAAGAGCGCTACAAATTTTAAGATATAAATTTTTAGCAGTAATATAAATGTTTTCTGACTTAAACTCATTTTTCATATTGTCATCTTAAAAGTTATATCTCTTTCTCATATATATCAGCACATAACAGTCATCCTGGATTAGTCCTTAAAAGTTACAGATCTCTTGTCAACTTCATAAAATAATCCCCAAAGATATTCAAGCACAGTTGAATGGTTCATTTATATTATTGATCAGCAGGGACCACACAGTGCCAGGTTAGACTCCCCTAGTGTTTCTATTAAAATAATTAAAGCACCAAACTGAACCAATGGGGGAAAAACAACAAACCAAAAAAAAAAAAAAAAAGAAAGAAAGAAAGAAAAGAAAGAAAAAAGGAAGTGGAATGAAGGAGAAAGCAGAATTGCATAATTCAAATCAATGGACACCACTGGTTTCACTGTGAAATAAATTTTTTAAAAGTAGTATCTTATTCCAAACTTTTTCCTGTCTCCTGGGCACATGTGGAAAGAGTGATGAAATGCATCATGCTTGACCATTGATTCACCAATCTGCTGCTCTGCACTGAGTAAGAACCATCCACCTTGCTCTTTCAGAATTTCACATTACATTTTTTTCCAAACAAATAATGAAAATAGAAATGGATAAGAGATCCATATTTATGATCTCTGAGACCCAGTTAATAAAAGCTAATTTTAAAAAATCAGATGCAAAATGGAGGAGACAAATATGCTAAAAAAAAGCATTCCAGAATCTTCTCCTATCTTGCTAATTATTAAATACACCAGCATACTAAATTGACAAAGTGATACGTTTTGATTTTGCCTCACCAGAAATATTTCAGCTGGTTTTATCTCCAGTAATAAAACACAATAAATAATGATCTAAAATATTTTCCTCTCAAAAATAAGATATCTAATTCTGAACAAAATATTCAAAGAAATGCATGCCCCATAGTCTTTAAGCTGTAGGGCAGTGCTCTTCTGCAGAAGTCTCCCTGTTTTTTCTAAGGTTTTGACAGTATGTATCTTCATCTTCAGTGAGAGCTGACTGGTAAATTTGATGCTCACAAACCATTGCAAGAAACAAACTCTCCACAACTGATCTCCCTTATGGGCCATAAAAATAATTTCTTACAGCTCTCTAGGGAACACTTAGGGTTGAAGTACGCTTTAGAAAGTTACAGACTGCATTTAGCTTACTTTCATTTCTTGAAGATGAAAGTTGTTCTAGTACCCAAAATACTTGTAAAAATACATATTTTTAAATACATTGTATATCCTGTAGTTTGCAGCACATGCATTGACATAATTATATACTCAGCAATACACTTGATTGCTGACCTAGGAAACAGTTCCTGTGTAATATTACCTGGATTGGAAATGACAAAAGCTATGGACAAGACTTGCTTCTCCAAAGCCTTTTAAAAATATTTCCTTCTTTGGATTATATTCAAGAATTCTTTTTTATAGGTTTAATAGATATATAAATACTGAATGATCTTCAAATTTATTTTTTTTTTAAAGGAGTATTCTGATTCTTTCAAAACAGAGCTTCAGCTTCTAACATGCCTTAATGACCAAGTAAATGACTCAGAAGATAACCTTCGAAATATTAGACCACTAATTTTGAAGTTGTGATGGAAAAGTGATAGAATGGGACCAAAAGCAAACAAGATAGAAAATCAAAGGAGAATTAGAATCCTTCTAATGACACATATTAACAGCTTGCATGGTTTTGCAAGTTAAAAAATGAAGACCAGGCAGCAGATGCTGGATTTTTCTAGGAATTTACCTAGGAAAACCACAGCTTTTATAAAGAACACTACACAAATTTTGTTGTTCTGTCTCCACAAGGTCACAACAGTACATTTAATGAAACTGTACATACCAGAATACTGAACGCAACAAATTCTAGTTGGTTGAAAACTAACGGATATTTCTGCCTCATGGTTGATTGGAGGAGAACTTTCCAGTGGATATTCTTTATTTTTACTTCAGAAAAATAAAAAATAAAAAAATAAAAAAGCAAAAGCAGAAAGAGAGGAAAAATATTGAAATGTCAAACCTAGTTTATTGCCATTTCAATAATGAAATAAATATCACTTGCGGAGTTATTCTAAATATTTTTATGTGTATATTTCCTGGAGAATTTATGCTAAATCCAAAATAGGCATCAGAATAAATTAAAAATTATCATACTTAAATTACATCAGCAACTATTATGAATGTATGAAATAAAGAATTAACATAGCATTTTACAAGAGATCTCAAAAGATTGAGTCCAACCCCCCCGCTAAAGCAGGTGCCCTACAAAAGACTGCACAGGTAGGCATGCAGACGGGTCTTGAATATCTCTGTATCTCCACAACCTCTCTGGGCAACCTGTTCACATATACTCTATTTAACTCAATTTCACTGAGCTTGATTAGGCTCAAGACAACACAACTTTATAAGTAAAGGCACATGATATGAAATCATGAAAACTCACTTTGTCACATCCAGCTATTTTTCTTATTAGAATTGCAGGTGAAGATCTAAATCACTTGCTACAGTCATTTTACAGCAAATTTACAATGTGTTTTACTTCTAACTAAAGTTATGAGAGAAGCAATTACAAAACATATTTATGATAGAATTCATTTAAATTTGTTCCTCCTCTAAAGCACTTGCTACGTTACCTACCCTTTAAAGCTGGTCTTGCGCTTTGATACATTATTTTTCTTCAGTTTAGTATTTGGAGAAAACATGGTCATTCTACAAGAAAGAGCAGAGACTCTATTATATGAAACATTCATTGTTTCATGAGAGAAGCAGGGTTTTCTTGTGGTGATTTTTCTGACAAACAAAAAACAATTCTAGTTACTTCTTACTGTTTATGTATACTCCTACTGTCTGTAAGTAAGACAATGTACACGCTGAATAATAAAAAGATAACTTTGTACTGATCTATAATATTCCAGTTTACAGCTAAAGTTTTGCTTTCCATGCTTTATTTATTGGACAGTGCACTCTGAAGGCCAAAATCCATTCAGATGAAGTATTCAGGTATTTCTTTCTACAGATTGAATAAACAAGAGGAGCTTCAAAAAAAAGACAGAATGCCCAATAAAGATCTTGAAAGAAAATTGGAACAACCAAAATGGGAGAGTAAGTTTTGAGTTAGCAAAACACAAAGCCAACACATGCAGCACAATTCCTTCATATAGCAGTACCAATTTACAGGAAAAAATCATTACCATAAACACAAAGCAAGTGGAACAAAGACGGTCTTTACTATATCTGAGCAGAATTATTATAGGTTTCTCAGCTACATTCCCTGAAAAAGAATGAACTCTAGACTCTCTGGAAGATATGCTTAGCAAACACAGCTCTAAATCTTTCAGTAGCAGTGGCACAACATATATCAAAAATTGAGACATTTCTTAGCAAAACCTGGAAGAGCTTGAGCTGTATTCAGATCGCTCTGAAGTGTGAAAGACACTCCATCTTGCAGTACATTTTAACACTGTTTCAACAGTTTATCTTCACATGTCTGAAACTTCAGGAAAACACAGGCAAGATTTTTTTGATTAAGGGAGAAGTCTGACACCACATTCAAAAGTAATTTAGGATATTCCACAGTGAACTCTGTGTGGTGGGATAAATGAAAGGTTTTCATCTATCCCACACATCATCGCAATGATTGCACACATCATCACAACCAAAAGCTCCTTCAACTGACAAGCAAAGCAACAAACGAGATACAAGAGATGCAGGAGAAAATTCATAGATGTACTTAAGCCAGATACAGTTTCCTCTGAAACTTTTATCTATTGCTGGGGACCATTTCAGTCATGTTCTCAAGGGATGCTTCAGTAGTTGCTTTGATTAAACAAGGAAATTCTAGGTCATGGAATTAGGAATGGGATTAATAGAACTTTTTTAAACTAGTAGTCCAGTGATTGTACTCATCCTATCTTATCCAAGGCTTTTAGGTTGAGAGAAACTGGAGAGAAAAGACAACACAATCTCTACGTTCACAGAATTAGGAACACAAACAGAACACTCAGAAATCAGCAAAAACAGGTTCATCATTTCAAAATGATTGATTCTATTTTGAGGTCCCAGTCTTTAACGGTTGTTCTCAGAACATAAAAATCACAGCTCCCAGTTGCAGTCTGAAGATGTAATCATAAGCAGACTTTGACTCAGATCACCTAAAATCTGTTGCTGACAGATAAAAGCTGGTTCTTGATTTCTCAGTTCCAATACTCACTTGCATTCAACGTAAGGGTTATTTCTCATGTAATACCTTGCACCATTCTACTTATGTTCTAACAATTATACTACAAAAGGATGATACTGTCCAGAATAATCTACACCAAAAATGAAGTGCCTTCTCTATGATCTACCTGCGGCTCTGAGAAACTGACAAATTCTCCATTCATGTGGGGAACACTAACACAACACTACTCATTCCATCTGAGTGTGAGTTCTCCACCCAAAGATAAATCTTTAAAAGCAAGCAAAAAACAGGCAAAGCTGCAGCAAACTTTTGGAGAACTGTTCCTCAAGTGATTTTAGAAGCTCCTAATAAAAAATAAAAATCAACAACCCTGGAAGTTCTTCAAAAATAACACCATAACAATAAAGAGAGGTTGTACAGCTCATAAAATTGTAACATGGCCCATCTCAAAAGATGGTTGAGAGGAAATAAATGGCATACTTCTCCCTAGGTTGATCTGAGAATGCTCTATGCGAGTAGAACAAGGGAAAGAACTAACTGGGTTTAAGTGACATATTATTTAGAAACAGACACTATGTAAATGTATACAGAAGTTTTCATTTCAAGACAAAAGCAATTGATCACTGATCAGAAGCTGTGAAATTTTACAACGTTTTTAAAAGGACTGTGTTTGTTAAAATCATATCTATTTTTCATGGGTCACCAATTTCACAGTGCTGAGACTATACATCTCTATTACATGACAAAATATCAGATCCCAGTAAAACAGATAAAATACAAGTATCTACTCACTGTGGTGCAGCTGTATAACCTGATGACTTAATTTTATTATGAAAAACCAGTGGTTGATCTTTCACGGTGCTTTTCACTCCTATAGTAAAATAATTTAATATTCACTGAAGAGCATCCTAAGGTGACATTACATTTTTACAAGTTTATGGATATATAGTTAAGCTAGAACAGAGGCAATTTTTAATGTCTCCTTGTAATACAAAACACAATTATGATCAGCTACTTTAGAAGACCGAGAAAAGGAAAGAAATGAACTCTCTCTTTGCATAATATCTCTCCTCAAATAATATCAAGTAGGAACTTCTTTAAACTTTGAACTAATAAAAATACTGTTCTAAGGAACTTTTTTCATCATTTACTTGTGAATGTATTCTGTAGTTGCCTATTTTATGCTTAGATTTTATATTTACTAGCCATAAAATACACACAACTTACATTTGGAACATATCTAAAGATCTGAAACAAACTGGCTAGCAGGTGCACATAAATGACTGTTCTTTTATGTGGCTTGAGAAGTCATTAATAATGGCTGCATTCTCCTCTTGTAATAACATTCCTGAAAGGCAGCTTCCAGCTCAAGACTAAATACAATCATTTCATATCAGCAGAAATGACCTAATTAAATTTAAAAGGCGGGAGTGGGAGGGGGTAGAAATCTTGTTCATATTCCAAGGGAAAACCTTCAGGTGCATTGTGAGTTATCTCGTGGACACATTTACCAATGCTGAGGATAGACACATCTTTAGCTCCCATCAGCTATCACTTCTCTAGGTGTAATGACAAACGGTCCTTCCTAAAGAATGCCTGACACCACTTGCTCTGAGATATCATAGGATTTCCTTAGAGCACCTAAGATATCTAAATATGACATGGCAATAATAATACAGTGCTGGGTTTCAGAAGAAGCTTCAAATTCTAGCAAAAATACTGTAGATGCTTTCTCAGATTTCCACATAAAACCAAAACTATAACCTTTGACACTCTAGCATATCCATCAAGTACAAACAATAGAATCAAAATAGATTATTCTAAGTGTCTACAGCTACCAGTTACTTTCTATCTTTTCAAAAGAAAAGGTGATTATGAAAAAAAATATTTTCTAGGTACTTTCTGAACCTAGTTTTACTACTACTAAGCAAAGAAGTTATGTGTTTTCCAACAGCAACTGAAAGTCAGACCTTTCTCTCTCTCTTTTTTTTTTTTTTTTTAATATTAGAAACCTAAGTCAAAAGTAAATTTCCTAAACTTACAAGCATTAACAAAAGAGTATTATTCAGGACAACAAAACCAATCAAATATTTAACTAAAAATAAGAAAAAAAAGTCAAATTATATAGAAAAATATATTCCACGCTATGAAAAGATATGAAAAAATATAAGCATTCTACATACTTTAACTCTTTCAAAATTCACATTTCTCAGAAGACTGTGTTTTAAAAAAGAAAAATATCACATTATCAGCATATTCACTACAAATATTTGGGTACAATATGAAATACTACTAGAAAAATAAAATTCTGTCCAATAAAATAAAAATAAAATACATATAATTTAAAAGAGAAATATATTGCTTAGAATAGGCACCAGACACTCAAATCTTCTACTGTTTTTAAAAATATGACTCTGTTAATTCATATCAACATTGTTTTACACTTACCATGTGTTTTACTCGGACATTTTTTATTTTTATTTAAATTTTTACACAGTGGAGATTTGGGCAACAGAGGACATCTAAGTTAAAAAAAAACAAAACAAAAAATTGATAAATGCAATGGGCACAATCAGATTAGGAAAAGGTGTCAAAACTTATTTTTACTAATTTGTGTGAATGTACACATGACATTTTCACTTCACTTCACTATACACATCAGGTTTTTCTGTGACTTAAAATTTCAGTGTCTTTACAGAAGCCATTTCAAGGACCATGAAGGACCAGACACTCCCTGAGAACTATCACCATGGATTTGCCAGGGAAGTAATGCTTCACTGACTTTATAAACTTCTGTGATGAAATGATTGTCTTGTAGACATGAGGAAAGTGGTGCATATGGTTTACCTGGACTTGAAGGCTTTTGCCATTGTCTTACATGAGATCCTCATAGAGAGGCTGATGAAGTATGGGCTGGAGGAGCACACAACAAGAACAGCCAGGCCCAGAGGATGGTGATTGGTGGCACAAAGTCTAGCAGGAGTCAAATAACTAGTGGAATACTTCAGGGATCAGTCCCGAGACCAATCCTGTTCAATATCTGCATTAATAATCTGGATGGTAGAGTGTGTCCCCTCAAGGCTGCAGAAGACACCACAAAACTGGGAGAAGTGAATCATATACCAGAGGGTTGTGCAGCCATCCAGAGACCCTGACAGGCTGGAGAAGAGTGCTGGCAAAAGCATCAACAAGTTCAACAGGGAAGAGTGCAGAGTCCTGCATATAGGGAAGAAAAACTCCACGCCCTAATACATGCGGGGGATCAGCAAGTCCAGAAAAGGATGCCGGCAAACCCCATGCAGGAAGTGATCCAGCAATGCACTCTTTCAACAAAAATGACTAATGACTAATGGTGTCATGTGGTCAAGAAATGCTGCCAGCAGATTAAAGGAGGTGATCCTTCCCCTCTGTTCTGTTTTAGTGTTCAGGTCTATGTCCCCCAGTACAAGAAAGACATTGTGCTACTAGAGGGAGAGTTTGGCAAAGAGCCACAAAGACAGTGAAGGGACAGTAGTGTCTCTCTTGTGAGGAAAGACTGAGAAAGTTTGGACTGTTCAGCCTAGAGAAAAGAAGGCTCAGCAGGGATCTTTCCAATGTATACCTGAAGGATCAGTGCAAAAAAAGTTTTGTCCAGTGGTGTCCAGTGACAAGAAAAGAAGTAATGTTCACAAACCGGAACACAGGGAGTTCCAGCTAACTACCAAAAAGCATTTCTTCACTGTTCAGTTGGCCAAACACTGATACAGGTTTCTCAGAGAGGCTGCAGAGTCTCCTCTGGGAAGGTACTCAAAAGCAAACTGGACTTGGGCCCTGCTCTGAGTGTCCCTGCTTTAGAAGGGACCTCCCAGATGACCTCCAGATGTCCCTTCTGGTCTCAACCATTCTGCAATTTAGTAATTTCTCCCACTCAGTGCAATAAAGCATGACAGGAAAACAAGTAAAGTTAATCCAACTCAGAAAATAACATTGTACAAAACCATGTGATACACCTAAGTGTCAGAAAAACAAATGCATTATCCAATTTCGAAGAAAAATAAGAACATTTTAAATTATTCTGTACCTGGCAATGACTGATAGACTCCCTTCATTTCCACTTTTAAGAATACCAGTCTGCTGAGATGTCACCAACAAAGCAGGGTTAACTTCCAACACAGCAATGATGTCTTCAAACATTGAGGTGATCAAGCATAAAACCTGCAGTAATTACACTATAAAGTAGCATTCCATGTACTTCACAATTTAAGCTCTAACACAAAAGTATTTATAATGGAGAATGAAACTGTTTTTTATTTATGAAAATTACTCAAAGATATCCACAGATTTGGTCTCACAGCATTAAGCAGTAAAAAGTCCTTCAAAATACGCTTATGGTGATTATATGTAATATTATATGTATATATTTCATTTCCTAAAAAAGCTCTTTTGTTGATTTTTCACAGAAATTTTCTCACAACTCAGTTTTTGCAGATTTCTTGGAAAGATTAAGAAGTTCATCCCAGCATCTGCTGAAAAGGTGTAACAACGTTTTACCTTTTTTTCCTCTAAGGCAGTGCCTCTGCTCCCTCAGTGGTCATTCTTGACATTCAAGGTACACAACAAACACCATAAAAAACAATTCACCTTTTGCTTTCTAGTACTTCAGATAGTATTCAAATTTTGAGGACTATTAAAACTAGAAAACTCCTTAAAGAATCATCTCCAGCAAAATAACTCTGTAATTCACATTTTGAATAAATAAAAAAGTGTACATGTACATAATTTGTATACAAAATGCAGAATTAATATTTATAAAAAATAACTGGAAATGTAGACATTAATTAAATAAATGCTAAATATATACTCACCTTTCCATTAACTGCTTTCTTCATTAATGAACACAATCTAGCAAATCGAATGCTGAGGCCACTGTAATCTTTACCAAAAAGAACACAGTGGTAAAAGATGTATTTACATTTAAAAGGGAAAAAATTTACTCACGCTGTTTTGACATCATCATAACCCACTATTTTCATTTTATATCCTTTTAGCTTACAGCCACATCATGAATTATGAGTTGCTAAATTGAATAAGAATTCATTAGTAACCACTACAAAAATCTAGTACTGTCACATGTTCTGAAATAAGTCATCAGTGACAGAAAAACACGGTAAAATTAATTGCTAAATTAAAATATTAAAAAACATTTTTTGCTGTATTAACTAGTTCTTATACTATTTATATCATGTTAGCAATTTATATCATGAAGCAATCATGTTAGATTGTAGCCAGACATTTTCTAATCATACCTTTGTAACATAAAAACGCTTCCAGTTCCAAGTTTGCTAAATTTATTAATAATAAGCCAGTAGAGGTTCCTATCCAAAAATAGCTTCTATTCTGGGCACAGGATCTATTAGGGGAAAAAAAAAAAAAGAAAACATACAAGTATGATAAAGAAGCTTTTTTTTTTTTTTTTTTTTAAGCTATATAAGACACAGTAATACTAACTTGATTCCAATATGACAAAAATAATAAGCCATCCCATACAAGATTTTAAATGCATTTTTAAAATCTGTAGTTCAAAGGAAAAAATTTCAATTAAAATTGATGCATTGAAAATAACCTAAGAACCTGCTGATATTTTAAAGGACTTACATATTTTCTTCATTATGGAAACATACTGAATAGTCACAGTGTTCAATTAAGAGAACAGGCAGTGATGCTTCCACTGACCCCTCTGGTTTCATGCTGTTTATTTTGCAAAGCTCAGAAGCATTTTGCCTTTCACCTAAAGAAAATCAATCAACAATATCATCAGTCAACGAAACAATGAAATAAGGCAAACAGAAAGGAGAGAGAACTAAAAGTAATGCAGTAAAATAGCATGAAATAAGACCACGCTATCTTTCAGTTTCAAAAGATGGCAATGTCTTGAGCCAGAGAATCACCTTGCTGAGGTGCAATCATTATTGATTTATAAGTACTCAGTGTTATGCCAATAAAAATACCACTGCCAGTTAAATAATATATCATGGGGGCTCTGGTATGAACGTAAAATAACATAGCATAGCAAAACATATAACATAACATAACACAGCGTAACACAGAAGATTCTTAGAAGCTTCAAAGGTAACTGAGAAATGGTATTCCACCTAGACAATGGATTATTTTTTTAGGAATTGATTTTATTCTCACATGTATCATGCAATGATTTACAAGCAGATACATTATCCAAGATATTATTAGAAACGTATATGCATAATTCTTCCCAGTATGCCAATCCCCAGCTTCACATCAACTTCAGTAAAAGATT
This sequence comes from Phasianus colchicus, assembly GCF_987193195.1. Classification (NCBI taxonomy): domain Eukaryota; kingdom Metazoa; phylum Chordata; class Aves; order Galliformes; family Phasianidae; genus Phasianus; species Phasianus colchicus. The sequence continues at coordinate 41,050,265 of NC_143437.1, read as the reverse complement.
CCATGTGACTGAGATTCAAAACTCTATCACTTACACTAAACTTTCATGGCATAAAAGGCACACACTCAGTAGTCAATAATAATTGAAATGTAGCAAAACCAGCATTCTAGAAGCACTATGCTACCTAATTCTTCTTCAGATTTCCAGATTTTATTATAGAATTTCTCTTGCTCTTTCTTTAAGTCAGTATGTGCCACACAACGGTAATTATGATCACTGCTTAAACTGAAGATCCAAAGCTGAAAGAAAACAAAAGAAAAGCAACTGCAATGAAATTATACAAATATGAGCTAGAGGTTCAATACTGAACTCTGTTTATGTAAGTAATGAATTTTTATTCATCTTACCTGGGACCAGAAATTAAATTACATCCATCTATATCCCAAACTTTTCAAAGGTATTTTCATTATTAGCAGAAGTAGCCATTATCAATTTGAACAGCATGTCTAATTCCCATGTTTATGTCTTTTAAAAAAAACTCCTCACAGACTATTACCTACAATTAAAAATCCTCGGCTACCTGCATACAATTGCTTGATGAGCCACATAAGTTAATTTCATTAATACCATTGTCTTTTTAGGCATCACTATATTTACGTGTTTAACTTTCTTCATGACCCATTGAACACTTACACTGAAGGAAGATAGCTTCAATATGCCATAGAAAAAAATCAGATTAATATATTCCTAGCATTACATTAAAGAAGAAATCAAGTGCTTGAAGTACATTTATTATATTTTTCTTAGAATTCCACCACAGTAAAATCATGGTCTCTCCAATTTATGGTTATTTGTTTTATTCCTTGGCCAAAAAAATGAGAATCCTGCTTTTCATCTTTTTTCTTTTAAAACAGATACTTATAGTATCTCAGTGTACATATACTTATGGATTGCAGTTCTAAAAACTTTGATGGTTTTGAGGAAAAAGTTTGCATCTTGCAATAAAGGTGTTATATTGTTATGTTTGCTAAAATAATTGTTGTAGCATTTTAAAACTTGCATGCAAATTGTGAAGCTTCTTGATCGATAAATTAATGATAGTTGACTATTTTGTCACATAGAGATTACTTTTTATGTCTACTACCTGTCCTTCAGCACATCCAGTGATGATCTGTCTCTTTTCTTCGTCAATTAGTAGACTTAGCAAAGGAAATGCTGTTCCAAAAAAGTTGCAATCAGTTTCAGAGTACACATGAATCAGAGATTTTATTCAAAATTGATAGCTCCTATTTATAAAGAAAGGTAAAATCAAAACAAAACAACAAAACCCTAAGGCAAAGGGTATTCACTTTTTTTTGTTGCAATGGGTTTTCCATTTCTAGATCTGTAGCCTGCCTTCCTAAACTGGTATGGCCGTGATTTTCAGTAACCTTCTATCCACACTGCAGAGGCCATGGTTTGCTGCACCCTTTCACCCAGGCTTAAACAGCAATATTTTTCAGAGCCCCATTGTCTGTTCACCTACTGTTATTCTCATGGCCTTACTACTACAAACCAGTTCAATCAAAGCAACTGCCACGGGCTCAGAGAGGAGTCATCCCTTCTTCCTCTCCTTTCCTACCATATGGTTTGAGCCCTCCTTTTGCTTTGGGGCATCTAATAATAGATAAGTACAAAGCTTAACAACCATTTCCCATGTAGTTCCTTCCCCCAGTCAAAGTGTGCTCCAACTTGCTCTAATTGCATCATAAGCAAGAACAACCAACGCAGAATTGGAGCATGTTCTGGGAGAGGAGTGTCCTTGCTGCACAGATGCTTGTCCTCCTCTCCTTTTGTTCTCATCTTTCTATAAGATGCAGCTTTTGACTTTAGAATCAGTGTATGCCTTCAACAACAGGCCCTGATAATAAACCTACATATGGTACACTTACAGTATTTCTTTTCATTTCCTACACAAAACTTTTTTTTTAAAAAAAGCACATAGACAATAGAACTATTTGCACATCTCAGTAAATGCCAAAAGATAAATGCACATTCTGTACAACAATTGTTTATAAAACAGTTTATATACTGAAACTAGCTAACCACTTTAAAGGAAAATATATATAAGGTAGCATAGAGTTTACTAGAAATATTTTTACTAGATCAATTAAACACCTACACACTGATTTTATTTTATTGTTCAGATCAATACATTTTGCTATGCAAAAGTATATAAAAAAGGAAAAATTACCTGTTAATATCCCTGACTGATACATTAACAGTCCAGTAGAATAGTCCCATACCTATAGGGAAAAACAAAATAAGACAGGCACCTACTTAGATCTTTAAGGAAAAAACAAACTTTTAAAGGCCATCAAGTGGTGAAAACGAGGAAATGCAGCCACTGAAAGCAATGCAATATAGTAAGGTCGTTTCCAAAGGGTTTATTTATTTGTTTGCCTCTTTATCGTGTCAGGCTCTGTTTAATCAATAAGTGCCAGAGTTTATTTGCCAGATAATAAAAATCACCGAAGTTAATACTTCACTATACTGTTTTGACAATGAAAAACCTTCAATGTCATTTAAAAAAAAAAAAAAATTATTTTTTACGATAACTTTGCAAGCAATTCTTAAAAACACTATCTTGGTCTCTGTAATGTCAAAGATGACTTTTGCTTAGCTTTCAGCAAATATTTTTAGGAAAAAAAAAAGACAACGTTAATTTAAAAATTCACTAAATTCTATTATTTTTTTTTAATGCAGCTCAAGAATTTCCTTGCCTTGAAGCTTCTGTCTTCAGACACTGATATAAGCATATTTTTCTCCCATGTGCAAAACTCAGCAGCAGTCACTGGAGCCAGGTGGCCGTTCAATTTAACTAGTATAGATTCGTTCTATGAATAGGAAAGTCAAAATAAAAGCAAAACAGATTTCAAAACAAAACTGGCAATTAATTCAATGTCTTAATAACTAAGAATTATTGCAAAAAATAATATCAGACTTAGGTTCAAATTGCAATTCAACAAGATTTTTCTTAAGCCAAATATAGCCCCGTATATCATTCTGCTGGCAGAAAATACTACATGTTGCATTTGTTTTTTCAAAGTGAGTGACGAAGGAGTAATTTTTCAGATGTTTTCAGAATGTTGAGATATTGTTTAACTTCAACACTTTACTTTGTCATCATTTTTATGACATATCACTGATAATGCTATTGAGCATTGTATTTGTTTTCTTCTAAACAAGAATATGAATGCATACATTACCACATCATGATTTTATTGAAAGTGATGAACTTTAAGAAACAACAGCACTATGGCTACAAAGAATGGTATCTCACCTTTGTGCTTAACATGTAGATTCGATTTCCAGCACATACCGCCACTTGTTGATCATCTGGACTAAATCTTACATAAAGAACCAATCTCAGAAGAGTTCCAATAATAATTCCTTGCGGTAGTAACCCTGCAGCAATTTTATTATTATTGAGATTTAGCAAAATCTAGAACTCTGATGCAGCAAGATTCTCAGAAACATAGCAGCTATCTAAGAACACAGTTAATACCAGTATTTGTCAGGAAAATATACAGAGTAACCCACCATTTAATAATATATAATAGTATGGGTTGGAAAATCATCTACTCCAATTAGACTAGATTATTGAAAAGCAAAGCACAGAACTATATACCAGTAAGATTTCTCCATCTACCTTCTTGCCTAGACCATATCTGGTACTCTTTGCAACACTAGTATGTGTGCATATCAAATTTCACTAATGTCAAGGATAGAATTTTTGTAGCAGAATGGCATGTCTAGAGAACCTAGTAGTGCCTTGTTCATTTTAGAGACAGGAAATCCTGATTCAAACCCAGCAGAACAGAGGTTTGAAAAATGTTTCTTCCAGATGAATATTTCAGCCACTCAGCTACTAAGCAAGGGGCACTTTCCTTCTCCTGGTTTTGATTCTTCTCTGGGAAAAGGCTGAACGGGGAGTACACCACTACAAATCATTCCATAGTAGGATGATAAGACTGGCTTTGAGAACAGGCATTTTTCATCCCTCTTTTCACCACATCATTATGTTCATCGCAGTGGTTCTGCAGATCCACGTTTTATGATGCTGCCTTCAAGAGTGTGTACAGATTTTGGACATCTTATCAAGTCTTAGGATTCCACAGGCTGCAAACTAACCAGAACACAGCCACAACAGCTACAGATGTCTTTTTCTAGGTTTTACTCTAGACACTGAAGAGTCTTTCTTTAACAGATTAATGTGTCAAGGTTTATCAGCATGGAGAAATGAATCACACAAAGAACTCAAGTTCCTGACATTTGATAAAAATAAAGTGAAAAAAATTGTCCAAGACTGTGCAGAGAGCAGTCTGGGCAGAGAGAGTCTACACAGCATCTGCTGAAGAGCCTGTGGACAGAGACAGAAAGGTGCAGAAGCAGTGAATCTGGCTTTCAAATGTCTTTATATTAAATATACACAATCTGTCTATTGATCTTCCACTAAGTGACTCTAATTAATTTCTATGTTTGTTTCCCTTGAATTTTTAGTCCATTTTCATGCCCACTCCTTGAATCATTCCCTGAAACTCTATGTTACACTTACATGGATTAAAGTGTAATGATAATGTTCATTATAAAAGTATTTAAAACATTCTCATTTCTTTACGAGTGTTTTGTTTGTTTGTTTTTAATAATATGTAGATTTGCACATCTACATATTCATGGGTCATAAAGCCTCTAAATCATAACGCTATAACAATATTTTTAGGACAGAGTGTCACTGGGGCACTAGTGAGCCATGACTTGCTCTCTTTCATTCTTCCTATACATTTCAGTCCATTTAAACTGCCAACAGCCGCCATTGAGCCCAGCCCAAACCCCAGCTGCGGGTCAGCACCATGGCCAGCTCCCTGCCCTGCCAGCCCAGCAGTGTTAATCGGGTGCGGTAAGGAGGTCGGGCTGTGTTTCGGCTTGGCATCACCGGGGGAGGGCAACCAGGAAATAAAGCGCTGTCACTTTTACTATCGTTGAATCTGAGAGGTTAACGCGTTCTACTCAGAAATAACAGCCTATTATAAAAGTAGTAGTGGAAGAAGGTGTTGGAGGGTCGTTTGCTAAGGTGGTCATTATTGAGACACTGGTTCGGCACTGCTGGGCTCGCAGGTGGCGGTGAATGATTGCCTTCTATTGCATATATATCTAATATATATGTTATGTAAATAATACTCTACCTTCTCGCAGTTTTGTTGTGCATTCATCAAGATTCCACACTATCACACGCTCACAGGAAGCTGAGCAGACGAGAAGTGGATTGATTTTACTTCCAAAAGACAGTGCAGAAATTGCGTGCTGATGTCCTAACAAACGTAATGGCTGACAGAAGTATGTGGAAAAATAAGTCACTTCAAATTAAAACTACAAACAATGTAAAATTGCATAGATAATGTTTGAAAATTAACAAAACAATAACTGTTTCAAACTCATTTTCTTTCATTGTTCCAAAATCACTTAATAATTTACAATATAGCTGTACAGGGATGAAGTAAACTTTCCTTGTAGCAGCTTGTATGGTGTTGTTCTGGGTTTTGTGTCTAATCTGGCCACATGTAGATAATGCAAAAATATTCAACCATTGCTGAACAGTGCCAGTGGTGTTAAGGCTTTCTCATTTTGCCATTCTGGTGTGCCAACTTCCAGCAAGTAGGTTGGGGGCAGGCAGGAAGCAGGGAGATGATACAGCTGGGCAGCTGCCTCCAGCTGGCCAAAGGAGTTTCCCATACCACTTGATATAGAATAATATAATCATAGAATGTTTTGGATTGGTATGGACCTTTAAGGTCATCTAATTCCAACCCCTGCTATAGGCAGGGAAACCTCCCACTAGACCAGGTTGCTCAAAGCCACATTCAGCCCGGCCTTGAATGCTTCCAGGGAGGGGGCATCCACAACCTCCCTGGGCAACCTGTTCCAGTAAAGAATTTCTTCCTAACATCTAGTCTAAATCTACCCTCTTCCAGTTTAAAACCATTTCCCCTTGTCCCATCGCTACATGCGCTTCTAAGAAGTCCCTCCCCAGCTTTCCTGTAGGCCTCCTTTAGGTACTGGAAGGCTGCTATAAGTGCTAAAAGGTCCTCTGGAGCCTTCTCTTTTCTAGGCTGAAGAGCCCCAGCTCTCTCAGCCTGTCCTCATAACACAGCAATGAAAGGAGTTGATCAGAAGGTGACTGGGCACCACTGTGCTTGCAAGAAGCACTTACCTTTGCATCACTTCTTTCTTCCTCTGTCCTTTTCTCATTATGCTGTCTCTATCTCAGCACACAAGCCTTTCTCACTCTTGCCCTATGGATCCTCGCACTCATCCTGGGAGGCAGCGAGCGATTGGCTGCATGTGGCTCAGCAGCCGCCAGGCTCAGGCCACCAAAAGCCCTCGAGTTATTCTCATCACAGCGACAAAGCTCACAATATGTGAGCTCAAAGATGCTCAAAACGCTAGCACCTTCTACACATAAAAGTGAAACCTGACGCTTCATTACCGTATTTTTTCTTCATGCCTTCCCTTTTGATGTTTTTTTCTACAGCGTACAGCGGGAGGTGTTGTTACCTGTGCAGCGGGGCTGCCAGCTGCATTCCAGACGCACAGCTCGTTCCGATTCAGCGGGAAGGCGCAGTGCTGGTGTCCGCACGCCACTTGGACGAGGCACTCCGGCAATCCGGACTTAAACAGACGTTTTTCACAGACGACCTCAGGATCTTCGCTCCCTCCCCACGAACAGCTGTCGCCCTCGCTTTCCATCCTACAACGGGGCACCGCCGGCGGCTCAGGGTGCGTCCCGACCTGCTGACTGCGCGGGAGATCGGGACGAAGCCGCCCCGCCGCCGAGCCCCGCGAGGGGAGGAGGCTCGTGGGAGGTCACTATGGCAACAGCGTCGCTAACGACGGGTCGCCGAGAGGGACAAGCGCCGCTGCGGCCGCGTTGTGCAGTCACACAGGAGCAGCGGGGCGGGGCTGGTTGCCGGGGTGACGGCCGCGCGCAGCCCAACTCTCGCGATAGCAGAGGGCTCGGTCTGCGGCCAGCGCGCAGCCCCGCCCGGCCCGCCTGCCGCGGCGCGCGGGAGAGGCGGGGAGGCGGCGGCGGTAGCGGCCGCAACGGCGGTGAGTGGCGGCTGCGGGGCAGGGCTGTGAGGGGACACCCGCTCCTCGCGCCGCTGTCCGGACCGGGTGCGGCCGGCGCCGCTCTCGAGGCGTGCAGGGGAGCGGCGAAGCGAGAGGGGCGGCGCCGGGCCCGGCGGCTCTCAGGGGTCGGCCTCCGCGCTGCCTCTGTGCAGCCGCTGCCGTCGGGGTGTGCCGGCCCGCCTCGGGGCGGGGTCTCTCCGCGCTCCCTGCGCTGCCGCACGTCTGCGGAGCCGCGGCCTCGCCGTCGCCGGAGCCCCGGGACGGGTCGGAGGTGAGCTGCGCCACGAAAGGTAGGAGGCTGTTTTTCTGTCGCTGTTCAGAGGGTTTTTGTCGGTTTGGTAGGTTACGAGGGCGGGGCTGTTCTCTTGTACGCCGCCGTTGCGGAATTGGGGCCTTGCGGCCCGTGGGACCGTAAGCTGGGAGCTGTAGAAAAGTTGGTGTGCTGTTGTTCCTCCGTCTGTTGGCTGTAAAACCCGTGCGGTTTTCGTGACATCTCAGCGGAAGTCATGCAGTTTGTTTTGATGCTAGCAGGTTACCAACAATTCAGTAGTAGCTGTCGTGTTTAAGGTAATTGTACAGTCCTTGCGGAAGGCACGAAGTGATGGAAGTCATCTGAAGCTTCAAAGCACCCTTGGTTGGCATTTAAATTCGGTCAGCTGCATTCTTTGGAAGTCTTCGGCAAGGTTTAGAGCTCGTGCATTGAGTGCAGCTGTTGTGCTGGAGATGTGCTGAGGCCGCCTGGGCAGCAGCGTGCAACGAGGGAGAGGAAAGGGTGCGGGAGCCTTCATTGTGTAACAGCCTCTTCCCTCTCTGCCCTGCCCCAGCAGCTTCAGCTGCCGTGTAGGTAAGTGCTGTAAAGAACTGACGTTCAAACAGCAACAAAAACACATGCTTCTTCAGTGACAATATGTCACTTTTGGACAGAGAAATAATCCACACATCATTTAGTGCACTGTGTTTTCTCAGTAAATAACCAGCTTTTATTGAAGTTGCTTGATTTTTGTGTGAACAAAAACTGATTCCTTCCAGGAATGGAATATACTAACTCTAAATCGTTTTGTATTTGCAGAGTACTTGGACTTGACAATAGGAAGAATCAGACTAAAACTTAAGAGCCATGGCAGTACGCTGGAGGAGAATCCTGATAGTATTTGTGGCAGCTCAAGTACTATGTTTGGTAAATACCTTTGAGGAAGAGGATGTACCTGAAGAATGGATTCTTCTTCATGTTGTTCAAGGCCAGATTGGAGCAGGAAACTACAGCTACTTGAGACTAAATCATGAGGGAAAGATAGTACTTCAGATGCAGAGTTTAAAAGGTGATGCAGATTTGTATGTATCCGATATGACTCTTCACCCCAGCTTTGATGAATACGAGTTACAGTCTGTCACTTGTGGCCAAGACGTTGTCCATGTACCAGCACACTTCCGCCGACCAGTGGGAATAGGAATTTATGGTCATCCCTCCCACCAGGAGAGCGAGTTTGAAATGAAAGTCTACTATGATCGAACAGTTGTACAGTATCCATTTGGCGAGGCTTCCTACAATCCAGAGGAGATGGAGGCAAACCAGAAATACTCACACTCTACAGAAGATGAATCTCAGGATGAAGAGTCTGTTTTCTGGACTATACTTATTGGAATCTTAAAGTTAATACTTGAAATTCTTTTTTAAATTGATAAATCATGGACTAAATCACATTTCAGTTTGTGAAATTGAACACAAGTAACTTTCTATAATATTTAATACTTTTTATTGTTTCCTGAAGAGGTATTCGGGTTACTTTTCGTAAATCAGAAGGAAAGTGGTGGGGAGAAAAAAAGCCATATTTAATTTTATATTGTAAGTTTTTTTCCCTAAAAGTAAAACGAGCAGCGACTGCACTATTTGCAGTATCCTTCAGAGATCAGGGCTTAAATGTGAATGTAGAGTTGGGGATCCCTTAACAGGTGCTTAGAAAAAATTAACTCTTAATGATTTTCTGTCATTGCTTTCTCGATAAAGAGTGAAATACAAACTGCTGCTCTGTTGTGCCCCCTCAATTTGGAGCACATTTAAAAATAAATCCTGCTCTTCTGACAGGTTACCTTCAGTATAACTGACAAGCAGTGGCTTTGAAGCATACTCAAAGTTGAGGGATGTAAGGTGAAGAAAGGAAAAACCAGCTGAATAAGGGATAGAGGGGCTATAATTTGACTGCTTGTGCTGTACATCAGTCATCTGTAAGCCGAGGCCTGTCCAGTCACTCACCACCTCTGCAAATCCATGACCTGAATCAAGTGCTTGTTACTTCAGTATTACAGTAGGGAGGGTAAGCCTTCACCTGTTGTTACTTGTCAATAGAACATTCTCATTCCTCATTAAAAGCAATGCAGTATATAGTACCTTAAGCCTGAGAGGTATTTTCTTACATCTCCCCTTTATAGCTTTTTGAGATTGTTTTTGTTTTTTTTTTTAATGTTTACAGTCCCTTTTTTTTTCCTGTAAATTTATATCAATAATTCATTAGTTTGCAAAGAAAATTTTTGCTGAAAGGAATTTTCAGAATATTGTAAGAAAGTCAAATTGTGTTCGCTTTTTCCCTCAAAGTTAAGTCTTTTCCAGGAGTACTTTTTGCCTTGAGTCTTTCAAAATAACTAATTGCTATGCAAATAGTATGTATTTAAATTGCTCTGTAATTTTCTTTTCACAGAGCTTACAGATGAATGCACTGAAATAAATAAGTGTGGTACTATAATTTTATACAAATGGTGCATGTACCATTTAAATTTCATTATATAAAGCCTTCTCTTTTCGAACAGGAATTTGACTTTTTTTGTCTAGATAGCTGACAGGATGTGATTAGAGACTTGTCTCACAAAAATGGTTATATAGCCAAAATTAAAAGTTTATTTGATAAAAAGAAAAACGCAGTGGTATTGTTCCTCTTAAAAGTGGTTGGTTAAATAGCACCAAAGTATCACTTTAATTTGTGCAGTTAAATTTTGAAACAGCAAGGTTTTTTAGGGGAGTTTAGCCTTCCTTGCTGTTTTTCCCCCTTCTTCCTCCTCTTCTGGGTATGGGAGGGTCTTTCTGACAACAATCACAAATCCAGCGACCTAAGAAAAGAAAGTTATCAATTAATGGGAAACTACCTTTTTTGTATTCACTCATCTAGTTATGCACCTTTCACCATTTTTATAGGTTCTCAGCAATTTGTAGCACTCCCTTTAATGTATAAAACCAGCTCTTCTATAAATTAAGTATCTTTTCTAAAAGGTACAGAAAGCAGAATGTACAGTTCACCATCCCTTGCAGACTCACTGCACATAGCAGTTGGTTACTCTAACGCTTGCAGATCTCAAGAAGTGGCAGCGCTGCTAAGACAGTGGTTATTAGAAAAGAAATAACAAACTATGAGGTTACAAGTTGAAATTTCATATGAATGACCGCAGTTCAAGGTTACAGGTGGTTACAGCAGAAAAGAATGGCAGTTGAAGAATGTTGCTATTGTGCCACGAGGTAGGAGGGCCTGTTTCCCAAACTAATGTGAGTTATTTCAGTGCAGTTGGGCAGCATAGATTAAAGTGCTGGCAGGGACTCAACACCAGACCTTGTACCTAAACCCATTAATGGAGGGAACAGTAATGGCTTCAGCAAAGAGCAGGAATATTAACTATTTATATTACAACAGCTGGAATCACAAAAGCTGCTTTGCTGATATTAAAGTTCTGTAGGAATATTATCTTTTTTGCTTAGATCCTCTCCTTAAGTCAGAATGAAAGTTGAATCAGCCACAGAACCTGGACTGAAGTGAGAGCAAGCTCTAGTGCTTTCCCAAATGGGAATATATAATATATTTGAGGTAGTAGTTACAGGGAACACTGTCACTGAATACTTCATCATGAACTTAGCATGGATTTAATATCATGTGAAAAGCAATGCTGCTACCAGTTATGCCTCTGAAGCTTTCTTTACACTGCCTTGAGTTGACCAGGAGATACCAACGAGCAGGTGATTTAAAGGTATAAGCTGCCTAGAATTTAGGTACCTCACTTCCAGCTTTGACATTTAAGAATAAAAAGGGCAAGGAAAGGTGTTTAAAAAGGTGTTTACAAATACTATATTAAGCATACTTTTTAATTTAGAAATTAAAATAATAGCACATTTTATTAATGTGAAAGCTGTATTCCAGCAATATGCAGCAATACAGGTATCTTTACAGGTTTCTTTTAAGAAAAGAGGTAATTATTCTCAGTATTCTGTGGAAATACATATTTAATACAAAATAACTCCAAGGGGGTCTGGATTTTGTTGTAAAAGCCAATTATATATCCTAGTCAGGAACTGCCAGGTTAAACTGTGCACAACCAAATATACAGAAATAAAGCTTATGAAAAAATGGGACCCTACTGGATGCTTTCCAACACTATTGTTCATTCTTATTCTTCACGCTGCTTTTAAACTTCTTTCAAAAGCAACACATCTATTCCGACAGAATCCCCAGGACTCGGAGGAGGTGGGAAGAGAACAATTAAATCCTTATTACCTGAGGGAATAGCGTCAAGCCCCACACAAAAAGTGTGATAACCACGGTCACATACATCACAGAACATCATTTCTTCTTCATGGTGAGGCTGCCCACACATAATGCATGTTTTACACTCCATACATTGCCAAGGGTAAGTCTTAATCATAGCAACAAGCTCCGGGGTCATATCAAGGCAAGAAGGGTGGCCTAGATTAAAACCAATATTATTACTACGTCTGAAATGAAATGTAAAATTATTTAGACTGCTTTTACAGAAGCTGAAGCCGAGCTCACCTCCTGGTGAGATCTGATAGTGCATTGAACGTGTCAGTACATATAACATTAAATAGGAAGCTTTAATGAAGGAGAGAACAGGCAACGGAACTGCTGTACACAAGTACAAATATTTCCACCAAAAATCTGTCAGAGATACTCCCTTAGGAATCCAGTTAGCACATACAGATACTTACCACTGTTGTCACACTGGGAGCAATGTATAAGAGCTTCAGCTTTTCCTTTCTTGTTGGACTCCTTACCCTTCAGACAAATTCCACATATAGCATTTGGAATGACCTTTGGCTGGAAGGGTAGAAGAGGACTATAAATTCATTCCAGAAGAATTCACAGATTTAACAGGAAATGTATCTCCTTAACTCTTAAAATTAATGATTTATCCGCTGTGTGAACCTTAGAACATATGACAATAACTGACAATGAGTGATGTTCCAATTTTTGCTTAACTATGTACAATTTTGCACTTAGCACACGTGTAGTGAGCATGGTGTAAATTCAGCTGGAGTAGAGCATGTAGTAGTGTCTTCCTCTGAATTCATCAGCTAATAATCCTCTACATGTAAATTACATGATGTAACATTAAAAATTTCAGGGGTTTTGTCTTTTTTTTTCCCCCAAATAGAAACTTCTTTATATGGCCATGCAGATTTCCCATGTGGAATAAAGTAAATACAATTTTCCCTTTGCATTGACTGTCTAAATATAGAAATTTAGTTACAAAAGCAATAAACTAGATTTTTCTATCATTAGTTTTAAAGTATCTGGTTAACTGTATTATATACTGCTACCCTTCCTTCTTGTGTCCAGTCGTAACTGCAGTAAGAAATACACACCATTGTATCTAATTATAGTTTTATAATATTTCTAAGACATCTGGAGCCTATTTGGGTGCATGAGATGCATTTAAAGGGTAAGAGAGAAATAGGAGCCTGTTAAATTGTGGATTAATTCTGTGTCCAAAACCAAAAGACAAACCAACAGAGTTCTAAGCCAATGATGATCAAAGAAGATACACGGCATTACATTTTTCAGAAACATCTTCATGAGGTCCAAGGAACAACCCAAGCATTATGAATTTCAGACATATTTCAGTACATTGTTGAGTTTTGACCACCGCTTAATAATTTCAAACCCAATTTCTCACTAATTTCAATATAGTCCTTACTGATTTTAATGACTATTGCCAGAGTCTTGAAAAGAAACTAGAGGGAATTCAAGGCATATCCCATTTTCTGTGGAACCAAATGGCTCATCAGTAAGCAAGAACAGTCCCAGTCAACTACCAACCATTTGTAGAGAGAAGAATGAAGTTTAATAAAAAAAAAAAAAAAAGTAAAAGCAAAAAAGTATATATTTAAAAACAACAAACAAAAACCAGATCTTTTGTAATGCAACTTATAGTTAAGTGCGTCTATTGCCCCTGCCGGTTTTTATTCTAGTTCCTATATCTAGTTAATAAGAATAATCTGAACTCAGATTTAAGTAGTCAGGACACACTGCTTAAAGATTTATGAAGTGTTCCATCTGTTTAAGTAAAAACACAGTTACTGTCTCTGATGTTGACTGATAACTAAAATAAACTAAAGAGTTTTATTTAAAAAAAAACAAAACAAAACACCAGACCAGCTCTTCACTGGTAACTTCCTACAAAAGATGACAGAGGCATTCATACAGACTTTTTTTGCTTATTTATTTAAAAAAAGCATAGTCAACCTGTTTTATACATAAATATAATAAAACAATAAAAGAAGTCTAACATTCACAAAAGTCTCTACAAAGTAATAAATATAATGGAAGCAAAAACACACATAAAATCTCTTACTGTTAACTAATCTATGTGTCCTACATGTATACCTTTATACCCTGCTCCTCTCAACAAAAGTGGCACAAGCTTAAACTTTGTCTGTGTTGCAGCATCTACCCTTCTGTTGTTCAGCCTACGTTCTAATTTATATTGTGGTTGTGTTTTTATCTATTTTCTAAGTAAAACAAGCCCTTCTAGAATAGCCAGTGCACTTCTCTAATCAGACTTCTAGTTTGTTACAAATTTGTATCTCACTGCCTTTAATATTCAGCAGCATACTCCCTTGTACTCCGTCAAAACTAAAGTGAGCTACTTTCTGGTCACTGTACTTGCATCAGGGTACGTGCACTAACACTCTGCTCTATATATTTCTAAAGTCAGACACTGATACAGGTGCATTAATTTTAACTGCTTCCATCTACACTTACTTCACTAAACTGTGTTTATTAGAAATCGTGCATTTAGGGGGTGGGTAGGATGGGAATCACAGCCTATTAATAATACAGTTCCAACAGTATGGAAGTTGGTTTTTTTTTTGGTTTTTTTTTTTTGTTTTTTTTTTTAATAAAAAAGGAAAAAAAAATGAAAGATTTCACATTTTTTAACAATTCAAGTTCTGCTCTCATAAATGGCTTTTAGAAACACTATGAGGGAAGTCTTATCAAATCCAAATGGGAAGTCACAATATCCCATCAATTATAGTTTGCTTTGTACATATTCATCTAATCAGGATAAGGAAGGGGGAGGAAAAGAATGCAGGTCAAATAGATGATTGCTCTGTCAGTTTTAATCTCCATGCTGCTGCGCTGCAGCTCTTAAAGTCAGCATTCCAACTATGCCATTTTTGTAAGATCTTATTCTGAACACAAAGCATTCCACTTGCATATATATAGACCCAAAATAGAAGTGTTGTAAAATATAGTTTCTCAATACGTTTCAGTTTTATGTGCAAAAAAAAAAAAAAAGAAAGAAAAAAACAAACAAAAAAACTCCTTTACTTTCAGCAATACCCTGTGTGTGCAATTGCAATAGCCAGTCCTGCTGCAGCAGAGACTTGCTACTTGTAACGTGACAAAACATCTAACACATTCTAACCCTTCTTTGTTTAAAAACTGACAGTAAGAATGCCTCCATACAAAATACATTATTTCTTTTACTTAAAATTTAACTCCATGGAAATGTGTGAATCCTGTAATACTCACAATGTGTCTATAGCTATACATTTGTATTCTGATGCCATAGCAATTATCCTTCAATTAAACCACAAGTAACCAAATTTACTGTCCTACAAAAATAGTCAGATATTAGAGAACGATACAGAACAAAGGTATTACAAAGGGACAACATTTTAAAACAGTTAAGCCTTCAGCTCAAAGTGCCTTAACATTCAGGCACACGTGGTATATAATTATCTGGTGTTTTGAACTGACTAACAAACAAGTCTTTCTGTCTTACCAGCTAAAGCGGCTCAAATAATTGAGTTTACTGAAAGCATTTAAACACTCCCATGAACAAGAAAGCCAGTCCTCTCAATATCCCAACACAGCATCACTACCTTGACCTATCAAGGGGCTGAGGGCTGATGTAGGCAGGATACAGCTGCCATTGAAAAGATGTGGCACTGTGAATTTCCAGTAACAGATTGTTACATATGCAGTCAGTGATTTTGAACCCATAATTGCTATGGGAATCCACTTCCAAAATGCAATGCTGTATACCACCAATATAACTTTTTTTTAAAGTTCTGTTGTTTAAAACTCTTTTCTCTATGCATTCAAAAGGCCATGCATAGATTAAACTAATCAAATACTCAGAAATCTCAAAGTTAAGTGAAACTTCTTTATGTAAACCAGTGGCACACAATCTCTAACATCAAGGTAAACAAAGCTAAAAGAATGTCAAGTGCCATCATAGGATTTCATGTTCATGGGAACATAGGTATGCATTCTGAGTCTACAACAATTTGTGCAGTTACATATAAAAAATAAACTTATGGTACCACAGTCTAAATCTCCATAGTTTGCATATTTCTTTTAAGTTTATGAAAGACAAAACACAATCGGAGCTTGACACCTGTTATGAATTTTTACAGTTACTGTACGTAGAGAAAATTTATCAAAGCTGTCCAATTCTTTCTATATATTAGCTTCTTAATTTATAGCTTATTTATTGTTAACTTGGTGGCTATAGATCAGAAACAGTTTTGAATACAGAATGCAAACCATCAACAACACACACTTACTGAAAAAGTTTCTTGATATGTATGATCTCGCCACTGACAAAAAGTTTTCTTTTTCATAACCTCTCTTAACATGCACTCCTGTTTGTTCTATAAACCTTATGTTAATGTTTTTCTTCTCTATAGGCCTATTCCTGCTCCTGTATGTCAAAGGAAAATTCTTATTCCTTTCAGTGGAACAGGAATGGACAACATGGTTTAGAAGTGTTAAGTTATATTCAAAACACTTCTTGTTAAGCCGAAAAACAATAATGAAAACGCATGTCAATTTCTGTTTCTTCTGAAAAGTATTTTTAGCAATCTTCTTACCATCTCTTTTTTTTTTTAATTATTCTACAGTAATACTGATGATTTGGGTCTTAGGTTTGGCAATCGCTGCTTCATAGCTCAACTGTATTAACATCCTAACTGTGTCAGATAAAAACATATTGCCTACAAATTTTTCTACATAGTATGAACTACATAAAATGCTCTTTTCCATATAGTGTTAAAGTGGTTATGTAGTGTTGCCTGTACAATTGTTGCAAGCTTCTTGCCTTTCATCCTATATATCATAACATCTCAAGATGAAAGACTATTTAAAATGAACATTATAATAACATGTTCGGCCACACTGCTGCACTTTACAGCACTGATCTCTAGGTATGTACTAAACAGTACAAAAAATAACGGATACCAAGTGCTAGTTTTGAACTGGCAAGTAATTCTGACTGGCATGTCAGTGTCAAGGCAGACAGAAAGATGTAGATTTCCAATGACCAGTCCACAATGAATTTTTCTAGTGTAACTGTCTAGGAATCAGAGAAGTTAACAGAAACAGAGGCCGCTGTATAGCTAGAGTACAGGAGAGGCCCATGTGAAATAAAAGCAAAAAGAAGTAAGAAAGCAAACAGATGGAGCACACAACAGGAGAGCAGCTAGTGAAGTACAGCAAGCAGAAGTTCCATAATACTGAAATACAAGTATTTCAGGGAGAGGCTGGTCAGTAAAGATGTTCAGTCAGGGGCTTTTTTCTTCTACCTTGTACCCAGGAACTGATTTGGATAATACAGAACGTTTGGAACCATCTTTTCTTGGAGTAGCACTTTTGTCTCTTGTTTTTTGTCTTCCCTGAAAAGAATCCTCCTGGTTGTCTGTGGCGCAATCACCTTCAGATACATTGCCAGACGAATTGTCCTATAATGAAAATACCATAGCTATATTTTTTACTTTTTTGGATAGACAGACAAGTCTTTTGTATGCCCCTTAGAGCCAACTAAAGTAAAAGAAGGACATATCTTTCCTTCTACAAAAGCATGGGGTACATCACGATATAAAGCATCTTTTCTTGTAACCTTTATTTATTTGTTTTCATGCTAACAGACTGGCATCAGCAATAACAGTAATGCTTTTTCAGTTATCTTGATAGCATAGTGGGATACACTAGTTCTTTGAACCATTTTCCTTTGGAAGTCAGCAAGAAATCAACTATATTCAAGATATTTATATAACAGAGGGCCAGCAAAAAGTTAAAAGTGCCCTGGCCATGCATTTAGAGTGTATTACCAAACAGCACTATCTCAAATTAAATGTGAAGGTTTTTTCTGCTACCCTCATCTCTCATTTTCACCAGGAGCACCCTAAATATTGCATGTGGATTGCAGCAGAAGAATGCCAAAGGCAAAACATGCTTCAACATTTAATACAGAACCAAACATAAATTTCATGCTGCAGTTAAATAATTTTTTGAGGAATGGGAAGGTAAGAAAAAGGGGAAGAGGTTCAAAGAAAGTGAGAGACCAACATAAGCATAACCGAGTGCAGCAGCACAAGATTTTTCTCAGAGAAGTGTTAATAAAGGCCTCCAAAAAGCTCCAGCAGAAAACGATACAATCAATCACATTTCTTACACTAGAAATTGAAAGGCCATGTAACAATGGTGCCCTACAGTAACAAGCACTCTGCGCAAGCAGAGTAATCCACCTACGCCCCAGAACCTAAAATCAAAACAGACTAAACAGACACAGGACAAAAGGAGGAGCGTAACAGAAAAGCAAAGCTAACTACATGGTAAAAAGAAATTGTATGTTTCATAGCTGTTGGGTGTTTTTATTTATTTTTTTAATTATGGCAGGGTTATTTAGGACAAATCCATTAAAACACTACAGACCAGGAAAACTGCTACCTGACTCCAACGATGGGGAGGGGATAAAAGGAAAAAGCATACAACAACAGGGAGAGTGATAGGCAGCTCAGGACTCAGGAAAAGAGGCTTGAGAACTGTCTACTTTTGTATTCAACAGATATTTTGCCCAAACAACACCTTCCAATGATTACTAAAGAAGCCCTGCTCTATACCAAACTTACTTCATAAGAATCTCTTTTCAAATATTCCCTACACCTTTCCCACAGAAACAAATTTTCCTTTTTGTGTTCTCTCATCAAAAAGCCATCTGAACTTCTGTGGAAAATGAAAGGATAACCTGCTCAGTCCAATTACTTTTCTTTGCCGTTAATAAAAATGGAAGCCAGCGGAAATGGGAACTAGAAAGAGGTGATTAAAGACCAACTAATAAAACAAATAAACAAACAAAAAAACCCCACAACCTGGAGTACGATTAAACCAAATTTTTGAGTTGTGCTAAGTTTACTTTTTCTTTCCCCAAAATACAAGCGAAAAGGGCATAATAACACTATCACTTGCAATTCTACAAGCTGACCCCTTCCATTCTTCTTTAGTTATGAGTATTTTGTGAATATTTAACAATGAATATTCATATGGAGAAATTTCACATTTTTTTTTTACCCTCTATCAATTACCCACTATCTAACACTTTAGTCAGTTGAATTAGAAATTGTTAAATGCATCTGCGATTTTAAATTCTGTTTTTCTTAGAATTAGGGCTCAATTTTTAGAAAATGGTCAGCACTAATACACCAGCAACACCAATACCAATGAGTTAGTTGTGCCTGGACAGCTCATCTGAAGCACAACTATTCCTGAGTACCAACAAACAATACAAAGGTAGGTATGTGAAACTTTTGTTTATATTCCAGTAACAGTTAATTTGAAGTTTGCAAAGTAAAGAGAACATACGCACCTATTAAAGATTTATCATAAAACAACAAAACTGCTTTCAAAGTTTTCTTTGAGCTGCAGCAATAAAGTAACTGTTTCTGTATTGAATACTTCTTGCTTCTACTTACAGGAAAACACAGTAAACAAGACTAGTAAGTCCTTTGCTTTAGTGATAGGTTACATTCTATGAAACTAAAATAGCAAAATATGCTGTGAACTGAACTGAAATTCACTCCTCTCAGAAATGCTAGCAGCCAGACCTGTCACTTGAGGAAAAGGCTGTAAGAAGGAAGGTTCTTCAAAACTTATTTAAAAAGAAGAAAAAAAGGGCCTGATATTCCAGAGATTTGTTTGACTTACTTCAAAAACAGAGCAAAATGGAAAGTTGAAGAGAAACGTTATAAAATAGAGAAGTACTAAAAAGGCAGGAATTTTGAGTTTGCAATTCTACTTCAATTTACAAATGTTGAAAGATTCTAAAAGGAAATTACTGAAACTAAAAAAGGCAAACAGAAAAGATTATTTTTGTTGTTGAAGAATACTTTCAATTTGTCTCACCGAATTGCCTTTGGTTTTCCGTTTCTCATCACCTCGCCCTTCCTCTGCATCATCTGAATCCCCATCACTGTCTAATGCAGGCAGCTCTGGATCCAAAGGGGGTTCGTAAAGAGCTGTGTTTAATGGTAAGTAACGAAGTTCATCTGGAGAATATCTAAAGTTATTAAATAAATAAATGAATGCCTGTGCACTTTATGCATAGATATTACTCACAAAATATACATGAAAATTAGAGAGAAAGAGTAAGAAATGTAAATAACTCCAACCCTCCCTTTTCAGGGAAGCACATATAAACATGCACTGCTAAAAAGATGGGAAACTTACTTATTTATCCCCACCAAAGTTATACTATTTAGTACTTGTCATCTTTGTGTAGGCAGATATTCATGGAACACAGAAAGAGTATATTTGCAATGTTGCAAACCTGAGCAATCATAAAAGGTCACTTGAATGTCTACAAATTTTTAATCAATCCATGCCAACAATACTTTGTTTATAGAAGTACATGGCATCAGTTCCAACCCAAGGCACACAAAAAGTTGGGGTGCAAAGCAAAAAGGTTGGTAGACTCCAGATCAAGTTTCATGATTACTGAAGGGAAAAAATTGCAAATAAAAATAACTCCAGGATAACGTCAAGATCTAACCAGATTATCTGAGCGGGCCAAATTTCAGGCACCACAATACATTAGAGGAGGGGACACTCTCACAGCAAGTATTACATACGTGATGTTGACAAAAACCCCCATGCTGTGCATTTATTAGACTAGCAAGTGCCTCAAGCATAAGAGTAATTCAAAACTTTGCTGCAAATATACTCAAATGTTTTCCACCAGCCATATGTAGAGATCAGTGCAAAAGAAACAGCAGTCGCAATGCTTTTAAAATACCTTTTGTAGTACTCCTGGAACTGGCCGGGTATGAGAGCCACTGGGTAAGGACTAACCTTTGTTCTCTCTGTAGGCAAGATTTTGTATTTTCCTTGAGGCACCTGGATAATCTGTTGTTTAACACAAAACAACAAAGTTCTTGTTTTGTAAACTTTTGAGCTTTCCTTACCCACCATTCCCTGCAAATATTTTTGGATGTGCCAGTTTATCCCACTTACTCAATCAGAACAGCTACCTGAGCTCTCTGATGGACAATTCAATTCATTAAAATGACAAGAGATCCCACTCATAAAACAGTATTACAGATTTAAGTCTAATCAGGATGCGCTTGATAACTGAAAAAGGTAAGACTACTTCTAATAGTACAGCATGTAAAATCATTAAAAAAAAAACTAGCAGTAAATTTTATATAAATAAAAAATATATAAATAAATAAATATTTTATATAAATAAAAAATTGAAGCAGTAATCCTGAACTTTTGTGAGAAGCATCTTTGACATTAATTATTACTGAGGGTCCATACTGGTAGAGGGTAGCAACAACAGTGCCATCTAATGCCAAAATCAGACTCTGCCACTAAAAAATCCCATTAATAATAAAATACGTGAAAAAGAATCTTATAGAAGTCTTCTTTCTTTAGAAACATGTCAAAGTAATTATCCACCATCTCGTTTGTAATGTATCACTGTCAGGAAGATACTACCTTTCCATAATATATTACCTTACTGAAATAATTTGCACAAGCAAAATGTTACATCTAACAAAAACAAGGGCGTAAAATTGATACAGAGCATTTTTTTAGACAAACAGCTTATTTGTTAAATAAATATACTGTTTAGAGAGAACTTTAGAAGCACTCCAAAAAAACCTGGCCATTTACATGAACAGATATAACAACAGAAGTTTCTTAACCTAAACATCCTCTAAATTTTATGCTGTTACCAGCAGATTAGAGACAACAAAGGAAAAGCTTACTTGGATAGAATTTTGAAAAGTTTTATATTAAATGTACTTGAAATTATTCTTTTTAACCATGGTGTAAAATGTTTAAAGCCCCTATGTCTCTGTATCGAGACTAATCAACCCCCTGAATGATAAGATTGTTAGAAAGGTTCTAAGAAACACCCTTACTAAAACAAGGAGCTACCTTTTGGCATTAATAAAAACATTTAATTTGCCTACATGTGTCTGTAAATCAAAATAGGCTCTTCTTTCTTCCATTCGCTCTCGGTTTAAATTGCTGTTGAATTCCGCAGCCTTCTTGGCAGCTTTTTTAATATATTCTGGAACTTTACTGGCTTCTACTTTCTGTGTGTTCTGCTGCTGCATTTGCTGAAACAAAAACAACTTTATTAGCTTACACACATTTCACTACCAGTTTGTGAACGTTTTTTTATATATTCCATGTTACAGATCTGGTTCACTTAACATATGCTATTTACTCACAGAGTATTCTTTATAATGATCTGTTATTCGCTGACGTTCTTTCTCTTGCAGTATAACAGAATACTCAGCATGTTTGGCAGGGTATTCTTTAATCATAAGATCAATTACTTCATCACTACGCAAAGCTGTTAGACCTAAAATAGATAAAAGCAATAATGATGCTATCTGGCAAAACTAACTGTGGGTTATTTATATCTCACAATCATCAACTGAAGTTTTTGAGCGGCTAAAGACAATAACCTACTGTGCACAATGCCTCACCCTCTATCACATAGGAGCAAACATGACATTTAGCTTTCAAGGCTGATAAAGGCTTTGCTTCTTGCCAAGGAGGAAAGATTCTTCTCTTGCTTACAGCTACACAACCCAAACTTCATCTTCACACTGACTGTCACCTACTAAACTCCCCTAAGAGGCAGAACCTTTGCTGAAAGCAGGACCTGGTGACATTTGCTTCAGTTTCTCCTACTGGTGAATGGTTAGTTTCACTGCCTTACACTATTTAATTATGAGGTCAGGTTCTCTATACAAATCAAAAAAAGAACCACTGTGAGGTCAATTCAGAGCAGCAAATTGCACACAGATGCCTGACTCCTGATTAAACAATTTCAAGTTCAGAAGTCAGAACTTGTCATTTTGCAGCTAGCAAGTCACGCAGAGCACCTCTTCAAAAGCTTCAAATGCAGCTAATCTCCATTGACAACAGGATAGAATTTGGCATATGTTATCACAGGGACAGTTGACGCAACACATGCCTCTACTGTATACTTGAGATGGAATATAGCATTTTGCTTCTACTGATACAAGTTAAATATTGTTATATACTGCATATTTAAGTAAAACTTTCAAGAGAGCTAGTGGCAAGAAACAAAGGCAGGGTACCAAGGACTGTTTATTTATAAAGTGATAAAACATCTGCACAGATTTATGGGTACACTGGGAAAAAAGAAACTGACAGGCATCCTTTAATTTTTAACACACTTCAAGTCACACATATTGGCAGGGGAAGAACAAATACTTGAAGTTCTTTCAATATAAAATGCATTCATGACACTGTTGTATTGTACATACATATAAGTGGCTTAATATTCACCCTTCTGACATCTAAGACATAAGCTCAACTCTATAAAATACACAAATGTTTGCTGAGTCGCTACTAATTCAGCTGAACAAGAAAGACAGACTTTTCAGTTTAAAAAAATCATGCTGTTCTTTTTCTGTTAAGGAGAAAAAGGCTATAAAAGATAATTTACAACATAGGTTTTAATAAGTAATTGGAACAGAACTGAAATTTATTTTTAATAATCAATATTGAGCATTGATATCCTTTGACCAATTTACACAAACTAAAAATAAAATATAAACTGGTTTTTGTGTCAGAATTTACATTTTCATTGGTGAATCATTCACTTCTCTACCATAATGAATCACATTTTCAGTGTGTCATTTTTTATACTGCAACAAGGAATCTTTTTTTTCCTCTTACCTAACGTGCATTGAGTCTCTGTGATAACATTTAGTTCTCTGAGGTAGAGTTTCTCCTTGTGAGACAAATCTCGTCGTTCTAGATCTTCAGAGAAAACAAAAGGAAAAAACAGCAACAGAAGTGTATAAAGTTACTCTAAATCCCCCATAAGCAATGTTCAAGTATTTTGAGAATTCTACTTTCAGGCAACAAGTCTGCACTATACAGGAAATGGAATACAAAGATAAAGCCAACTTTACAGTAAGAGATCACCAACAAAATACTTCAGAATTAAGCTGAGGTCAGTTTTCAAAAACTACTTGCTGATCTAACACTCAACTCATTCCTTTGTATAGATTTTTCAGTGGCAAGACATTACTTTGAAAACTGTAGGATACATTTTCAAAATGCCAGTAACAAAACCAAAAAGTACATACAAACACATACATACACACAAAACTGAGCTCTAATTTTGCTATGACCTTTTTTAATTAAATGGACCGTTTTGCAGTTGAAAAGACACAGAGATTACATCCAAAATGTAAGACGATAGATTTTTAGAAGAAAGACTTAAAAAAACCAAATACCTGGATATTTTCTTTTAAAGGAAGTCACACCCAAATATTCACTAACTTGTTCCTGAAGCATATAGTACTCCCCTGTTTCATCTGGTGGCCACTTGTACTCTATCAAGTTTTCAGCAGGAAAATAGCTGTATCTGAACATAAGAACAACACCAGAAGAAATCAAAGAATGCTGGGAGAAAAAGACCAATAGCTATTTGCATTACTTAATTCAGAAAGTTAAACAAGGAATACGAAAGAATGGAGAAGAGCCAATGCTTCAGCATATCAAATGAAACAGTAAGACTAGCAATAAAAGACAGTATTACCCAAGGTCCTGACTAGAAGTCTCACAGCTCCGAGAACTGTCCCCCGAGCCCATCCGCCGTCTTTTGGATGGCTGGCTGCCATCATTGGAATTTTCTTCGGTGTCATCCTGAAGCAAAAATGAAAATAGATATGAATTAATTTAAAGTATTCAGTGGGTAATTTAAAACATCAAAAACATTCTAAGATAATATGAAGTTTAGATATACCTGAAGTACTCAGCTATTTAATAATAGTCTACACAAAACCGACAGGACAGTTTACATAGCAAGCATAAGAACTGGTAGACAGTTTATGAAAAGATTGAGTAGCAAAGGCTTTTTGTTTATGGAGGGATTTAGAAAAACACTAAAGCTACTGACTAGTAACATTACATGACTCCTACCTATTCGGTGCTCGTTAACAACAAATCTCAAAGCATCTAGTGATCAAACTTGCATGATTACAAGTGAGAAACAGAAGACAGAAGCAGTCAAGCAAGTTGCATATGGTGAGCACAGTAGATCCAAGAACAAAACTACCTCAAATAAAACAAACTATGGACTAGTATGAAAGCATTATTATTATAATAAATGTCAGTTCAAAAAATGATAAAAAAAAACAGACAATGTTCAAAATTCTCACTGATTCTTACTGAATTAAAATATTAATACACATTATGCTTTTCTGAAGTATTTCAAGCTGGTGGAGAACAACTGAACAGAAACTGGAGTCAGTTACAATGCAGTCTCAGGAAAAAGCACCCATGACTTTTTAACTGTGCTTACTGTATCACTTTACATTATTAATAGAAATGCAATCTGATAAACTCAATTTCTGATCTTAAATCTATCACCATTACTATTGTACTTGAAATGAACTGAATAGCTTAGAGTCCCCCTTTATAAATGCTGAAGTAATCTTATCTTTTCAATATTAAGAATTAATTAGAAAACCATAGGTTGTATGTAATTTATCAATGCTATTTTGCTAACTTGCAGATCTTAATCGTGAAACACTTTCTGTAGAGGAAAAGTTACTGCAAGAGTCTAACTTTGTGCTAAGAACAATACTAATATTTTGGATGGCTGCCTTAACAGCTTTCAAGCAAAGCATGTAATTGTTGATACATATATATATATATTGTAAGTTAGTGTCATCCCTGAGCAGACTTGACTTGGTGGTCAGCTGCTGCTGGGCACAGAAAGTTGTTTAGTTTACATATGGTCCCATTACAAAGGAATTTTGGTCTGAGTAGTTTGACCTGGATCTCAAATTTCCATTTGGATTGTATTTATAAGTGAGGGAAAATGAACCGTTTCCCTGTTATTTTTTCAGGTATGCTGACTGCGTGATTCCCTTACTTCCTCAGCCAGAAGTGGGACTGAGACTGCTCTCCACTACAACTAATGAACGTCCACAGCTCATTCCTTCCTCCCACACAGCGCCCTGATGCACTCTAGAGTTTAGAACTGCTGGACTAAAACATAAGTGTTAAAGTCATGCTTTCCTATAGCAAAGCCGACAAGATACTTCAAAATATTTTTCAGTAAGGGCCTCGCACCAGTTTCTCCTTTCTGCTTCAAAGTTTTTCCCTTTCTGAACGCCCTGTTTACACGACCCGAGCATCCACGCCGCAGGAGGGACGGCTGCCTCTGCCTCCTCCTCCGCTTTCAGTTTCACTCCCAGACGGACGCAAAACACGCAGGGAAACGAGGCAGGCCGGTGCAAAGGACTCGGCAAACAAACGAGAACGCTCGCAGCGCACTCTAAAGCTCAGCCGCCGACCGCATCGACGATTAAGAAAGGGACAGTTCAATAGAAAAGCGCAGCCAAGAGAGGCCTTCCCCGCCTCGCAGAAGCACGCCCAGCACGGCCGCACGCTTCCCCGTTGGTTGGCTCTTTAAAGTTACAGAGCGAAGTCTCCGTACGCCAATCAGCTTCGAGAGCTCCGCCACGACGCTTTATTTTGTAACCGGCAGCCGGAACTACCCAAACCTCCTCCGAAAGTGCCCAGCGAGCCGCGGCCGCACGGCCGCTCGCAGCCGGACCCAAACTTCGCGGGGCGCGGCGCTCCGGCGCGGGCGGCACTTACGCGAGCGACGGCGGCCGCACGGGCGCTCAGCCCCGACCCCGCGCCGCAACTTCCCGCGGCCGCGGCGGGACGCCGCCACCCCCCGCGCCCGGCGCGCGCCCCGCCGCGAGGAGAGCCCGGGCTCACCGCGTCGCCCCGCGGGGGCCGGCCGAGGCCTCCCGCCGCCGGGCCCCGAGCGCCGCGGCCGCCGTCGCGCTCACCTTTAGGGACTGGTTGCCGGGCGTGGCGGGGTCGCTGTCGCAGAGGCGCGGGGACAGGACGGCCGCCATCAGCGCCGCGGGGGCCGCCGCCGGCTGGGCGAGGAGATGCGCCGCCGCCGCGCGCCCCGGCCTCGCGCCGCGCCCGGCTCCGCCCCCCCTCCCCCTGCGGGGGGTGGCAACGGCCCCTACCGGCCAGCCCGGGCACGAGCGCGGCGCCTCGCGCAGCTCCTGCTCCGCCCCCCTCCGGGCTGCCCGCGGCGACCCCGGCCCGCGCCGCCGGACCGGCACGCGGCCCGCCCCGGCCGCAACGCCGCGCGGACCCGGCGCCGCCGCTCCGCCACCGCTACTGCCGCCGCCGCCGCCGCGCCCTCCTCCTCCTCCTCCTCCGGCCGCCGCAGCCGCCGCCGCTCGGGCGGCCGCGCGGCCCAGCCGCGAGCGCGGGGCCGATCCGCCTCGGCAACGCTTGGGCAGCAGCGCGGCGCGCAGGGGCAGCATCCCCCGGGCGTGGTGGGCGCCGAGCGCCGCCGCCGCCGCCGTCCGGCGCGGGAGCTGGCCCCGGCAGGGCTGGGCTGCTCCGTCTCCGGCGCGTCAGCCGGGGACGAGCTACGTTTGTGAACCATCCACCAGCGCAGGAGGGGTGTACGGGGGGCGGGGGGGAGCACTCGCAGGAAGCCGGTGCGAGCGCTCTCCCCCCCGAGGAGGGCGCTTGAAGCCGGCCCCGCCGCTGCGCGGAAGGAGCGAGCGCGCCGCCGTCAGCCCGCACCCCCTCCGGCCGCGCCCGGCGCCGCTCCCGCAGCCGTACCTGGCAGGAGAGCCCCCGTCCGCTCCGCGCCTCGGCCCGCGCGCGGCCCCGCCCGCACCGCACCGGAGAACAAAGCGAGAAGCCACTCCCACGCGGGGACCGCAGTCCCCCGCCTCGGGCCGCCGCGGCGGGCGGGGAGCTGCCGCGCGGCCGGCACCGAAGCCCCGGCGTTCCTGCCCGAGCCTTCGGCCTGGGCACCGCCCCGCACAGCCGGTACGCACGGCCCCGGGCACGTTCAGGGGTAGAACCTACAGCCTTCATATACGTTTACACGGAGCTCATAACAATAGAAATGGTATCAGCGCTCCCTTCCCACGTTCCGCAGTTCTAAAAGCAGATCTCTGTGTGCCTCACAGGACTGCCTTATTAGCTCTCATTGTGCTCGCCTTCTACAGCCCGTTCTCAATTGCCATGTTCCTAAGCACGGTGTCTTCTTGCCCTTACCTGGAGAAGCTGCTTGCCGAATTCAACATTTACCCACCCGCCTCAGCCCTGCGGTACTTAACGCAAGGCTAATACTCAAGGATGTTAACGACCGAACTCAGTCCCTTCCAGGAACATACGTACAAATTCACACAAATTAAGCATGCAAAAGATGGCCTCCCCCTTCCCATTTCTACCTAAATTGGCATTTTATCATAGATAAGGCTACAAAAAAAAACAAAAAAACACCACACAACAGCACTATCTTCTCTTTCAAGAAAGCATACATTCAAAAGAACCATTACCTACAATTTATTGTAAACATTCATTAACAACTCAATGCATGCAACAGACAAGCAGCATTCAAAATTTGCTGAAGTTCAGCTTTCCACCAGTTGCTCTGACTTCCACACTAAAGTGCTACAACAGATGAAGCCCACATGTACTCAACCTTACACATTTCAGAAGTTATTTTTACAAAGCAAAGTGGTCAATTATCTCAACTATCACATCAACTTTGTTATTTTTGCACTAAGATTTTGGACTGATGTTGTTGGTAAGTGGATGCTCTGAAAATTTTCAAGTATACCAAGTACTGTGCTGCACAGAAGCAGGTGTATCTTCTTGGGAGTGTCACTCATAATAACAAGCCATTATCAAAGCCAGTGCAATAAATGTTTCAGTTTCGTATTTAGCTGAAATCCAGGTGTCTCTTTGAACATCCCAGACCCATCTACTGGCAACCTAAAGGAAAGAAAAGACAAAGCTATGATTGAAATTATTCATACCACTATTTTTATATTTTGTAAGAACACACAGCATTTCACAAGTTCTGATATAATTGCATTATAAGAGCTACAAATAGAACTGCACAACGACAGCAAAAACAAACAAGTGCTATTTGATACTAAAATGCATATTCTTCCTTCATATTAAACACCCCACCACAACAGACCCATACATGTTTACACCAAAACCTCAATTCTCTGTCATGTTCACTCGTCAGCACTTTAGCATACTGCACCATAATGCCAAGAGACACCAAGTGCTGGCAACAAATTGAGCTAAGAAGTAGCTGCTCCCCTCCACCTCTAGCAGCAGCTTACTTAAGTATACTTGCAGCTACTATGAGCTCTCGACTCTTTTTTTTTTTTTTTTGTAGAATTCTTATCAAATCTTAACTGTGAAAATTTGACTGCTGAAATAAGCATATTCTTCAAGGAAAAAAAAAAAAAAAGTGTTTGGAGCATTTGAGTAAACCATCTCATCCTACAGCTTCACACCCACACAGCACAGATTTAGAAGCAGCATACTGTGACACAGCACTAGGAACGTGGGTAGAGGAAGGCCTTTCACAGATTGAAGACATCATCCCTTCAAATATTGTTTCACAATGTACATTAAAAACAAGGGATGATTCCACTTAGAAAGACAAGGTTTTAAGAGGTGATGCTCAACACTCCTAACTACAAGTGTTCTTTAGCATTCAAGAAGAGAGCAAAAAGAGCACTGAATGCCAAAGTGAGCTTATAGCACTGCAAATTTACACATGAAAATTGCAATCTGAAATTCTTTTGCTTTGGGTGTACTAAGTTCAGATCACTCTTGTCAAGTTGTGGTCCCAGGAGCATCCATTTGGCAGCAGCTGCAGTTAATACAGTTTCCCTTCCTTTTGTTGGCACCTATTCCTTTCCACATCACCCCACGCTACAACTGCACTGCATTTTGCACTTGCATGCAGTGACCCAACTGGAAATCAATGTTCACTAGAAAAAGAAATATTTACTGCCCTCACACAGTTATACTGGCATAGGGCAGAGTGGAAACATCTGTTTGACAGAGATGCATGGGCTGCTTACCACTGTTACTGACCTCAATAAAAGAAGAAAAAAAAGAAATTAAGTTTTAAAAAAAATCCAACCCCAAATACAAGTATGGAACTTGACAGCTCCAAGCCCACCTCTCATTACTTTGTTGAATACAGAAGAATACCAAGGAGATAACATACAGTTCTAAAGGTTATTTTCAATTCTCAGAAGATATTATAAATAATTTGTTTGCTCACATTTATTGCTTGACCTGCCTTTTCCACAATTAGCACTGTTACCACGTACTTATAACGGTCAAAGCCCATTTCCTTTGTAGCCTTTAATATTTCTTCTGAGAGTGAAGCACACAAGGATGGACTAGAATCTGCATCATATTTGGCTTGTTGAAGTTTATTCTATCAAAAACAATGTTGAAAGATCTTAGTTCTCATCCTGGGAGTCCTTTGCAAGAAATTTTTACAGGTATTTTCCTTAAAAGAAATCAGTAAAACAAACCATAAAGTATAAATGATGCTCTCAAACAGGAAATGCTGCACTACTTTTACTCTAAAAAATGTTTTATCTATTTTTTTGAAAGTAAAGAATTAAACATGTCCAACCTATCTCCATTCAGTGAACAGGGATGTATTTATTAATCTCCAAAATCCAGGCCCATCTCACTGGAAGAGAATGCTACGAATATCAGTTGAAGGCACATCTTCAGAATTACAAGAGTTGGCTGTAGCTTTTTAAGGTATCGCTAACAGCTACATTTTAACTTAACAGACTGTTCCCATTCTTACTTCTTAACTTCTATACGCAGTGGTCAGATGTTGACGACACCAAGTATATTTTATGCAATTCATGTGATAATACTAGAAATAATTGAAGTAGAGTCTCACAAGTTGGCTATCTGGATGTTTTGGAAATCAGGCTACTCTGAACTGCACTGTAGCTCACTCCAGTTAAGAAGTGGAAAGGAGTACAAGGAGCTTCAGCTCCATGCTAACAGCATGCGCTTTGTGGCTACCTTGTAGAAGGCATTCTGCACCCTGCAGAACAGAGCACATTTATATGTGTGCGCCAAAACTGAATGCCTGCTAAGACCTATGCATATATTTAAGCAACTTCCACTGTTCTGCTTATATAATCACAAACTACTGTTGAAAAAAAAAAAAAAAACAGTTCATAAAAAAAAATACTATACCATTAATATTGCTTGAGCTTTGTCTCTTACTAACCGATCCTGAAATTTATTATACGGTTCTAGTCTGTATGTATTAAGATATTTTATTTTCACAGTAGGTTTTGATGAACCAGTGAAACACTCTTCTTTCATAGGAGCTGAGCCTTCATAATTTGATAGCTTCACCTTTCCTTTCATCTGTGCAAAATAAGAAAAAACTGCATTACATACCAATGATCTAGTGTTTAATGGCTTCTAGGAAATACCTTGTGGTAGTAGATCAGAGGGAACAACAACAACAAAACAGTCTAGAAGTGTGTCATTTCAGGCTGTTTGGAGACCACTACTTTCACTGAAAAGGAGAACGGTACTTACCTTCTACTCAATTTCCATTTCTTTTACACAAACTAAAATTAAGTTTGTACTTAATCTCAGCCAAAAAAAAAAAAAAAAAAGGAAAAAAGCATGCCATACTAGTACCCAAAATCCACTTTGGTTTTAGAGGAAAACACCACAAACTCCTGATGAAGACTTTCAAGATTCTCATTCAAACATCGTACACAAAACCCAAAATACACATTTGTTTTGTTTACTAGGAAATTTTACTTGTGCTATTAAGCGAATACTTTATGTGTTAACGTCTTCATCTGCTAAATTAAAACGTACTTCAATGTTCAAGCTTTGTCATTTTGGTTGGAACTTAAAAGCAGGATAGCAATTCTTTTCGTGAGTCATCAGAACTCTGAAGATCCAGATCTTCTTCCCACCCAGCTTCTGTAACATAATTCTCTTCAATACAAAAACAAAAGTTGGCGTTCCACAAATACAAGCTGCAAGTCTAATGATACATACAGGCGTCATCACCTGCTGTCCCCTATAGTTGGCTTAAACCAGAACAATTAATCAGTAAGACCACAGAAGCACACAGAACCAGTGAGATTGCAACAAAAGCCACAGACAGCGGTCATCCATACCAGCTACCTTGTATCCACTTCCCAGTATCCCCAATTCCTCAGTCCCTTGCTCTACTTCCTGACTTCAGAGAGAACTTAAACCAGAGAAAGTTACCAGCTACGTCTAAGGAGAGAGCATGAAGAGCATACAAAACCACAGTGAAAGGCTTGCACTACAAGGGACAGAAACAAATCGAACAAACTTATGGGTAACGCAAAAATCTAGTACAATTTTCTTGAGAAGACGCATTACTTAGAGGCTCACAAGTATTTCAGCCAGCAGAGTCTGAAAATAAGGGAAGTAAAATAGTTTCTATGATGTCACTTAAACATTAGCCATGTTGACATGAAAGACATTATCTACACCTATATTTCCTGTTTCCTTAATGTTAGATGAATTCTGCTAAGAGCTATTTAGGATGCTAGCAGCCCTTACACAAACTGCAGGTGTTTTTTGATACCACATTACAGAATTGTAGGAATTAGAAAGTGTCTCTGGGGGTCACAGCATCCAGCTCCCCTGACAAAGCAGGCTCCCTACAGTATGTTGAACAGGAAAATATCCAGGGAAATATTTAATATCTCTAGAAAAAAGATTAACGTCAACAATTTGAGTTCTGAATAGTACTAATACTGCACTAAGATGTAAGTAGACAAGCTTCCACTCAGGCCATAGACTCTCATACTCTGAAACTCAAAACTCTGAAGACTATAGTCCTTACCTGCTTGTTACAGATCCTCTTAAAAGAGAATTTATATATATGTACATACACACACAAATATATATTTTATATATATTTATTAGTATATACATATTAAGAAATTACTATCTGAGCTACTCATGAGCATCCTAAACCATTTCAAAGGAACTGAACCTGTGAAAGCAGTCACAATCTAAAGAGCAATTCATTCTGACAGGTTCTTGGCAATACTAGGTAAGGTATTCATAGGTAAGCCAAGAGTCACATGCAGAAAGAACAGAACTCACCCAACAGGTGAAGAAGCTTTCTGGCTACAGCAGCATTTCCTCACAAGAAGCAACCTAGGTACAAAAGACACCTTCCTTCCAGTGTCTGGCTCTTATATGAGCCAAGGATATCTCCACCACGGATCTACCTCTTCTGGTCACACAGGGAGCAGGCAAAAAATTTGCCTCTGCTCCCTAGGCCAGCCACACCCCTTCACCAGGTGCTCAGTCACCAGTTCAAGATGTGATCTATCAGTTTCTCCACAGGTGTTAACTTCATTAATTCATTAACTAAGACATCCAAAGGGCTAACAAGCAAACCTACTAACGTATTTCACAATACAAAGACTGAACTTTACCATTTGCTTCTTCATGCTCATTAGCACAGGGTTCCAAGATGTAGCACACTGTTGTGATTACATTTCTATGCAGTATCTATGCCTTTATTAAAAGAATCTATCAGAGCCACACAAACTGATTTTGCATTGACCGTATTAAAGCCTGCTTTGTGTTCCCGGACTCTGTGGGAGAAGCTTAATTTTGGACATATGAGTACCAATATGATTAGAAAACAAAGATTTTGGCATTTCACAGAATTACAGAGGATTTCACCGAGTTATAGGGGATAGAAGGCACCTCTGGAGATCACTTATTTCAACCCCCTGCTAAAGCAGGTTCTGGACAGTAGTTGCACAGGAAAGCATCCAGTTGGGTGCTGAATATCTCTAGAGGAGATTCCACAACTTCTCTGGTCTATTCCAGTGCTGTGTCACCCTCAACGTAAAGTTTTTTCTCATGTTCATATGGAATGTCCTGTTTTAGTGTATGCCCAGGTTGCTTGTTCTGTTGCTGGGCACCACCAAAAAGAGTTCGGCCCCAACCGCTTGGATCCTGCTCTTTAGATATTTATAAGCATTGATAAAATCCCCTCTTATTCTTCTTTTCCCCAGGCTGCACAGACCCAGGTTACTCAGCCTTTCCTCATAAGGGAGATGCTCCAGGCCCCTTATCATCTTTGTGACCCCCTGCTGGACTCTCTCCAGCAGTTCCCTGTCTTTTTTGTACTGGGGAGCCCATAACTGCACACAGTACTCCAGATGTGTCCTCACCAGGGCAGAGCAGAGGGGGAGAATCACCTCCCTTGACCTGCCAGCCACGCTCTTTATGATGCACCCCAGGATCCCACTGGCCTTCTGGGTCACAGGGGCACACCGCCGGCTCATCTGAACGAAATACTGCTTGTTGTTAGGGCAGCTTTAGCAAGAGTTGCTTTAAAGTTACACAAACGGACTATTCCTCCAAACAGAGGGCACGCACAGAACTGCCGGCGGCCATCACCGCCCCTCGCGGGGCGCGGCCGCGATGACCGCCACGCCTCCCTCACACCCGTCCTCCCGGCCCGGCCGCTCACGGTGTTTCTATCCCACGCGCTCGTTCGCCGCCTTCCTGTCCTGTGGGTGGTGGCGGACAACTTAGACACGTTGGAGGAATCCTCCATGGTTGCCGGCTGGCAGCGCCGCTTTCCCCAAAGAGGGAGGGGGCTGCCGGGGGGAGCAGCCTCCGCCCCGCTCCCAACGCCGGGAGCAGCGGCCGGGCTCGCGTGGAGCCGGCGTGACGCTGCGCTTCGGCAGCGCGCCGTGACGTTGAGCGGGAGGGCCCGGCAGCAGCGGAGGTAATGGCCGTGACGGCCGCCGCGGTGCGGGTGTGCGGGCGCTCCGCTCTCGGGCGCTGCGGGGCTCCCCGCGGCCTCGTCCCGTGTGCTCTGCGCAGCGAGGACTTGCTGCGGTTCGCCTGGTGCTCTGGCGGTGAAACTCGGAGGGAAGGACCCAGTTGAGCGCTTGTCGAACAATGTTTTGCGGCCATCTTAGGTTAATAGCAGGCTGGGTACAGCAGATGGCACCTGACTGCAGCAGCGGGTGTGCAGAGCTTACATACAGGCCGTGATCTTCAGTCTGTCTGTGTGGGTTGCTCTGAAAGTAATCTGTCCTCTTTATTTCCTATTTACGTTATGAAAGCTACAGCAGAGACAAAGGGTGCGATAACGTTGCTTGATAGAACACATTTGCAGCTTCAAAGCACTGTTTTTCAATACAGTCACCGCCAGTAGCCAGTTAGCATGGATGAGCTGGTCAAGATGTTTCTTTTTGTGGTGTGATAGATGTGCACGGCTGTCCAGGATGTGGCCTGGCTTTCATGTTGCAGTCACTACTGCTGAAACGCTCCACCCACTGCTCCATATCCACTGTTTGGTCTCTATAAATCATAGAACCATAGCATCACAAGGTTGGAAACGACCTATAAGATCATCTAGTCCAACCATCTTCACACTACCACTGCTACCACAAGCTACTAAACCAGATCTCGCAGCTCCTCATCCTCATCAATGTTCAGCAAGCATTGATGAATGTCAATCATTGCCAATTTTTTGCGTAGAGGAATTCAGTTCCACCCCCTTTCTTCATATGCACTTCCATGTCAGATGCTATTTGGTCCGACTGCTCCTCTGCTGTCTTCTGTCACACGGCAATAAAACAAAACAGAATATTGGTGGGAAGGTTCAACCTAGCATCCACTTCTGACATTATGAGCCAACGAAATAGGAGGCATTGTTTCAGAGCAGCCCTTGTATACAGAATGGTTTGAGCCAGAAGGGACATCAACACCCACTCAGTTCCAACCCAAAGCCATCAGCAGTGCTGCCCCCAGCCAGTTAAGGCTGCCCACGATCCCATCCAACATGACCTTGAGCACCTCCAGGGATGGGGCATGCACAGCCTCTGGGCAGCCTGTGGCAGTGCCTCACAACTCTCTGAGTAAAGAATTTCTTTCTTGTGATTAGTTTGGTAGATAGAAGGCATCTGAAATATACTAAACTGAAATTATGCAAATAAAAGTGATTCTGTCCTTCCCTTTTCAGATGGCATCATCAGACTCGGTCACTACTTGTCTTTCTCCAGCTGTGCATTATGTGATTTGCAAACTTGGATTTGAGAAAAAAGCCATCTATGATATTAATAATATTGTGTCTGAAAATGGAGAAGTATGTTGGCAAGCTATTACAGAGCATGTGTGTTATCTTGAATCAGGTTGGTATTATTCTGACACAATGAAAACATGCTTAAAGCTGATGTAGAATCTCACTACAGTTCACAATACTCAGAACTTAGTTATAATATTTTATTTTAGCTTCACTGCTAGAATATGTGCATTTATTGTTTACAGAGAGCTTTAAATGTTTCATCCATTTTTAGTATTTGGTTGTAGCTGACTCCTAAGATCCATGTAATCTGTGCTACATCACAGAATCTCCAGGGTTGGAAGGGACCTCAAGGATCATGAATCTCCAACCCCCCTGCCACATGCAGGGCCACCAATCATCCCACCTAATGCTAGACCAGGCTGCCCAGGGCCCCATCCAATCTGGCCTTGAACACCTCCAGGGATGGGGCATCCAGATATGACATAGATAGCTCCATCTTTGTTTCCCCATTCTTGTTTCCCAGCTCCTTTTGCCTGTACATAAGGACTCATACTTTTTTTCTTCTATGTTCTTCATATGTCTTTTGCAGTAAATTTGAAACACCTGGGAGTCATCAGTAGGGCTACTGTTGTTTTTGTTTCCTTTTCTCCATCTTTCACTTGTACAGAAGTATTATTTGTTCTCCCTTCTGTTTGTAGAACAGTTTATAATTATGCTTTTTTCAGCAGAACAAACTGTTTCTATTCTGATGAACTGATTGTTCATTTGCCAAACTGCAAGCTTTTGTTAATTAGCAGAAATGGTCAAAATGGTAGAAATTTCTGGCTTGAGCAATATTTTTCCATGAGTCAGGAGAAATTTGCCACCCAAGAGAAGCAGTTATACCACTCTGTAGGGTACCACGTCCATCTGATTCTTTAAAGGGTGTAAGTGGTGCTGTCTGATTAAGCCCTCAAAGCCTGCAGTAGCTTCCAGCTTGGTTATGTGGAATTGCTGCGCTCTTTTAATAGTGGATTCTTCCACTTGCAATGAAAATTGAACATAATTAGATGTATTATATTAGAACATAAATAGAACTTCAATTCCATGTTTTCTTATATTAAGGTTTGTTTTGGAGAAGGCATTTGAACCTGATTTTACAATGCACTTTTCTGTCGTTCATTTGTTCTTTTGGACAGTAAATTGTAGTTTACTGGTTATGCTGAACTAATAGGGATAAAAATGTTTGAGTTAAATATACATACAGACTGCTGGAGGTTTTACTTGTTATGACTTTTAAAATATAGAACCTTCAGAAAGTTTGGTTCTAACCACATCCCATTTTTCAATTCAAGACCGAAGTGTGGATTATATCGAAAGCATACGATCACTTGGACCTGTATGTGAATCTGTTAATTTGCACTTCAAATCTCTGACCAAGGACAAATTTGTAGTTCAGTATGCATTATGGTTCCAGTGGACAAACTACACAGAGGTATGGAAATATCTTTTGACAATTGTATTTTGGCACATGACCTCTTGTTGGAAGTTCTTTGTAAGAACACACAAAAGAGATCAACAATCCAAAATATGTAGAATTTGTAACTAATTGTCCTTCTCTGATACATAGTCACTTCTAATTTTCCTGACTCAGTAATTAGATATATTTATATATATATTGGGTCTGTTCTAACCAAAGATAGCAGGATCTTCTTTTTCTGTAAAACTTAATGGTCTGTGCTTAATATCAAATATTATTATGCAAAGTCACTGATAGTTTTTATAGATGTGTGGTACTAGATAAGGTTTCGACCGAAAATGCAGGAGGTGGTCAGTAACCCTTCAATTATCCACAGTTTGATCACCTTGGCATGGTTTTATTTCTGTATTTGCATAGTGACTATCACAGATGAATATTTAGATCACATTTTTTGTGTGATTTTGATTTCTCCTTCTGAATATGTAATTCAGCACTGTTCCTTTTCTCTCCAACCCCCCTTCCCAAATCACACAGTTATTTCTTGAAGTGTTTGATGTTCTACAATATGCCCAATCTACAGAAGTTGCTCTTGGGTTAATGAAACTAACATCGTGCTTGGAGAGAGCTTTGGGTGATGTAAGTGCCACTATGAAGATTCAATTGCAGGTTTGGTTTTATAAGATGAGAATAAGTTCTTAGATTTAACTGCACACTGAAAAAGTGAGATTATCCTGTAGTGTGATGGTGTGTGGTAGCCTGGCCACATCTTCAGTGATAGTATTGCGTGTTATGTGAGCACAAATATTTGAAGACCTAGTAGGAAACTGGATTGATGAACTGGTCTCAGTTCCTTTCCTCCTTTTTTTCGCACTCTCATTTTTATTTTTCAAATGGATTGATTCAGTTTTTCTTTTTCACTCCTTAATCACACAGGTGCCACCACTGCTAAGGTTGGCAAGCAGGCTAGGGAGAAGGGAACACCTGTTGTTTCTTCGTTCTTGGGGAAACCACCTCCTTCCTACGTCTCCCCAACTTGCTTTCCTGTCAGAGTATGTTGCCCATAGATGAGATAGAGTAACTGGTTGTTAAGTCTCTATGAGGAAAGGGCAGAAGACAAAAGGTTCACACCTAGAAAAAACATAGAATTTTTCCAAGTCTGAAGGGATGGTGAATTTTTGAAGTAATTAAAAATTCCCTTAACTATATGGTGTTGTGCTTGCTTTCTTGCTTTTTTCAATTTTAATTTTTTTTTTTTTTTTTTGGAGTAGTGGAGAGAGAAGAATGTGCCTTTAAATACTGTGAATATCATAACCATGGGCAGATCAAATAGGATATGCACTCTTCCCTAATGCAGTCCATACATTTTAATTTGTCGTGAAACTTTAGAATTGAAAGACTTTTCAGTTGGTGGGTTATGTTTGATTAGTGTTTTTGCAGCAATGAAAATGCTTATTGGGTGAAATTAGTCAAGGTCTATGCTTGAAATACAAAGAAATACACTGAATTATTTATGTTATAATCACTTCTACTTATTTTTTTTTAATAGGTATATTTACTGATTGGTAAAGATTGTCCCTTCCTTTTAAGAGATTTGCTTGCTTCTGAGCAGCTTGCAGTTGTTTTTGGAGAAGTTGTAGTAAGTGCACAGTTATGAAATAAATAACAAATATTGAGCTGGTTTTTTTTGCCTGGTTTCCAGTCATAGTCTTTGCCTGTGCTAAGGAAAAGTTTCAAATTCTGTAATACATTGGGAAAACTTTCATTACATACATGTGAATAGTGAATATTATAATTGTAAATAGGAATAATTTTAAAGGGTAGCCCATAAATTTTTTTAAAATTGCTTTTCTATGTGAAAAACCCACGTACTTAAAATGTCACATATCTGGCAAGGGGGTAAACAAGCCACAATGTCTGCCTCTTTTTGAGTTGTGCAACTTGAGAACATATGTCTTGAAGTGGCAGTTTCTTGTAAGATATCTTCCCTTTCATCACCACAGTAGTAAAATGCTTTATAATATTGACTACAATGTAATTCATGTGAATAGAGGAAACTAGTTTGTCTATTGCCATTTGCAAATAATAATAAAAAATTCTGAAGACACCGTCTTGTGTAAACAGAGGAGATGGTCCCTTTTACACTGTTCTATAAATACAATTTTTCTTTTTAGAACAAAGTATTGGATGTGTAGTGTTAGCCAATCTAGTAGTGCTGTAAGGATTATGCCTTGAACTGTAGTTCCATGTGGAGTAGATTAATTCTTACTATTAAAAAGTTTTCCTTTTCCCAGTGGAATACTGGGAATACAACTTTGAATGCAGATTCTTCTTTTTTATGTTAATTCATATTAAATTATTGTGGATTTATAGTATGATAAGTAAAAACTCAACTTGAATTAATTTGTTTCCCTGTCATAACTGTTTGAGATGTTTAGCAGTTCTGTTCTTTCTGTATTGTATTCTATAGCATGTATGATTAAGTTAAGATTTCCTTTCAGAGAATACTGGGAATTACAAATAATGAGTTGCAGTTACTATGACAAGTTGTGGCCAGTTGTCTTGACAGTAGACATTATAGTTTCTCAATAATTTCTCAAATTTCCTGTCAGGGCAAGACACAAAGTAAGAAATAATAAGTTTCTTCATGTAATCACTTTGTTTATTAATTAGATGGATGTACTCAGGATATTCATTGGATCACCGTATGGTCTGAATCTTCGTAATGTTTTGTGGCATGGGTTTGCATCCCCAGAAGAAATTCCTGCAAAGTAAGTTGTTAAAAAAAAATCTTATTTTCTCATTCAGTCAGGCTAACAGTGTTTGAGAATTGATTAATAAAATTGCTACTCTTACAAAAAGAAAAAAAAAAAAAGCATTCTCTAAGGCCTTTGACAGAATCTTGACAGTTGACAGTTTTTGTCCTGCTGCTGCTACCACTTCTTTTGGAACTAGATTTCCATGGAGTACTTCATCTATTATGAAACTGGTCAGCTTTAGTAATGGTGTGTCTTTCTATCAGGAAAAATGAAGAAATTTAAGGTCTGGGCAGTCAAGAATAAATCAAAACAAAAGGCAGAAGAATAGGAAAGGAAGAGGAGCAGCAGCAGCCAGGGAGAATACACTGATGCTTGTTTTTTTTCTCCTAATTCCACATTGTTTTGTCATGCTTGTAAAACGCAATTAATCATTTAGCTCCTTTACCCAAAAGGGATGGGTAAAATAGATACTGAATCTTGTTTGAAAGAGCAAAAGAAACCTTTGTCCCTAACCTAGAAATGTGGATTATTTGTAAAAGATTTTGTTGTATTGGCTTTTCTAATACGGTATAATATTCTCCCTAGATATTGTGCTATGCTGCTTTTTTTAACTGCAGGATTGGGTCAGTTGTTACAGATATATCTTCTGAAAACTAAACATGTTTTAGTACATCGACCTTATGTGACCTTCATTAGATTAGAGGATCTTGATGCATTTCCAGGCAAGTATTTAACCTTTAGTCATTACTTATTACTATGTTCTTTATTATTTCATTATCTAGAAGTGCTATTAAAAGTAATGTGTTTTCCAGTTAGATGACTGCATCTTTTAGGTAAGGTACTTGTATACAATGTCTTTAGGTGAATCAGTTGTGCTTGTAGACACCGTAGATAACTTTTTAATATATATAAAATGTTGTACTGATTAGCAAAACAAAAAATACTGAATTCTAAAATAAATGTAACATGCTGAAATGTGTTAATAGTACAGCTTATGAAAGACTTCAGCTGTATGTTTCAATGTTTTGATGATGAGAACTCACTTCCTTTAACAGTCATCTAGTTTTTCTTTACAAAAATCTTTAATTCTTTCCAGAATCAGTGGATTCTAGCAGCAAGGGTCCCATCAGGAATACTTTGCATCTTGCAGTGAAGGTTGTGGTGAAAGAGAGTATGGTTACATATCCTCAGCATCCTGATACTCACCTCAGGAAAAGTCCTGTATATCAACAACTGAAAATTTCCAACATCTCCGCATCCTTCCCCTACTGGAGGAAGGCCCCAGGCTTGGACACAGTACTCCAGATGGAGCCTCACAAGGCACAGCAGAGGAGGGCTATCACCTCCCTTTCCCTGCTGGCCACCTCTCTTGTGATGCAGCCCAGAACATAGTTGGCTTTCCAGGCTGCAAGAGCACACTGCTGGTTCATATCCAGCTTAAGTGTCAGTACAGAAAATTTGATAACATAGGAACAATGTCATACTGATTCTATTAATGTAGATTATACTTGTCAAAACTATTTCAAGCTGGTGGAGAACAGCTGAACAGAAACTGGAGCCAGTTACAATGCAGTCTCAGGAAAAAGCACTCATGACTTTTTAACTGTGCTTACTGTGTCATTTTACATTATTAATAGAAATGCAATCTGATAAACTCAATTTCTGATCTTAAATCTATCACCATTACTATTGTATTTGAAATGAATTGAATAGCATAAGTCCCCCTTTAAACATGCTGAAGTAATTTTATCTTTTCAATGAAATATTAAGAATTAATTAGAAAACCATAGGTT
Source organism: Phasianus colchicus (assembly GCF_987193195.1). Taxonomy (NCBI): domain Eukaryota; kingdom Metazoa; phylum Chordata; class Aves; order Galliformes; family Phasianidae; genus Phasianus; species Phasianus colchicus. Next base: position 41,008,602 of record NC_143437.1, on the reverse strand, counting down.
GTATGTAAATTATCAATGCTGTTTTGCTAACTTGCAGATCTTAATCATGAAGCACTTTCTGTAGTGGAAGAGTTACTGCAAGAGTCTAACTTTGTGCTAAGAACAATGCTACCATTTTGGATGGCTGCTTTAACAGCTTTCAAGCAAAGTAGGTAATCATTGATATTTTTTTTCCTCCTATTTTTCATCTTGTTCTGCATTTTTATTTGAAGACATTCATGATTTATAGAATACTAACCAGCAGCATTTGTAGATTCCAAAAGTTTTTGTTGAATCTGCAGGAGATGTAGCTGAGAAGGAGAGCTTTATGAAGCAAATGGAAACAGGTCTTCATGTATTAGAATCCTGTGGGTTGTTTTTTTTTTTTAAATAAGTTTTTTTTTTGTCTTCCTTGTCCATTCATGTTTTTGTAAGTTAGTGTCATCCCTGAGCTGATTTGAATTAGGTGGTCAGCTTTTGTTGGGCACATAAATTCATTTAGTTTTCATATGCTCTCATTACCAAGAAATTTTGCTCTGAGTTCTTTGACCTGGATCTCAAATTTCCATTTGGATTGTATTTATAAGTGAGGGAAAAGAAATCATTTCTCTGTTTTTTTTTCAGGTATGCTGACTGTGTGATTCTCTTACTTCCTCAGCTGGAAGCTGGACTGAGATTGCTCTTCACTACAACTAATAAATGTCCTAATAGATTGCTAACAGCTGAGGTAAATTTCTATCTAAAATCAGTTAGTGCTAGCAATATTTGCAGAGTAGATATTGTGGTAGCACAGTGTCTAAATTTAGCTTTTCCTCCCTCAAAATCTGAGAATTAGTAGAGCATAATTTACATATTTCTAATACCTTTTAATGAATACCTTTTTTTTTCTTTTTAACTAAAAATAAGGAAAAAAGATGCCTGCCAGTAAAAGTGATCTGAAAAAGTACTTCAAGGTTACTGTTCTAGAATGGTAGCTGAGGGAGGAAAGTCAATCACGTTCCATTTATTAAAAAAAAAAAAATTAGTAAAAAAATCTAATACTCTCTTTTTTATTTTTTAAGGGCTTATTTACTATTCATACACCTCTGGTATCTCATGTATACTGAACTTAGATTTATTCACTTACATGTCTATGTAATTGTTTTCTATTAATAATCAAGTAATGCTCATTGTTTTCTATTCCAGTCTTCTGCTTTCTACACCACTTTTGATGAGGTATTTGTGATTTTATTTTATTTTTTAAATTCATAGCAGTGTCAGCATTTAGACTTTTACATGTCTCATTAGTAGAGATGGGAACATGCTTATTAATTGCGTTGGATAAGGCATTATTTCTAAATTTTTCCAAGTAGAAAATGATGGGCAGTAAATATACTTTAAATTTGGAATCCTTCCGAACATAACAAAATCATACAAGTTATAATGAACAGAACTTAATTTCATAGAATCATAGAATGGCTTGGGTTGTAAGGGACCTCAAGGATCATCAAGCTCCAACTTCCCTGCTGCAGGCAGGGCCACCAACCTCCTTATGTAATACTATCCTGGCTGTCCAGGGCCCCATCCAACCTGGCCTGGAACACCTCCAGGGATGGGGCATCCACAACCTCTCTGGGCATCTTCTTTTAAATGTATTTATTTTATTTATTTTATATGTTTTTATTTTATATTTCTTCATCTTAAAGGAACAGTTATTCTGCCATTTTTGGTAGACTTAGTTATTCAAAATAAATACAAATAAACCTTTTAAGCAGAAATCCTCAGTCTTATGGCTCTCATTGAATTTTCTCAGTCTGTCAGTAACAAACAGGTACTTCGGCTCTGAAGCAGCTCTGAAATAATTATTTAATATTAGAAAAACTCATTACTTAGTGTTTTTCCTTTGATTTTTTTTTTTTTTACTTTCAATAAAAGCTTTTTGTTGAAATGACTTTTCCTAGATGCTAACAAAGCATTTGGATAATGAAGAAATCAATCAGCTTCCTTCAGTTCTTGAAGAACCTGCTATGGCAAGTCTTGTTGTTGTTGTTATTTTGTTTGTGTTTTTCATTTGTGTTTTTTTGTTGTTGTTGTTTGGTTTGGTTTTTGTTTTCCTGAAATTTAGCAGTATGTTTATGATCATGTTTTTATTTATAATTTGTTGCCTATCTCTAGTAGTGTAGTATCAGAAACTTGTTGCTGTTTCATTGTGAAGGATACAAAGTAGTACCTGACATGCTACATTTGGTTAGAATCTAAATGTCTTTCTGTCTGAAATGTTCAAGTCTATGAATTGTCTGTGGTAACTTCTGAAGATTAGCTGAAGAGAGTAGGAGAAGAACAGATGCCTCGCATAAGGAAAGCTAAACTGTTTTTCAGTTTCTTCTGGGGCATATCCTATACTAGGTAGGCAGATCATACAACAGTATAGCTGCAGGCTTGCCAGAGCACACCCTGCATATTGCCACCCAAACAGACTGCGAACATGAAAAGTAGAGGTGTTGAATTTAGAGGTCTCTTGAGACTGTAAGAAAGATATGAGTTCATTGCACTGGGAGTCAGAGGCAGCGAGGCTGTGGAGGACTTGCAACATAAAATCAGAGAAAATCTGTTGTTACCCTTTATGGAATAGTTTGTATGTCAGTTTCAAGTTTCCTGAGAACACGGACTAGTGGACTAGCTGCCCTTTTATTTTTTTATGAGCATAGTTGTGTTTTCTCTGCCTAAAGGCCCCTTTTCTTATGGACACAAATGCATTTTTAACTTTTAGACGGTACTCTGTATGCTTACCTCTATTGGTGTGTATCTCCACAGGAATTTCTTTGGGATTACTTGAACCACCAGGAGGGTCCACGCATAAGAGACCATTTAAGCCACGGAGAGATCAATCTAAAAGCATTTCCCAGAGAAATAGCCAATCAATTGCTGGCATTTGCAATTACATTACTCTGCAGGTTCTCAGATGAAGACATGGTTGTTTTTAAGGTAGGGTTCAAAATTATGCTGTCAGAAGAATCTGCAGTTGGATGACAGATGGGATTTTAGAGAATCTTATGACTACATCTTTCTTGACAGCAGCTTTCCATGGAAATGAAATATTCCTCTAACTGAAAATCTGTGCAAATATGTTTTCTAGGATTGCAGTGAAATAAGTACAGGAAGTTTTCCAAATGTTTATCCTTTCTTACTGTATCTTAATCTGTTTGCTTAACCAATCCTTCTTCAGGTAGTTGATCTATTATATAGAACAACCGTAGCTTACCCAGACAGATATGTAATGTTTGAGAATCTTTTTCTCTCTGACATACTATAAGTAATGGAAGTAGTTTAGAAATGGAGATGTGATTTGTTAGCTCTCCTCACTGCATACTTTTTGTCTAGCAGTAAATATTTTGTAACATTAGCTACTATTATATTTACTCCCCCAAATTTCCTGTTCATATTTGCCATTACTTTCAATCTGATAAAGCAACCTTTGAGATAAATCTTCTATTTATTAGTTAGAGCTCTTTTAGTTTCATGCTGCTGCATTAAGAGAGTACATAATTAGTTATCTCTCAGCTACTGCCAGCTTTTGTACATGGAAGATGTCAGAGAAATTAAGCTTTAAACTGATGATTACTGCATTAGTCTCTCAGAAATTTGGAAGTCTTTGACTTCAGTAGTGTAGGTGGCTTGAATACAGATAAGCATAAGTCTAGGTCTGCTCACAGTTAGGACAGTTTAAAGAAACTTTTATTTTGTAATCAGGAACACCTGATCATAAAGCCATTGATGAACTGTGCAAGTTGCTACCATTCTCGATTTCATCCAATTTCCAGACTCAAGAAACAGGTAAGTCCTTGCAGCTGAAAGCATTGTAGTCCTTAAAATTGTGAATCCTTAAAAATAGTCTTAATTGCTGTCTTCAAACTTTGATGGTCCTAAAAAAGTTAGAATTTTACATAACTCTTTTTTTTTTCCTAATGAATTTTCAGGCTTTGAGAAGCACATGGCTGGTCATACAGCATGTACTGTTTCTTCTCAAATCACTGTATAGCTTTATTTTTACCTGAACGTTTGCTGCGCTATGGATTTCTTAATCTTCTTGTCCCTGACAAGGATTAAGTACTATATAAATCTTGGATTGGGCTACCACAACTAACATTTTTATTATATGAAAGCCAATTATTTAAAATTTTCTCGGTGCAGAAAAAGTTGCTTTCCAATGCCACAGTATTTCTCAGCCAATTAGTTTATGAACTGCTTGAAGATGTTCTTTATTGATTTGGGTTTGCAATGAACAGTACTCATTTTAGACAGCTTTTGAATTGTATCTTACAAGGGCTTTTTTTTTTTTTAATATCAAAGGAAGGGAAGAAAGAGTAGTAAATTAGTTTAGTATACATCAAGGATTTTTGCCCTAACATAAACCTTAATAATTTTAATAATTTGTGCTGGCTTACAAATTATAACTGCTGAACAAGTAATTTACCAAGTGTTGCAGTCTGTTTTTTTTGTGTGTTTTTTTTTTCCTAAAATTGCTACTAAGAAAAATAAAATATATTGTCCTGTATGTTGTCCTGTTTGTCTAAGGCTGTACTTTGCATAAAATTTTTCATAACACATTCTTGATTTTTAGGTGCTAGAATGTATGAAGAGCATTCGCTTGTGGCATGAATTACCAACAGTGTCTGAGGAACAGATTCAAACAGTTAAAGGGTATGTGTATGCTGTTTTAGAAAAGATATTTCTCAAAAGCGTATGAACAACAGAGTTTGAGATTAAAAGTCTCATCAGATTCCTTACTAGTAAGATGTTAGACACCAAAGGGCTTGTGGGAAGACCCCTTCATTTTTCTTTTTAAGTTCTCTTTTAAGTAAGCTTAAGTAAGTAATCTGTGTTGTACACATCTGTAGCCAAAAGATACTGGAAAAACTACAAACACTGTTATCTGGAAGAGAATATTGGAACCCTTTGAAATCAACACAAAACTGAGTAGCTGTTCTGTTTGCGAAGAAATATTGAAGGAGCTCTTAGGAAATTACACTAGATGTTGAGCCCATCACAACAAGAACAAAAAGATGGGTCACTAGATATAAAACAGAAAATAATTGCTTGTTCTGGAACAAGAAAGTAGTAACTGAATGGAAGATTTTACATGAGACATTAAATAGAAGGAAGAGTACAACGTTCTTTTGTGATTTGAAAATGAAAATGTCACTGGGAGAAACTGCACTGACGTAGAGCTAAGAGATGAAAATACAGTGTGTCAGGCATATACCTAATATGCTTCAAGATTTTAATGAATAAGTGGAGAACTAAAGTGATTAAGAAAACTGCTGGAACAGAAAAGACTGTTTTTAATTGGAGAAAGTAAGTCATACTTATAAGATAGAGGGAAAACTAAAATAGCAGAAAGTGAGAGTGGATCAAATACACTGCTGTCCAAAATATCTGCATTTTGATCTGTGCAACCTAGACAAATAATAAGTACTGCATAGTGTTGTCATCTCAAATTGTACTTTTTTGTTTTATTTTTTAAGGTTGGAAGAAAATAGTGAAGCTAGTATGTTAGTTTTAAAGACGGCTGAAATTCTCTCTCAGTTGCAGCAGTATTTGCCCTGTAACTTCTATAATTCAGATGACCCCATGAGTACTGTTGCAACAGAGAGGTAAGTTTGATCTTTTCCTGGTTTCCGCTGTCAGCTTGTACATGCAGATCATCACTCAAGAACACTCAAACCTAAGTTACTCATTTCTCCATCTTTAGTAGCAAAATTCTGAAATAGAAAATTCCTTGTTACACTTGTGGTCAGATTTTAGAGGTACATTGGTAGTTCCAGTTATAACTGATGTGGAATGTGGATGATCAAAACAACTTGTCTTTTTCTTGATACTCTAGTGGCAATCTTAAGAAGCTTGTGAATCAGTTGATATGCTGGAACAAAACACCTAATCAAATGTAAGAGGTGTGGGCAGGATAATGCAAAGAGGATGGTACACATTGCCTTATTCATATAAATTGTGTGCCTTCTGTTTACTGCTGCTTTATTTATATGACTTGTATGCCTTCTACTTACTGCCCATCAGTCTGCATTTGTTCTCCTTTATTAAAAAGAAACCTGATTACTAAATTGTTACATGGTTTTAAGATTTTTCTGCTTTTATCACTTTTAGTCGTGCTCTGATTTGATGTGTTTGATGTATCGTTTTGGCTAAGCATTTTTGTTTATTATGGTTGTATTTCTTTGATTTGAAATGGAAAGCATATTCATCACCAGTAGGTTTTAAATTATGTTATGTAAAGTGCTTCTACAGAGATCTGTACTATTTTTGTCAGAGTAATCAGTTTTAGTTTTTTTTAACTTAAAATATTAACTACAATCAAACAAATATCAAACTACAGCTGATGTTAAATCCAGCTGGCAAAAGGTTGAAACTAACAGTTACTTCCTATTTTGAAGGCTGTTGCTAGAACTTTGTGATAGGCATATTTGCACACTCTATTCTCCACGACCTGTTCTGGAAGTGTTAGTGGTACTCCGTAAAATATGCACACAGTGCCATCAAGTGTCTGCACAAGTTATTGCCAGCATTAAGTCGAGATACCAACAGTGGACAGAAAAGACTCTACGTTCTCGCCAGAGGCATAACTATCTACGAATGTTGAACAGGTTGGCTGATGTTTTCTCTTTACTTTGTGGCTGGGTTTATGAGAAAGTTGCATGCTGCTGTTGCTAGTTTTCAATGTTTTGTCATACAAGTGTTTATGTGTTCTTGTTAATCATTTCAGAGTTAAGTGTCAACCCAGTGAATTAGCAGAAAATCTCAATTTGGAGAACAGTTCAATGGATGGTTTTAGCATTATTACACTACTTTCCTTAAGCTTTAAAATTAAATTGTCACTTAAGACTGTATGTTTTTAATTTCTCACTTTTTCTGTTTAAGCATAAAAAATGACATTTGAGTTTTACCCGAGTACAGAATGTAAAACTGATTTCAGGACTCAACCTTCTCCAGTTTTGCTGCTTTTTATCGTTATACCTGAATCAGTATCTTTTAGATAGATGCAGAGAGATTTTTTTAGGATTACATTAATGTTGTTCCCATTCACAAGTGCTTTTAAAGGATTTATGAATTTACTTCAAAAAGCTGGAGAATAATTTTTTTTTTACTTGATTATTTTCCTCAAAATATTAAACCACATTATTTAAGAAAAATAGCTTAAATGGACAATGAATATTTGCAACTCAGTTGATCTTTGTTTTATTATCCTTGAGTTGAGAGGTGTTGGTGAGTTTTCCTCTGAAGTCTTAGTTAAATGTGGTTTTTTTTCCTGTTTTGAGATTTCATAATTTATAGTTTTGCTTATAATTTAGATATTTCATTTATTCTTTGCTGATGGGCTTTTTGTGTTCTTTCTTGCTCTCAAATACTCAACTATTTAGCATAGTTCTAGAAATCTGAGATTTTTTCTTTTGGTATTAATGATGTCAGATTAATTTGGGTTTATTTTAATTCATTTGTTTTACTTTTGCCTGTTCTAGCATTAAGTTTTTATCTCCGGTGTTACGGCTCATCTTAGTGTTGATTACTCTGGAACTTGTTAATGTCCACTTGGTCTGTAAGAAGAATCCTTCTGATTATCATCAGTATCTAAAGTAAGTATGTAAGGCATTGTAGAAATAGGAAGTTTCATACGCTCTTCGTAGCCAATTGAATAGATTTGATCTGTAATATACATCCTGTGGAGACAAAAAAGTAAAAAAAGAAAAAGAAGAAAAGAAACAGCAGGTCTTTTAGTGCATTATCATCCTTTCTGTAATTATAGTCATCATTCTATCCCATACAATGTTAGCTAAGGACTAAAATAACTTTGAAAATGTATGGTCCAATTATTCACATTTTTACTTATTAGACTCCTCCTTAGCATAAACAGAAAATGATCTCACACCCCAAAAATGTTAATGCGTAAAAGCTGTATTTAATATTTAAGTGATTTTACTCCTTGTGTGTCAGTTAACAACAAGTTGCATTGTGAAACATTTGACTGAGAAAGGAAAGGAAACAGTATGTGGAAAATTGTATTACACATTATATCATTGCATTCTTTCTATGTCAGTATTTAATTGCAGTTCTGAAAATCATTGCTTCTTGCTGTTGGAATGAAGGAGTGGTTATTTTCTAAAAGTGGAAGTTGGTTCATCCTGAGGGAAATTTGGAAGTTTGGAGAAAGTAGCAACTTCAAGTCAGGCATTGAGGTCCTTTTCTCCTTTAATGTCCTTTAATGAGCATTACTTCTCTTTTTATTTCTTGTAGGTTTTTGAAGTCAATCTTGCAGTATACTGAGAACTTGGTGACATACACAAGCCCTGAGAAAAACAAGTGGGATGAAACCATACAGCTAACAAATAAGGCTTTGTTAAAAATAAGGAAATTCAGTGATGGAAAGCTGACATTAATACAGTCAGCTACATAAATTAAATACTTTTAATGTTATTTGGACATTGTTACATCTTAAGTGCTTTGGAGTCCTCATGCTTGTTAAGTCTAAGATTTAAAAGCAAATTTAATCATTGTAAAATTTTGGATGCAAAAATCATTATTTCTATTATAAGGCTGTTGACAGCAGAGTTAAGATCACGGTTCTGAAGAATGGGCTGGCCACCAAATTCACTGAAAAAGATTGAATGTGAGCCAGGTCAGGATGGTGCATGTTCTACTTTAAGTATATAGTGTGTTTTGTAGATTGGTTTAAAAAAAAAAAAAGTTTTTTATTACACTGTAAGTATCTAAGAATATGAATAAATACTCTGAAAAATTTTCAAATGCCAGAAGATTTTTTTTTATGTTGCTGAAATACACTAGAAATAGTACCAAATATTGTGATCAACATATTAAGACACAATGAATAGCACAGTATTTAGTGTTAAGTAGGATTCCTTGATAGCTGTGATTGTTTTTATTATTCAATAATAACTCATACGCACACATTTATTGTGGTACAAAAAATTATCCTCCTGTTGGACACAAGATTCTTTAGGATATTTTGTTTGTTTGTTTTTTCCAAAATACGTTCTTGCCCATTTCTAATCCTCAAAGAATAGAATTTCAAAGAAACGCATCAATTAAGAACAGATTCACAGGAGACCTCCTGTCTCTATTTCTTTTTACTATGGAATGTAAGACCAGAGGACAATATCTGGAGATTGTTTGGGTATGCAAAGGATTAGAGATTCAAATCACATCTCAGTAAAATTCTTTGCAATGTTTCTTGACTGGAAATCGTAAGGAGAAAATTATTAGTTTGATTTATTTGGCGTGGAGGTTAGATCTAAACTGAGATCATATCGCTTCCTTTATGCTACCATTGCAACATACTGTTATTGGTTTTTTAATTTAATGATATCAGTTTCCACGTTTTTTTTTTTGTCACTATTGAACTAAATCATATGAAGAAGTGAGAAGTAGAGAAAAATAGAATCAAAACTAGGCATAATTAATCTAATGCAGTCTTTGAGCCACAGTCTGAAATTTCAGCTTTTTTTTTACAGCTGAAGTGGAAAGTCTAATTATGTTTTTGAAGGCGTATTTTCTATCCATCGACTTAGAAGTGTTAACTTCTGAAGTGTTAAATGTCTCTTTGAAACTGCACTTCTGACACTTGCTTTGTTGATGATAAGTGTTTCATGGCAAAAATTTACTAAAGCTTTACATATTTACTGTAGGAAAGAGATTAATAAATTAAAACTCATTGCATTTTAAAAGTACATAAATAGATAACAAACTTTCATAAAATCACCAAGTTTGGAAAAGTCCTCTAAGATCATCCAGTCCAACTGTCTGCCTATCACCAATATTTCCCACTAACCCATGTCCCTCAGTACAACATCTAAAGATCAGGAACACCTCCAGGATTGGTGACTCCACCACTTCCTTGGGCAGCCCATTCCAGCACTGGACCACTTTCTCAGAGAAGTATTTCCTAATGTCCAACCTGAATCTCCCCTTCTCCTTGTTGAAAGCATGTTTGTGCACAGAAAATCACCTTATAGACAATAGATCAATATTTTCAGTGTGACTTTTTCTTCCTGTATTTGAACTTTGCTAAAATGATCTTGCATGCTTTTCTTTTCCTCTGCATTTACTGAGAAAGAGTACACTGACAGTTTCTCCTTTAGTAATTAATGCCATAGTTGTGATTTGATGTTTTAAATCTGTGGTAACAAATGTGATGGACTTCTAGCAGTTTTGTCAAAGATGTTTTTCCTACCTCTGAAGTTCTCTGATGGGATTGCTGCTACCATCTATTGATGTCCAAATTTGGTACAGGCTGAGGCAATCCAATTAATTCTGACTTGATGCTATTATAATCTTAGTTTCAATAGAGCTACATACTGGGCTTATGACGTCTTCCTGCTGTTACAAAAAGTACAGAACAGAGTTGCAGAATAATTGTATATTCTGTATGTAAGTATATATATATACACATTGAGAAAGAAATTGCAAGAGACACAGTATAGACGATTGTTTTTGTTGTTTATCAGTTACTTGAAATAACTTCTCTAATCTAGTTATATATCTTTGCCATCTGCTTGGAGTTACTTGGATTTCAAGATACTAGCAGTCTTGACTCTGAGCCTTCTGTTTTACTGAGTGCAAAAGAGGTTTGGAATAACCAAAGACATAGCAGATGTGTGCAGAAGTAAAGCTGACAAAACATGTTTAAATGCAGGTGTTCAGGTTTTTTTGGTGTTGTTGTTGTTCGTAACTGAACTGTCCAAAACTTCATAGTCTCCTGTAAGGCTCTTAATTCAGATTGGAATAGGTACAATTTTCAAATATGAGTAGGGATCCTATGCTGCTTGAGTTAGAACTAGTGAAAATTAATGAGTTTGAAAGGCCCCCCATAACATTATAGGAATATTTTTGTTCATATATGTAAAAGTTTTAAGAAAAGCTCCTCTCTGAAGCAACTACCTTGCCACTTGTGTGAATATGTGTGGGTTTTGATACCTTATAAGGATCATGATGATGAACTAGTAGCTTATGGAGCTGGACAGTTAGAAACACAATGAAACATCAGTTATGGAAGAGCCCATGTGTGGAAACAAAATTTGTGTTTTTTCTCTCTCTCTCATTCTCTAGTCATTGTTCACCACTATGATGATAGGAGGGTTTAGAAGCAGCACCATGTGTCCTTAGAGAAATGCAACTCAAGAGGCCGAAGATTTTTAAAACAATTTTAGGGTTTTCATTTCTATTGTTTTATACGGGAGCAGAGCAACAAATTTGATTTACTTTACCTTTTGATGCTTCCATCAAATAGTCTTGAAAGCTAACGCATGGTGGCGGTGTTGGGTAAGTCAAAATTGCACCACTGCCTGACGTTCACTCATCTCTTCGTGTTCTTATCTGTACACTCTTATCTGATATCTGTAAAGAAATATATTTTTCTTCTAATAACATCTGCTTTGTTATTCTTTATGCATTTCCTTCATTGTGGCTATTGCTTCTGGTGAAGGTTTTTTTTTCTGCTCTCATTTGTGTCAGTTCACTTTTGGAGAAATTAAACATCCCTAAAAAGTATTCTGCAAATTGCATTCCAGTAATTAGGTAGTTGTTCATCACTCATCGTGTTGTTGCCAGAACTTCGTCATGCCTCCTTTTCCTCAAGGAGTTTAAGAGAATGAGTTAATAAAGATAATTTAATAAATTGTTTCTTACAGAACATGAGATAGTATTCCTCAAAGATTCCAGATCATCCTTTGTTAATTGCTGTGGTGTCATGGAAAAAAAATCTTATTTCAGGAGCAAAATATATCTTTTGTACAAGATGTATAATTGTCAAGGAATGTGTTTATTGAGAAAATTGCTCTGAGGACTTAGCCTTATTGCCATGGTAATGATTTTTCAATCTGTTAAAACTGATGTGTACAATTCGTATGTCACACTGTGAAAAAGATACAGTAGAGCATTGCTTGTTGGGTGGCCTTTGCAATCCATGTCCACAGTAGCACTTTCAGACTGTGCAGAGAGATTACAGTTAAAAAAGATTCACATGAAGAAATTTTTTTCTATGCTGTGAAATCTTATGTAGAAATGTTGGAATGACCCCAACAAAGGGGTTGTTTCTGCTTTATAGTACATTAATGCATCTGGTCCTTGTAGTGCTTATAAGCTTTTTTTCATAAATTAGTCTGCAGATGCTGAGCAGATTCCTGACATAAGCTGTTCTTGTCCCCATCTACTTTGGTGCAGAGTTTTTATTCCTCTGAGGATTTGTCTCATGCTCTTTGGGTTTCCCTTGAAATGAATTGGCTCCTACCTAGCTTGCATGTTTTGAGGGGACTGTAAGTAGGAGTTGTGTATTTCAGATAAAACTGCTTTATAGAGAAACATAATTGACTCAGTGGTTTACTTCACAAGGAAATGGGGATCATATAGAGGACTTCATGGCTATATACTAAACTTATTTTTTAATGTTTGTGTTTGAGAAAGAACTTCACTGTAGAGAAGAAATCAGTTTTCTTTTTGAGGCTTTTCAGGGGCAGTGCTTTAACTTGAATTACTTGATTCTTGCATTTTCTAAATTTTTAAGGGTAAATGAATATCTGTTGCTTAAGAAGTCTTTTAAGTCATATAGATTTTCAGATAGAAACTGACTGAAAGGAGAATACCTGTTGTTTGCTTTCCCTGGTCCCCAGACAAAAGGATGTAAATATGGATAATGAATGCTGTGGGAGATCAAACTGGCATTTTTTTCTGAAGGTGAGAATCTAAGACAATGTATACAATTAAAACCAACTGCCTTGCCTACCAAAAGGAGTCCATGCCTTCTGGCATTCTTCACTGAATGCCTCCTCTGTTCCCCTCCCATGTATATGCATCTCACAGTTTCTCTTCAAAAAAAAAAAAAAGAAAAGACAAAAAAAAGAAGAAGAAAAAAAAAAAAAAAGAAGAAAGAAAAGAAAAAGAAAGAAAAAAGAAGAAGAAAAAAAGGCATTGTAGAACCAGCCTGTGCCAGTTTGTTTTCCATGTTTTCTTTTCTCTGTAAGGGATTAGTTGTAGTAACAGATTTCATGTGCCAGAAAGTGGGTGAACATTAACTATTTTGTCATGCACTGATCCTTCCCACAGCCCTGCAAAATTTGAAATGCAGGAATGGTTATTCATTAACGTTTCTTTGTGTCTACAGGAAGTACATTTACTATGTAAACATGTTTTATATAGAACATACAGCTGTTTTGAACGAGCACTCAATGAAACATAAGAGTACAGTGCCTACACTGCCACTTCAGAAACTCCGAGATACCACAGCATTGTGTTTTAGAAGAGCAAACACAAAGGCTGCCCGGAAAAATGAATGGTGGAAGTTTCTTTAAAATAAAACAACCAACAATTAAAAAAAACCAACTTTTAATTTGATTTTCATTTCCAAATTGCTTGGATGCTGATCTACTGATCCGCAGTCAATGTTTAGAAGCGTAGGAGAGGAATGGGGAGAGGGTTGAAGTTCTTGATGCCGATTTTAGTACAGATCTCGTTACAGAAGGAAGGTGCCGGCACCTTCAGGTAGTCCATTTAGATTGAAACATTTATCTCCATGGGAAAAAACTTAGGGTATAGAAAAAACATATCCTCAAATATGCTGGAGGCACTCTTGTGTAAAGTTTACCATTCATAAGGACTGACTCGGGTAGCTGTGTGGAGGAGAGGGCTTCTATCCAGCTACCATTGGGTATATCTTCCTTACACAAGGGGGAAGGTATTGAGGTGGTGCTGGACAGCATTTGGACTATGGGCTGGTATGCAGCATGTCTGACATTTAGTTGAGATGATCCTTGCTCAGAAAAGCCCCAGACAGGAGAAGGTGTTCGTTTGTCTAACGGATCCCAAGCGCATCTGCTAGGTGTAACTTATATTAAAAAGTTAAGGAAGGGGTGGGTTTCTAATTGCGTTAATGGGAAAATAGTCATATTCTTAAACCAGCTGAGTAGTACAATGATAGGAGGTGACAATTAGATGAGCTCATAGATGTTGGACCAATGGCAGCCGTGCAGAAGTAGAAGGTTAATACTACGCAGTTGGTAAAGAAAAAGCAACCAAAAAAAAAAAGCTGCAGTTGACCCTTCAGGATATAATGCACTTGTGTCAACATGGACTCTGCCCAAACATTGTTCTGCTGTGGAAGCAGCTGGATGCCCTGCCCTTTGGTTTATATAGCACTGAAGGGAGGGGGCACGGCAGGATGAGGTGAGGGAAAGGCAAGTGGGAAGATAAAGCAAACCCAGCTCACCTCTTAAAACAACACAGCTCTCTGGGCTGAAAATGTCTCACAAGCCAGCCCTCCTCGTTCTTGTTCCTTTGTATTTAGGGCCCTGCAGCAGCAGAGAAAGAGTGCCAACCTCTGAGTGACAGGAGTTGTTACAAGCAAGCAATTTTTCTGCTTTCTTTAAAAATACTGTTCTTAGGGAGGATAGGGAGAGATGGGGAAAGTGGGGCAGGGAGAGAGTAATGGCTGTTCCTGTCTGCCCTGCTGTGTTTGTGGTCTAATTTATAGCATTGCTTGTAGCACGATGGTGTCATTTTAATGGTGTATTAACGCTGAAGTCTGGATTATTTATTTGGTTGAAAAATGCATCCAATACTAAATTCATCTCTAGGGAGATGGCTGTGGGATGATTACAGAACTGATAGCCATCAAATTGATAGCATTTCCCTGTCCTCCCAAGTCTGCTGCTCTAAAAGGGAGACAAGGTGTTTTCTGGGTGAGAGTAATGGTCTTTGTGCTGTCCTTGGGGGCAGATGTGACCCAGCACCTGCGCTCCACATCCTGGACAGACAGAGCTGCTGCACAATTATCTGCCAGTTTGCTGTAATTTCTATTTGGATTAATCAGTAGTTGCTTGACACACGACGAGTCACACTGTGAGCTTAAAACTGCCACACACTATTTTTGTTTGTTTATTTACAATCTGTTATTTGTGCTCGGAATACTGGCCAATTTAACCTGACTTGTAATACTTCTTCCTCTTTTTATTCTTTTAGTTTGAGCTGAAGTCTCTCTTGTGCATTTGCATATGTATAATATGAATAAACCAGGAGGGTTCATTATTGCTTTTTTTTTTCGCTTGACTGTCTGTACCAGGTAATACAAGATAGTGTCCAATAGAGATTGTTGGCATCCCTTTCTTTATACTGGTTGATGTGTTGAAGAAAAACATATTACTGCTCTCAGGAGAAGGATGGAAGCATTAAAATTGCATTTTGTTTGCTACTTGCATCATGGATGTGTCTGGTGTTGTAAATCATCTCAACTGAGCTGGATGACTCAGCTCTGTTGAATGATGCCGTGTACAGATCAGGAGTGAGCAACCACTTTGCACATATATGCACATTTCATGTAAATATACTTAACATGGACTGTGGCAAAGCTGCGCTTGGGATATTTTGATGAGTTATTAGTATTGGCGTACAAACAAGACTCAGATGTGTGATGGAAGGAGCCCTGCATCCCTGTGTCTGCTGCATGACTCTCCATGGCTGGGGCTCCTACAGGCCCATAGGAAATGGGTGTGAGAGTGAGAAGGCTGTCTGTGTCTGTCGGTGGGGCTGTGATGGTGGGGATTTGCTTGCCAGCACCCTTGCTGGATGGCAGGGACTGCAGCTGTTAGCAATCAAGAGGAAGCTATTGTTTCCTTTTGACTTTTACAGACTGGCCTAATATGAGTTCTATTTATTCAGGTGCTTTTATCCAAATTTTCCAAAGATCTCGAGTTCGACCTTTGTATATGTAGTTTCCCCTCCAATTAGTAAGAAGTGTTTAGAAACATCAAGAATGGGACTGGAAGGGGCCTTGTAGGTGCTGTGTGATGCTGTTGCTGCCAAGCAGATTGCGCTCCGTCTTCTTCATCTCTATCAAATACCAGAAATAATTCATCTCTCCTACTCTTCTCTTTCACATACTACTGTACCAGAACCTTACTCAGGTTGCTTGGAAACCCTCTTTGAGTACCCGGTTTTTTTCATGGCCCATTCATATCTATTTCTCCTGGTGTCAGTATTGTCCCCTAGTTAGGTAGCTCTACTCCCTTTCTAATGTTTACACATCACTTGGATGTGTTTATAATAAGGAACAATATCCTTTCTCAGTTTTCATATTGCTAGGCTAAACAAGACCAGTTTTTTTAGTGTCTGCTCATAAAATGAGTTCGTTATTTCCTGGGTATACCCAGTAGCCTTTCCTCACACCTGTTCTAGTTTCAGTTCTTCATTGGAGGGACCAGTCCTGCACAGCCCTCCCAGCCCTGCTGGGAAGAGGCGCCATCATTTAACACAACAGAAATTTCTCCCTGTCTGCGCTGGTTTTACTTAATGTGCTGCAACATAGGTCCACATCTGCCTTTGCGACATCTCCTGTTGATGAGTCATGGCCATTCTATCATCACCTAATAAATAAAGATCGTTTTCCCCTTGATCTGCCTTAAGTAAGCATGCTGGGCTTGTCCTCCCCCACCCCCTTTTTTTTTTTTCCTCTGGAACAGTGCCATGTGCTGGCATTAGATCCCCCTTGCTCCTTCCTCACTTGAAATACTTGTTAAACAGATTGCCCTTCAGTTCCTTCTGTATTTCACAGCTCCTTAGGACATGGTGACTTCAATCTCTGCAGCTTTCCTCCTGTTAGCAATCCGTACCTCTACATCATCTTCCTTCACAAGGCCTGGAGGAGAAGCCTACATCTAGATTTAGACTTCTGTGACAGCTACAGCTACAGCTTCAGGAAACCCTCACTTTCTTAGGCTTCCAGTACATTTCAATGTCTGGATTACTTTATGTTGTTTGTTTTGTTGAGGAAGGTCTAGGTCAGATAAAGTGGAATAGTTTTGACTTTGATGATAAATTTTCTCACCCTGAAAAAGGCTTTTTCAGAGGCCCATCCCTGCATTCTTAATTTGATACTCTTTTGATGTGATTGCTCATCCACATGAGCTTGATGCTGTCCTCATAGCATTCTCCTCTTAGTCAGAGGCTTGGTATTTCACAGAACTCCAGGTTTCTTCCAAAATCTGCGTCACTTGAGATTTTCAACCCAGCTTGCTTTGCGAATACATCCCATAACATTCTAACATTTTATTCCCACTTGATCCTATCAGGCAAGTGCGGACACCAGAAGCTGCTTTTGCAAAACCTCTGAATGATGGTGGGCCCCAGCCCATCACCCTTCCTGCTGCTGGGGGCAGTGGGCTGTGTCCCTGCTGCACGCAGCATTGCCCGCATGGGGCAGGTGGCAGAGAGGATGTACAGCTGTGGGGCCAGGGACTCCCACCCTTGGCATCACCCCGCTCCTGCAGCGGCATGTTTGAACAAGAAACAATAACACACTCAGTAATGGTGTGAGTAAAGTTTTACAAGGAGAGCAGGTGTGCCTGCTTGAAAGATAAACTCTTTCCCCATGCGACGATAAGATAAATGATCTGAATCTTGTGATTTAGTTAATGTTTCTGTCTTTAGCCTGCTGTGTACACAGCACCCTGCTGGCTAAGCTGCCCAGAACTGCGTGCCTCTGTGTGCACAGAGCCGTAATCATCAGCACCACCATTCTCTCACCTGGTGTGTGATTAAACAGCCTTTAATCATTATACATCGTTAATAGGTGTTCCTTATTGTATGGTGCAGCAGCTACCTTACATTAAAAAAAAAGACCAGCACCAACATTAAACAATTTCATTGGCTGGGAGCGGAGGATCTTGTTTCACTGCTATTTCAAGCTGTCACGTTTCCCCAGATCAGTATTTAAATTATGTCTGAATTTAGGCAAATGTTTTTGTTCAGCTGCCTTGAGAATTAGGGTTAATCCATCTTTCCCACCCAGAGAAAATTCCTCTGAAGGCATCTTGCTCTTGTTTCACCGCTTATTGATTATCACTCCCAGTTTGCACGTTACTGACTGCGGTGTTCCAGCTGCATCTGAATGAGCAAAAGAAAAGCCAGCTGGTGCACTGTTGTTCTGATTTTTATATCAGCATTTCGGTTTCAAAGACATTTATCTAATCTTATTAACTGGCTTTACCAAGAGGATTTCCTCACAGACTTAACTGCGAGAAAACAAATAGACAGAAAGGAGGGGGTGGTGGAGGATCTCTTCTGTTATTCTGCACAGAAGCATTCTTACCTACTGGGTGAAAAAATAAATCAGATTTTCCATTCACTCAAATGCTGGCACGTCCCAGCTAAGGCAAAGCCATTCCCTGGTGTGAATGGGCTGTTGGAAGGCGCTGCAATGGGTCCTTGCAGAGAAAAGACATAAGGCAAACCCTGTGGTGGGTGGAAGGCAGTGGCAGCGGGACTGTGCCCGTGTGCGGGGAAATGCTGCCAAGCGCGGGGCCCAGCACGACTGTGCCCTTGGCACATCCCCACACTCCCTTTCCAGCTCACCTGCTATGTGTGGGGCTTTCCACGGGTGGCCAAGTGCCATGCGTACGCTCAGAGAGTGCAAAAACGGATTTGGGGAAATGGTTTCAGATGGTGCCTACGCATCAGGGACATCTAAAGCTGAGGGTAGTAGACAGTATTAAATGTGGAGGTTGGTGGCCCTGCCTGTGGCGGGGGAGTTGGAGATTCATGATCCTTGGGGTCACTTCCAAGCCGGGCCATTCTGTGTTTCTAGGTGATTCAGGCTTTGGAGGGTAAAGTCTGAGTTCTTGATGAGGAATGGATCTTGATACTCATAAATTCAGAGCCTTATTGGAAATAAAATACATTGACATTGCTGGGCAATCATACATATTTCATTACAGGGTTCCTTAAAAATAGCTGCTGGGAAAACAAGATTTCTACTACAAAAAAAGGGTCATGTCTTCAGCCAGACTTTTGTTAATGAGCAGCTCTCAGCTTCGCCATCCAGGCTGTATGCCCAGGGCTTCCTCTGCCAAACGGCTCCCAAAATCAGGAAGATTATCTAGTTCTGATTTAAGGAAACTTACAGCCAGGATAACTGCCTTATGGGTAAAGTCTCTGAGAACATTAGTTAAAAAAGAGAAGGAGCATGCAAGTGAGCTTTACTTTCTCATGTGGGTGAAGTGAGAACTGTATCTCTCCTAACATTTTGTGGTGAGTGGAGCAAGGTCCCTGGTGGTGGGCATGGACTTGCTTGCTATCCTTTCTTCCCTCTTCTCTTCTGGTTCCCTCTCCCACTTTTGCTGGACCTGTCCACAGTTGCATCCTCAGCGACACTCTGACAGACTGCTGAGCAAAACACAGGAGGTGAGGATCTGAAGAAATAATAAACACATTTATATACCTGTATACCTATTTTAATTTTTCATCCTTCCGAAGAGTAAAAAATGGGTGAAACCCCCTAAATTCTTCAACTTCCCTCTCCATTTGGCAGTTTTCCACTAGCATAGTACAGAGGTAAACCTCTCCTCCTTGTCATTAGAGAGTTCCCTGATTCAAGAGAAATTCCTGCCAGAAAGTCTGTCTGCATTTCTTCTGTTTTAATCTGAAGCTTATTACTTAGATCTCCGAGTCAGTATTTTATATTTCTCTCTTTACAACAGCAAGAGCTGTTTTGTTTTGTTTTGTTTGTTTGTTTTGGTGCTGTATAGCTGTACCCCACTGAACTGATATCTTAGCCTTTGAATGTTCCCCCTGTTGAACAGTGCATCATTAGTAAGTGACTGGCTTAAGTGACTTTCCTCTACTCCTGTAGAGAAAAGTTTCAGTTTCTGCAAAGAGGGATTCCAGTGCAGCACAGTATTTTATAGCTTATCTGAACTACCCAGCTTAATTCCTTAATTCCTGAGTTTCACACAGATAAATAGATGTGGCATTCTGTGCCATTTATAGTGTTATAGACCCTTTCTCCCCACCGTTAAAATTATATCTAATATATGTTCTACATGTAAAAGTCACACCCACTTACTAGAAATTCACATTCATGATAAAGATTTACCATTTCCTGTTGTACTTGGAGAAATATTAGTTAATTTTCAAAAATTTTAATCTAAGAGCTTTGATCTTGTAGTGTCCTAGTTTTGTTAATTGAAATGCCATATGGTGCCAGGTGATATGCTTTGCGGAAGAAAATCTCGTATGCCATTATTTTGCCCTTATTAATCAAATGTGTGGTTCAACAGCTGTTGGGTATCCTCTGTGAAATACTTTCTTACACTTCATCATGGCGAAGGACTTTCTTTCAGCCTTTATATAACTCCAGGGGGCAGAGCTTAAAGATAGTCAGCTGGGTTGGTACACAAGACCTATTTCTGTTATGACTTTCCATGAACATTTAATTAATATTGTGCAAGTATTCGACCAAGGTAGATGTAATCCATAATCTCTGTTCTTTAAACAGAACTTATTTAAAGTTTGCATAGCCTGTGAAACAAGGAAAGGATGACTCTACTTTCAACATTTGCCAGGGATCATTCTGTGTAACAGTTCAGAAGAAGCGCAAGTTCATGACTCATTCTTTTTTACCTGTGAAATATTGTACAAGCTGATGACTTGGTACAGATGAAAGCTTATACACACCTCCACAGCTGGGATGGAACAGACAATTTAATGAATTATTCTGATTAGTTCAGGTTCAGGTGGACATGGTTGTATATCTAGACTGCATGCTTAATATAATCTAGCAAAGCATTGAATGCCAGAATTCAAGTCCAACATCCCTTTTATAGAAATCTATCTTTGGTACATTTTCCAAATACATATTTTTTTCTATTTTTTTTTCCCCAGTTGCCAACTTATGCCAAGAAGACCCCCAGCAGCATGGGCTTTGGAGTCTACTGGAAGGAGCTTGAGGATGAGCTGTCACCCACCTTACCACAGCAGCATCCCTCCCTGGGGTACAGCTTGCAGAACAAGTCCTTCCCTCCACCACCTAGTCTTCCCTTGAAAATTTAGTTATTGCACATGTATGAAAGACAAACTCTGAAAACCAACTGGCCAATGAACGTGCTGGGTCAAATAGTAATGAATAAATACAGAAAATCTTCCCAGAATTCTTCTTGGCCATTTCTCCCATTTCTTTAACCTTTCTTGATGGCCCGTGAATCACAGCCCTGACTCCTGTCGTTATTCTTTTGAAGCACTTTGGTATTGTGTGTCTGAGGTCCACCATTTGTTATGGGATGAGATGAGAGCCATGGCATACAGATTAGTTAAGAGGTACTTGGTTGATACCTGTCCTCAAGATGACACCCCTCTTATTTTTTTAGCTATAAAATCTTTTGGTTGCAAAACAGAAGCTGCAACTTCCTGGTGATCATTGGAGCTGTCTTTTCCATGTTCCCTTATACTCAAAGGGAACTGGCCGTTGACAGTTTTTTCTCTATTCATCCCTTACCCATCATCGGTGAGATGCCTGAGTATGGCTGTCACCCTGCATGAGCTCTGAGAAATTTCAGCCTATTTTAGTAAAGTTCTTGCTTCCTGTTCTGCACACCCTAGTAGCTGAAAATCTACAGATCCAGCTTCCTTGGAGAAAGCATGCAACAACAAGAAGCAGAGTGTTGCATACTAAGGTTCTGTAGTTTCTGCAAATTGGCTTTATGGGTCACTAAACAGTGATAGAAGATTTGTGTGCAAGGACCCACCTGAAACAGAAGTGTTTTGTGGACACATCTGCTTTCTGGCTTTGAGTATTATGGTGGAGTTGTGGCCTTCTCTTCTGTGAAGAAAAAGAAGAAAACTGCATTTGTTTACATATGTGCATTCATTATTTGTAAGAAACCCAGGTGTTAAAACACTTGCACATCCCTGCATAAATAAATAACAAATAAGGGCAAGGTTTCTGAATTTAGGATGCCTTTTTAGTGCACATTCTCAAAGGATTTCTTTTTTCCAAGTATAAAGCACTGTTTCTTTTGAAAAAAGAAAATCAACATGCACCATAAATGACAACTTGTTATGGATGTAAATATTAATTATACATTGAAATTCTGGAACTGTTTTTACTAGAAGCTTGTTAACTTGTTAATTATCATAATTATCATACAAGGGGAAAGGGAAAAGAGAGAGAGAGACTGATTAGTGTTGGTAATTTGCCTCATCCTTTCTGTGCTGTTGCCTTTTTTTTTTCTTTTTGGGAAAATTAATTCTGTGAAATTATCACTAGGGTGCTGTGCTCCGGGACACGTCTGTACGATGCGGCATTGTTCTGGCAGAATGCAGACTTAATTCATGCTTGGCACCTTTCCTGTCTCTCCCTTCCTTGCCATGTTCGAGTCTGCCGCGCTTGGGCAATGCCATATCATTCTCTCAAAATAATAACAATAAAAAAGTAAAGACAGGGATAGATATACAGAGCTCCTGAAACCTCAGGCAAATATGAGCAGGAGAATAGAATAAAATGGCAGTGTTTTAGCTACAGTTGAATAGGGGGAAATTACCCATAGGAGATATAAGGGTGTTGGTTGATACTACTAGTAACCTGACATCCTTAGTGTTTAGGAGCATCCTTAGGGAAAAATTCCACCTCTTGCTATCTTCAGTGTACTCCTTTTATCTTTGTTTGCAGCCGTATTAGTTGGAAAGCCCTGGTTCCTGAGAGAGGAGCACAAAAATAATAGACCCACTGTAACATTTGCTCACTGAAATGCTTTTATCAACTCTGAGATAGGAAACAAAAGATGAGTTTAAATGTCTATAGCTCATCATGGCAAAAATTTACCTTTGGGTTATTTAAGATTTCATCCTACCTTCTAGGTTACTCAGGATATTCAGTAGAGATATAGAAAACGTGGTTGTGAACCCACCATACCCATAGGGATATAGAATTAGTCACATTCTGAAAAGGCTGTGAGAAACTTCAGAGGCACCTAATCTGACTAGATGAATGGGTGACAGTGTCAGACAAAGTTCATCTCTGCTCAGACAAAGTGTTGCACACTGAAGGAGAGAAAAAATGGATGTACTCCTTTGGCTCATAAGGCTCTCAATTACATGCGGGGGCTTGGGAAAGGCAGCTGAGTTTCACTGTGGATGGCTCAGTGATCATTTGGATGTAGAGCACAGCTCTAATTTATTGGTCAGACAAGGTGTTAGACTGCACAAGGAATAGGATAGAGAATAATGCGTGAAATACAAGCAATTAATAATGTAAGTCAATGATGCATTCGCATTTGGAATAACACACAGAACTGGTCACCCAATACTCCCAGTTTTCACAAGAAGACAGCACCAAAGCAAGACAGAGTTCAGAGAGAGGTGATGGGAATGGAAAAGAACACGTTAGATCTCTCATGTGAGAAGAGACTGACAAGACCAGACAATTTACCTTTAAAAAATGGCAAAAAAAGTGTTAACATGGTACGAATATTGTAAAGGTATGTTGTGATATAAAGATAGCAAACAGAAAGCCTATTTGACTGGTGTTACAATTCGGAGCGAAAGTGGAGTGACTAACCTGAAAAAGTAGCTATTTCAGAGCTGATGAGAAAAAGGAAGCACTTTGCACATATATTCATATATATGTATATATCGCTGCCACCAGACGTTGGTTCCTTAGCATGTAGCTGCAAATAGCATGCAGGAGCAGGCTCACAGAGCAAATGGCTGGAGCTGAGGAGCCTCTATCCACACTATATCAGTCCAGAGGCTGGGCTGGACCTGCTCTCATCCCATCAGCAGCAACGCTCCACGGCAAGAGCTGAACTGTAGCACATGGGGACTGTGGGGAGAAGTGCTCCAAAAGCACAGCTCAGATCTTAACTGAAGATTCGTACAGGTGTACACAAACATACTAAGAGTCAGTGTGGGGCTTGACATTTGTACTGTGTAACAAGAATAAATAGAATTATATTAATGAAATTTAGAAGAGATTTAAATAAGCATAGCAAAGCCTTATTAATATAATATTAGAGGTCAGTTTTTAAGTTTTAAAGCTGATATATTACAGAGGGTGGATCATCCCATATCTTTCTGGTTCGGGTTTCTTCTGTCTTCTCCTGAAATCTCTGCTGCTCACGAAAATCAATCAGTGCCTGGGTGATCCTCAGCTCTGCTTCCTGATAGCTCCTGGGCTAATGGTCTCCCTCTGCCTCTGAAAATAAGGTTGCCCCAAAAATTCCTCAGCTTCTGCAGCGAGCACCAAGAATGACTAGAAGTCAGTGTGGCAGTGAGAATAACTTTTTAAAAGCATTTTTTGGGGTGAAGGAGGATAAGTAAGGACATGTGGGTATTTAAATTTTTTAGACAAAGGTCAAGGAGGATAAGTACTGCAAAAGTCTGCTGCCTTTTCAAACCTAGTGAATTATGGCATGAAAGGCTCTATTTAAGTGTCAGAGAGATTGCTCAAAGAGACCTGGCCTCTGGGAGATAATGATTGAGTGAAAGAATAAGAGAAAAGAGAGGGAATATAAGAAAAAGAGGGTTTGACATAAACAAGCACAGTGGTGACCCAAGTGAAGAAAACATGAGGACCCCATAATACCAGCATGTACAATAGAAAGTGCCCCAGCCTGGTCAGCTGCAGGGCCTGGGAGGGCAAGTGCAGGCTGTGAGGCTGCCCAGTCCCCAGTGTATTCCAGTGGGTCCCCAGCAGCAGGAGCTCCCTGATAAAAGGTCTCAGGGAATTGCCCTGTGGAGACCGCAGGGCGACATCTGGAAGATGCACCTATCTCTGGAGGAGAATGGCTCTGCTATAATTATTCATGTTTGATAATTAACCAGGATGTAATTAGATATAATCACCCTGACAACAGTGTGCACCTTTTTCAACAGACAAGGAGGAGGCCTTGTTGTCCACCTGTGTCTGATCAAAAGGATAATAGAGGAGCAAACCATTAGTGTGCACATGGTAAGAGAGCTGGGCCAGGGCTCTCATTGAAGGCCTGATAAGTGATACAGCCGGGCATGGCAGAAAATAATTAATTCATGATATTTTTTAAACTGTTTTCACCATCATGATCTCAGTTGTCAGCAGCCAACCTGTTTGAATAACACTGCATTAAAAACAAACCAAAAAAAAAAAAAAAAAAAAAAAAAAGAAGAAGAAAAAAGGCTAAGGCAGCTAAAAGGGGAGAAACATTTTCTACAGCATCAGCAGGGTTCAGCGAAATTACTGCATCCTTTTGTTGCTGCAAACAACAAGAGAACAGCTGAAATGTTTTGAACCCATCTGTGCATGGCACCTACCCAAAACCTGCTTAACACAAATGCTCTGGAGCCTGTGACAAGGGCTCTGTCCAGTGCTCATCCAGATAGATTGGAGCAGTGCATAGAAACCCCTGCCCACAAGGGGAAGGCTGAGAAGTGAACGCTGGACATCTGGTGTGGCTGGGGCCTGCTCTGGTTGTGCCCGAGGAGTGACGGGGGTCTTCCTACTTTGGTCCTGGGGCATGTGGAGAAGAGCAGAGCCATATGAGAGCTTTAACCAAATCAAGAGCAGAAGCTTTCCTACACATCGCTGAAGTCCATGTCTGTTTACCAGATGAAGGCTGAAGTGGGCTCTGCTGTTGTAATGGGTAACGCCAGCTCTTCTGGCCTTCTTCTTAAGATGTGAGGGTTTCCTTCTTCTGAGGGTGTCCCCTCAGAAGAACTGAGGATGCCAAAATATCCCTTGTTTGTACATGAACTGCAGTCCAAGGTTTTCTACAGAGCAAAGTCTCCTAAAGCAAGCACTGTACTACAAGATCATGTTCTAAATATATTTTTTTCATATGAGTTATATTGAGAATGATCAAAATTTAGGATGTTGCATTAGAAAACGATGTTTACTGGCTTTCTAATGGGAGGTGTGCTACATGCACATAGAAAACTGCTGGGGTTAGAATCAGAGCACTGGCAGTCAATGTTTCTAGTCAAACAGTCTAGCCAGGAGCTAGACTCTTTTTAAACCACCTAACCACTGCAGTTTAATAGTCTTCCTGCTTCCAGGGCTGAACACATAGGTCTTAGTTCAAGAAGAATACCTGTGCCTGTCTGTACTTGATTCATCCTGTACAAGGCAGCTACCAGCTCCCTGCTTCTGCAGGGTGGCAGCAAGACAAGCTGCCTACAGCCAACCAGCAAGCTCTAAGTACACTGTATTCTTCTGTGTCTCATTGACAAAAACATCTGTCGGTCTATCTACCTATCTATCTATTTAATTTTCCTTATTTATTTATTTTACTATATATTTTTTGCTCTTCCCTCTGGATTCTGTCCCATTTCCCTCCAAAACAATCAGGCAAATCAGACTTTTTTAGCAACCTGTGGCAAATGCTATTTTTTTATTGTTGTTGAAGTCCTGAAAACCCAGAATGAGACTATAAACAAGGTGATGCTACATATAACCCCTAGTTACTTATTCTTCTGGTTTCCCAGATTGTTCTGCCCCTTTCCATGGCTCCATCTTGATATTGCTTTCTGGCTGTGGGATCCTGACATGTACCATTGTAAAAATGCTGCAAAGTATCCGTTAAAGAGACTCCTCATCACTTTAAGCAGAAATGTCTCTATTAGTACAATAAAAGTCTTACAGTTCTCTTTTTCTAGATGTATTTCCAGCATTTGCTATGTTTTGGCAATCAGATCTGCCATCAAAGTATGTTTTAAAGCTTTCATAAGAAGCAGGTACCAGAGCAATATTCATACAGGTGAAATCCAAGCGCATTAAAACATCGAGGCAATTTTTCTGCTTTTCCTCTCCTTTCCTGACTTCTCCCCTTTCCTCTCCTCTCCCCTCCCCTTGCCTTCTTTCCTTTCCATTCCCTTTTTTTCATATCAATATTTAGGAGATTTGGGTGTTCAGTCTGTCTTTCTAACAGTGCTGCCAAGGCAGCTTTGTGCAACGGAAGCAAGGCAGCCGTGTCAGCAAAGACTCCAGTATTCTGGGACAGGGATTGACCCTTGGCTCCAAATGTAGCAGCACGAGCAGAGGTGCACAAGCATCAGTCATGCAGGAGCAGCTGACAGATCCTGAGCTCACCAGGGTTTTTCCAGCTATGATGCTGCACTCAGAATAAGGCGCCCATAAGATTTTCTGGCTTCCCACATGCATGGCATCAAAGTTCCCTTCAAAAACACATCCCAGCTCTTGCTTTCATATGGTCGGAGCACTTCGGGAGAGAGTCGCTTCCACCCTCCCCTCAACCACCACGTAGCCACCTGACAGCACAGCAGAAAGCAAGGGTAAAAGGAGCTGGCCCAATTAGCACAGCACCCTGGGCCTGGCGCTTCAGCTGGCCCTGCTGGGCCTCCTGCTGGGCCAGCTGTGATGTGCGATCAGTGAGTGCCAGGCAGAGGAGCCAGGACCTGGCCACATTTGAAACCCTCGCCTGAGATTTCTCCTCTTCCTTTTTCTCTTTCTCCCCTTTCACTATGTGAAATACGCAGAGGACTGTATGTGCAAACACTGACAGATGGTGACACCCGGCTCCGGCCCTGGCAGATTAGAAAGAGAACCTGATGTTCAAGGGACCAATTACCACTCTGTCCCCTCAGGGAAGAGCATATCAGATGTTTACTGGGGGTTAATAATAAATGAATTGAAAAAAAAATTGCTCTTCGAACACCATATTCTGTGTATTCATGTCAGCAGGTTGTAATTAGCTAATTAAATGCTTGGACTGACAGAACGGCCCCAGTGGGGGTTGCAACATTACAGACCGCTCCTGAAATATGAGCAGGAAACATCTTGGAATATGCAGGCAGGAGAGCAGTTAACACCTCACATTTAATGGGACACTTCTTCCTGCAGAGCTGATGCGGGATCAGGAAGGAGGGCTTGGGCAAGGCTTGTGTCCACAGGTTGGTGGCCAAAAAGGCCAGGGACAGCATGTGAGTGAGGGGTGCAGTTAAGGGCATGGCAAGTGGTCAGGTGCTCTCAGGAGAAAGTAAGCCTGGCAGAAATAGGTGAAGCTTTTGAAATATGAATATGTGGTTTAAAAGTAAAAGCAGCTCATAGTGCTGTGGTGAGCAAGTTCCAGGAAATGCAATTTATTGTAAATAGGGAGGTCAAAGCACATGTGATCAGTTTGAGTCACCAAAACGAAAGCCACAGTCAGAGAACGTGAAAAGCCCATCTTCACTCTCATGGAGCAGAAGAAATGGAGATAGCACACCCAGTCCGGGTGTCAGCTCATGCGGTGCATCCCTGCTCTCCTGCTAGGGCAGAGCATCTGTATAACAGACCTGTCACTGCTGCCTGTTTGCTTGCCAGGTTCCATCGCAGCAGTGGGCCAAGCTGAGGAACAGCAAGGCACCTGGCACACTGTGCAAATAGGGGAGCAAAACCCGTGCCAAGTTACAGCAGGAATAATGCATCTCACTGGAAAGTATCAAAGGAGGCATTTGTAGCACCAGCAGTAGAAATGAGAGTGTATCAGGCTTTTTCAAGCACTGCATTTCTTTTGTCCCTCTTTTAGACACATTGCATTGGAGGTTAAAAAGATTTTTACAAGGAAGCTATTGCTTCCCTGGGGTCCTGGGTGGGACAGAGTCACTTGACACCAGCAGCATTTGCCCCCTTCCCTTCCCTACACAGCCTCGTCTTGCTCCCAGCACAGCTGGTGGGATGAGGAGAGCTACCCCAACTCTTGAAACAATGATTTCCCAGAGATGAAAGGCAGGGTAGATGAAAGGGATGAGAACCATTTAACAGATCCCTCCAAAATGTAAAACATGAGATATCCACAGAACATGGGAAAACAAAAGGAAACACGCAACCTTGCATTCATTACTGCATCAGAAGTGAGGGGTACTCAAGGCAGCTCGTTTGGAACTATTCTGAGACGTGCGTTAGTCTGATGATACCACAGTGTGGATCTGTGTGTCCGGGGCTGCTGATGCACGCAGGAGCTGGGGAAGACCACACTGCCAAACAGCGCGTGTGCGGGGCCAGTCTGCTGCAGATAGGAGGTGTCATCTGATTCTCACCACTAGGAATGCTCTGATGAACTCAGGAGGTCTAACCAAACTTTGCTTTGCTGCAGCTGTGATGTTTTCCTCATGCCCTTGCCTGTGCTTCATGCTCTCTGCTGTAAACATGCCCACCCAAAGAGCCTGAGAGAGGAGGGCTGTGATACACTGCTGCCAGACTGAGATGTATGTCTACACTGTGAAAGCTTGTTGAGCCTCCCTCTCCCATCTCCCTGAGCGCTTGTTATGATTGCAGAGTGAAATCACTGCTGCCCCACGAGCACTGGGCTGATCGTTTCCCCTCCCTCACCCTTCTACCATCCCAGCAGATGACCCCCTGACCTGGGGGACAGTTTGGTGGGGCACCAACAAGAACAACCGCTTTTCTTCTTCTCCTGCCCTCGCATATAAGGGAGTGAAGCAGGTTACTTTGCTTGTGATTCACTTTTAAAACCTTTCCCTTTGTTTGCCAGTTTCACACAACAGCACACAGTTCGGATTCTTTTAAGTGCTTTCCAGTACTCATTGGGCAGATTATGGAAATAGCCTTTTTCCTTGTATTTTGCTCTGTTGGACCAAGTTCAGCCTTCTTTTCTAGGCCAGCTGGCTTGTGAGTGCCGGAATAGCTGAAGTTGATTCAGGCAGTGACAAGAGCTTGGTAAAATGAAACCTGCATACAGGGTATCTCATCAATGCCAGACAGCACCTTGTTGTCAGATGAGCACCTGGGGGCTCAGAGTCAGTGGGCTCTGGGCAGGATGGTCCTCTGTAGAGGTACCCATGGGAAGCCTGCCCCACTGAGTCCTGTGTGAGTTTGTGGTAATCTCACAGGCTCCTCAAAACTTGGGGAAAAGCAGCTGCTCTGCAACATGGGACATGTATGCATCTTGGAAGAACTGCAGTGTAAGGGCAAGTGACAGGCAGGGAGCAGGCTTGTGGGGTATGGTTTGGAGGAAGAGCAGATCTTGTGCCAACAATGTGACACTTCCTAGGAATGATTTGAAAGTACAGATATATGCTGGAATGGCTAGAATCACAAGCAGCAAGATGTTTTCTGGGGAAACATGAAGCAAATAATGTGCTGTGCATTGCAAGCACTCAGCTCACGATGCGTGTGAGGGGAAGAAAGCTTAGTGAAATCTCTGGCTCCTGCTTACTGGGTGCTGACCTTGCTCAACTGTAGTATCCCAGAACAGAGGCACCAGCCATGCTTGTAATTACCATATCACACAATCACATAGATTTAATATTTACACACATGCTTTATTGGCATTCATTACAAGCTGTTAATGAGGTGTCAGTTTTAATGGCAGCCATGAAGCTAATGAGCAAGAGGTGGAAGGATCCTGCCTGAGCACAGCTGCCCTGAGACCACTCAGTGTTCCCTGGGACCCCCAGCTCCCATCCTTTTCCCCAAGAGACCCAGCAGTGCCCCTCAGCATTGTCCTGCCTAGGCTCAGCTGAGAGATGCATGCAGGATGAAGCCATGCTGGCAGCATGAGACCGTACCGTCAGGACAAGCCCTTGCCAGCAGCATGAGACTATGCTGGCAGCTCCTTGCCCTGCAGATTTACAAGGCTTGGGCTCATCCCAGCCCGCCTTCAGGGATGCAGCACAACAGATGCAAGGCAGGCACCACTAGTAGAGGCTCCCATTCTTTTAGCCTTGGGCTCTTTACAAGCAGTGGCCTTCTTGAGAGTCACCCGGCGTTTGGCCAGATCCCCAGTGGCTTTGCACATTCCTTTTCTTTCTCTGAATGAATGGTCTAATCTGGCTGGAGGGCATTGCAAGGCCCAATAGCCAGTTTGCTGCACCTGCTCATCAAAGATTGAAACACCTGCCCTGGTTGGGGCTTAGCATTTAAGTGCTGCTATTTGAAGACAAATCTTGTCTTTTGTCTCTGCCTGAGCCTTGTCCCATGTCCCCACCCCCCCCTTTAAAAAAAAAAAAAAAAGAAGAAGAAGAAGAAAAAAGGCTGTGCTGTGTATTTTTTGGATGGGGCTTATTTTTTTCTCTAGTTTTCCAGAAAAATGACCCTTGCTTTCCCTGTTAGGTGAATTGCTGGGGAAGATTAGACACACAGGCACAAAGCAGTGTGAGCACTTTCCTTTTGCCTGCAGCTCTGTGAGGGGCTTGTGCTGATACTAAAGTGCTCCAGCATTCAGCAGATGTATTCTGAAGTACTGTTGCATCAGCCAAGTACTGGCCAGCAATGCCATGCAATGAAGTGATGTTCTTATTAAGAGCAAATGTTCCTCCTCCTCCATGCAGTCTCTTGCCTACGTTTTGACCTCTCCATTTGTTTTCTTGTGACAACAAACAACTGACACCAAGTCAGTAATGTGGGTCTTACTTATTGATAATGAGAAGGAAGTTATGCTGCTTGTGCCAGTAAATTAGGAGGCTCAGAAAACAGATTTTGTCCAAGCAATTGGGTATCATTCTTTGAAGAATTTGTATATTTGGGTGACTAAGGTACTGCAGCTCTGTAAGGAAGCCGTGGTTTTACAAGATCTGCTTATTAAGATGCTGAAATATACAAAATGCAGCAACTGAACAGGGCAGGGACCAGGTGATACATCTCCTAGGATATCAGAAAGCACAAGGCGTGCTTTTGGTGGCACTCAGAAGGTGTGTCCTTGAACCAAGTTCTCCATTGTTTCTCTCAGTGATCTGGAAAGAAAGAAAGCCGTATTGGGCACAAGGAGAGCAAAGACTGCAAGGGAAGAAGGTGAGGAAGGCTGTAGAGAAGGAAGCCGGGCAGAACAGCAAGCTTAAGCAAAAATCCTGTAACAGAGAGGGCTGACTGTCCAGCCTGGCAATGGAAACCTGGAATGTGGGGCCCCTCTGCCTACCCAGGTACAGCATCAGTCAGAGCAAGGAGCTTTTTTTTTTTTTTTTTTAATTATAACATCTAGGGGATAAATTTAATACTAGGGGAATTAATTTAGACCTAAAATAAGATCATTTCATTCCACAATGATCAGCCCATGAAATTCTCTACCTTGGGCACAAGATGATCAAAGGCACAGTCAATTTTTGGAGGAAGAGCTACTAGTAAAAGAGAAGCAGAAGATGCCATGTTCATCTGCACAACTGGGTGAACTTGCTCCAGGGTACAGATCAGTTGCTGGAAGGATAAAGGAGATAGTTCTCCCACATGTAGCTTGGTTAGAGTGATGCATGTCCCAGCAGCACCTCGAGAGACAGGAAAAGCCCACATCAGTGTGCTGGAGCTGAGCCTAGACCTCTTTCATGAAAGAGGCTAAGAGTTTTAAGAATTTTAATCTACTGAATCTTCTTATATCTTTACATTGCATCGCCCTTGATTTCTTTGGGATCGGGGTGTTTGTTGCAGCTAAAGGATGACGTAGGCAGGAGTGAGGCTGGGCTGAGTTTTGTGTTGTTGCCTTTGCCTGAAGCGTTTAGCAGGAGGCCACTGCAGGAGGAGGGATGTCAGGTGTGATTTGATCTGGTACGGGCTTTACTGATACAAATTCCCTTGGCTGTATCCTCTCAGGGGCTACACCAGCTAAAACATGAAACAAAATAAAGATCAGAGGCAACTCTACTTACACGTCCTTAGCAGTAAAGAGAATATCTTAATTATGCTTTGCCTGTGAGGTTAATCATACGGGACTGTTGTCTTTTCCAGTTGCCTACAAATTTTAAATAGCTCTGTCAAGTGGAAGAAGATTCAAAGGAGAAGAAATGTCACCTGGAGGTGTTATGGCTTTGTCCTCCACACAGCATGGCTCCCTGCTTTCCAGCAGCGTGGCATGGAGATGGGTAGCGCCTTACAAACACACAACATGCAGATCAGCCCACGCAGCCAGACAATTTACTGGCACCAGTACAAATTTCCAGCATTGCTTAGGTATAAATTTGAGTTACAATATATTGACTATGATGTGAGATACAAACTAGCTTAATTCTCAACTGCTAAAAAACAAAAACAAACAAACAAACAAAAAACCTGCAAGAAATAAACCTCAGAAGCAGAAGATGCTATTCAAGTAATACACCACAGAGAGTTAATGGTTACAGTGCAGTCGGTGGAAGTAAAGCCACTGCAGGTGTGTTTCTTAATGAGGTACTAATTGGGCAGGTGCACATAAATAGGGGACAGGGAGGGCTCCCTAGCTATGAGGACTAAAGAGAATTCTGTGTTAGGAAGGCACTGCTGCAGCTGGAAGAAAGGTTTATTTGTTTAATCTGCGTGTAATCAGTGAGGATGTTGGTGCTGGTAATAAGGAGAGAGCTGTGTGCTGAAGGGCAGCATAGATAATGAGGGTTTGGGAGATAAGACAGGGAGGGCAGGGGATGAGACTGCTGCTTGTGTGCTTGCTCAGCAACAGAGCTGGGTTATTTGTAGGAGTACAGGAGAAGATGTGAAGCTTAAAGGAAGAGTTGTTTGGTATTAGGAGATGATTTGGGGTGCTGAAACTTAACTAATGGGGATAGCCATGAGCCCATCAGTTAACTCTGTCAGCAAAGCTGATGATGCACATATTTACTGGAAAGAAGAAATATGTATGATTAAAGAAGTATAAAGGAAAGGAAGTTATACTTATAAGATGGAAGAAGAGAAAACAGAGAGGGATCTGCTCCTTGGGTTTTTCCAGTTCTCTCCCTTCTCCTTAACCAGAGATGGTAAGACAGCATAGACTCCTCTGTTTAGCCATACACTCCTTGAAGTTTTCTGACTGCTTAGGAGTGAAGGAAAAAAAAAAAAGTGAATGGAATCCTAGAATGGCCTGGGTTGAGAAGGACTATGACGATCACCTAGTTTCAACCCTCTACTGTGGGCAGGGTTGCCAACCATTAGACCAGGCTATCTAGGGCAACATGCAGCCTTGCCTTGAATGCCTCCAGGGATGGGGCATCCGCAACTTCTCTGGGCAAATAATAACAAATAATATAATAACAGAAGAATAACATGACTCTGCTATGACACCTGAAGTAGCAGGATGCAAGCATAAGAAGAATCCAGCACAGAGCTTTTCTGTGCTTATGTGTCATTGAAGC
The DNA here is from genome assembly GCF_987193195.1 of Phasianus colchicus. Taxonomy (NCBI): domain Eukaryota; kingdom Metazoa; phylum Chordata; class Aves; order Galliformes; family Phasianidae; genus Phasianus; species Phasianus colchicus. Next base: position 40,974,783 of record NC_143437.1, on the reverse strand, counting down.
AATACCTTTCCCCTCAGCTCTTTCTCTCTAAGAGGCTTGCGGGTGAACTGTGGTGATGTTCCCCTTTGCCTCTTAAGAAGCAATTTGTAACTAGATTTCCTCCACTATGTTCTCTCGCTGCCAAAGCAAACTTGTCAATAGAAGTCTGGTGTTTAGATGCAAAAAAGATGTACGTCTAATTAAATGTGAAGCTGGCTTGTGAGAAAGGAACGTATTGAGAAGCCACTAAAGAGCATCACACAGAGTGTAAAGAGTTGGAAGCAAATGTTTGAAGAAGAGAAACAGCATGGATATTATGACTTCAAGCCACAAACATTGTGTTAGTGAAGCAAATGGTAACACCAGTGATTTCTGGGTACTTGGGGAAAAAGAAATCTGCTAGTTGTATTGTATTAAGTCTTGAGGAAGATTTAATGAGGCTTCAGAGAGCTGTGCTTGGAACGTATGCATAGAGAAGCAGCTCTGATGGAAAGGTCTTGTATGACTCCATGTGTGCTATGGGGGGGACTCTGTTTCCGCATCTTCACCAGCTTTACTAAATAAACACTTGTTCTTAGGCATGTCTCCTGAGACAGCAACAATTGAGAATCTATCACGAAGCGTATGTCAGCTATCAAACAAATAGCTGACAGCTTAAAACTTTCAATTACTCTCTAACTGCTGAAGGAAGTCAAAGGTGCAGCCAGACATTGGATGTGTTTTAGCGTTTATCTTTTTTTTGATGAGTTTTTACACAAAATTTGTCAAAAGCATAGAGGCTGTGTTCTGATACTGGAAGTATTGATTCATGGGAAGCAACAGTTTGGACCCTTCTGTTAAACAGTCAGGGGAGCATATATGCTAGAAAAGCTGTATATCAGTGATGATCCAGAGATATAACGGTAATGTTCAGAGTTGCATTCACTTGAACTTGTTGGGTGTTTCATGTACTTCTCGTCACGCAGTGCTGAAGACGGATGATGCTAATAGAGGGGGAAGAGAAGGTTTCTCAAGGATCTTCAAATGTCCAAATAACACAAGGCTCTATTTTTATCTCTATGTGGAGGATGCTGTAACAATTCAACATTGTCCAAGAGCTGCACTGACGTGATGTTGCGTTAAGCCAAAGTTAGCACAATATATGTACAGGACAATAAGGATAATAAAACTTATTTTCTTACTTTGGGAGGATCATTTAAAGTGTGGAAAGTGATGAAGCTTAACATCCTCCTTGAAAATGTGGGAAATTATAAAGCAGTCAGCAAAAGTTTCATTTTGTACTTTGTTAACTGTCTTACTCACTATGTTAGGAAATAAGTTAGTAATAACTCACTATGTCTGCTATGTTAATCTGCAGGTAGAATACCTTAGCAAAACCCTGCTTGACAGAGTTGGTGTGTAAAACTAAAAAGATCTGCATCCTGCACAACTGTACAGGTGTGTCAACACCAGAAGTAGGGTTTAAGTTCTACCTGGCAAAATCCTATGGAGGATGGGGAGGAAGCTGGTAAGTAAGTAGGAAATGGAACAATCATAGTCTGAATGCAGATGCTCAGGACTTCTGCTTCTAACATGCCTGTTATTACTACTTGGAGTCAAGAGAGTAGCTAGGTGCTTTGGAAGTTTAGGGGTTTCACTTCAACGAAGGCATTACTGGCACCTGGGAAAATAGTCCTATCCAAAATAGTCTAAAGTGGTCACAGAGGTGTGATTGCATTTAGTCATTCTGGTTCTTAGATTATGTGAGTTAAAAGCAGCATTACTTTTCTGATAGTTAATTATCTTTTATTCTCACCTATCTCAGTTGCTGAAAAGTCATGGGAAGAATTGCTGCTTGTTTCTTTTCAGGGTGCTGATGAGAGCTGAAAGTAAACAACTTTGAGATTGTCTCTTGCTGAACACAAATGAGAAGACAGACAAATATCAGCAGTATTTGCATGAAAGTAGTTTAATAAGTGATGGTGTATACATAATTTGTCAAAGATGGCTTTATCAACACCACTTACTATGACAACAATGACAATTTTTGTTTTTTAAAAAGGTAAAATACCGATGAACAAAAATCCATGTATGTCAACTGTGGCTGTCAGTATCCAATGACTTTTTTAACAACTGTCAGCATTCCTGCCTGGTGCCTTCTTAACCAGCGGGAAAATAAGCATTCTGTGATAATGTGAGAAAACAAAGACTTTTTTTTTAGATCTCCCACATAGTGAATGACAGGAATAGGTAGCTGAAGGGATGTGGGGTGTCTGGTTTTGCACAGACAGTTTTTCCCAACCCCGTGCTTAAACATGGGTAAGGAGGATTTTGGTCTCGTGAGCTAACCTGATCTAGCATTGTAAGCGATGATTAAACCAAGCCAAACGGTCTATGATACCTATCTAATTATTCTGTTTTCTGTCTGCATTACTTACATCTCCTTTGTCCCTTCATAAAGCAACTAATCTTGGTCTGCCCTTGGCAGAGATGAGGATTAGCTGGTCATATTCCTCATTAAAACAGCATCCTTTTATGTACTGGGTAGTTCTCTGTGTCACATGTAACTTCTCCCCTCTACTGAGGCAGACCTTCTCTGCCAGCCTCTTTCTGTGGCCTTTCCTCATTTCTGAACTTCAGATTTTGGGTCCTCAGAGACCAAAGCCAGTTTCACTGCCCACAGGAGTGTTTGAAATAAATGTTGCCATTGGCTATCAGAGTAAGAACACTGACCAGTCAAGGATGTTGTTTTTTTTTCACTTTCTGTGAAAAATTCTGATTTGAGAAAGACTGGAGGAATGCATCTCAGTTTTAATTGCATGAGCTCTGTCACGATGGGGTCTCATGTACTCTTACTCCCCACAGTGAAGCATTTCATGGACATGAGTGACAATGACCCCAGGACTCTGGCAGTACCAGGAAAAAATGGAGGAGGTGTGTGGGCCATGGATCTGGCTTGCAGCTGTGGCTGATGATATCTGATGAAGTTCAGTACTTAAGGAGCCGTAAACTGAGGGCTGTATGCTGGTAGCTGTATATTCCAATGCAGAAAAGTTGCTTCTCTCTTGTATCACACCACAGGCATGGTGCCTGCAATGCAGGCTTAATCACAACAGATTTTTTTTCTGTGGTTCAGAGGCTAAACCAGAGCTGCCAGTGGTTTTGCTGCAAAAACACTTGCCAGGCAGCAGGCAGATTAGGCTGTGCTGATGGGTTTGCACTCCTCCCTCCACTTGTCGAGCTCTCTAGCTACATACTGTCAAGCTCTCTATCTACATACTGCCAAGTTCCCACAAGCATGGCCTGCTCTCCATCCCTTGGCACTGTGGTCCCACCTCTGTAATTGCAGACTTCATTTTAAAAAATAGGTATAATCACATTTATCACCAAATAGTGTGTGCACGTGACCAATGAGGTCCAGACCGTAGTGAAGTTCCGAGATAGTAAAATTCTTGCTTTTGTGAACTTTCAGAACATGCAGCATTAATTCAGATTATCAGAGGGCAGGGCAAACCGTCTGGGCATAAATCAGTCACAGGCTGGGGATTGTGACAGAGAGTCCACTGAAAACAAGCTATAGTCTATCTGGTTTAGTTGCTGTAGAGAGAGCACATTGATGTAATGGAACAAATTAATTTATATTAGCTTAAAAATATTTGTGATTTTATATTCTAATAAAAAGAAGTTCCTGGGACATTGCTTGAGAATGTGAATGTGAATGTTGAATGCAAAGGTCATTTCAAAAAACAAGTGAAGCGTGTCATCATCTTCTTAGTGAAATAAAATGGCAAAGTCATGACAGTTCTACCTTTGAAACATGCTTCATCACTTCCTTGTTCCTCAAACCCAGGTGTGCAGCCAAATCAGTAATCTAGGTTTGAGGAAAGGTTTTGTAGCTGTCCTGTTATTTAGGGGGAAAAGAGGTGCTTTTCTCTTTACCTTTTGCAGGCTCTCTGAACTGCAGAAACCAAACCTCAGGATGAGGTTCCCATCTGCCTCATTACATGCCAGTTTGACTCCTCAGTCCATTCTAGACTGAGCTTGTTGTTCTTCCTGTCTATGAAGCAGGCACTAGCACTCTTGCTCACCACAGTGTCAGACCACTACTGGCCCATTGAAAGGAACTTGAACTGCAAGGGAATGGCCCGAACAAGAGACAGAGACTTCAGAGCCAACTCTACTGACAAGGACAGGTAGATGACAAGGGATACATTGATGGGTAGTCAAACCAAAGTGTAAATGACATTGATTACCCATCATCTTTCAAATTTCCCCACTATGCTGATCTCTTTTACTGCTTTTGTAGGGCTTTTGCCATATTACCTGAAGGATGAAATGGCTTTTCACTAGCTCCTCAACTTCCATCCGTGCAAATGCACTTTAAAAAACAGTAATGGTGACTAGACAAAGAGCAGGTAGTGGGGAATGCAGAAATTTTGGATGAGGTCAGTGGAAAGCCATCTGTGGGAGAGTGCAGACATTAGTGAGCTGTACCTGAAATGCCAGATTATGATCAGTTCCAGTTAGAAAGTGATTACAGGCAGCATCCTCTCTCTTGTCAGGTTTTCTATTTTTCAGAGCTGTTAACATTTTCCTGAAAATGAATCCCAGACCACAGGTGTTGCTGGAGGTGTCAGTATCAACCACCAGCTTGGGGTTCACCTGCTTCCTTCAGGAGACCAGCCAGCAGCTTGTGCTTTCATAAGGAGTCATTTCTTTCCAGAAATAGTGCAGATATTTCCTACTCTTCTCTTCAGGATTCAGGCACCGTGTGGTCCCAGAATTCTTGCCACTGATGAGCTCTTAACAAACTCTGTTCCTCAGGGAGTGTCAGTGACTAGTCCAAGATGCATTGTTTATCCTCTCAGCAGACTGACTTGCACCCAAACAACCAGGCAAACACTGCCTCAAAGCAACAGAATTATTCTAAAAGAGTGCATTTCACTGGCTATCAAACTAAAACAGAATTGTTTTTAGATGTCATTCATTACCAAAGGTGCTATTGCCAACTTTTCATCAACAGAAACATAAAAATCTTTCTTCACTTTCTGCACAACCATAGCATAAAAATATTTTTCTTATCTCACATGGTTTTCCAGCAGTTTCTAGCACAACCTAAGTCATTGGGATTGTTGTCTTGTTCATCCCTGCCTAAGCCAGCAGAAGATATTTGCTCAGCTCGATGGGAACTGCAGTGTCACTTCTGCTCCAGGAGGGATTGGCATCAAAGGCCTGATAGCATCTAAGGTAGGATGTGAAGAGCACTGTCAGGCTTCTTGCTGGGTTGTCACCTTGGTGGTACAAAGCACCCTGGGTGGCACTGTCTGCCTCAGAGCAAATCCTGCAGCACCAAGGAGCTAGGAGATGTTGACACTTGTCAGCTTAGGATCCCATACTTTTTTGCAAATCTTTAATATAAAGTTTAAGAAGTAGCAGCTTACAGGTGTAGATAGATAAGGATCAATGGTGAGCCAAGTTCTCCCCTCTGCCTCCCTGTCTCTGCCTTACCTAGAAATATTGCTGAATGAAGCATAAGGCTTGGGTCCAGGAAAGGAATAGCTGGTTAGGTTTAGCTTTTTTCTTTTTTAACAGCGACTTCAACAGCTCTCTGTATGGCAGTTTTTATTAAAAAATGGTCTGGTGCTGAATAGCAAAGAAGGAAGCCAAAAATATGTCTCACTTTTAGCATTTTGTAATTGAAAGCTTAAACATTATGAGCACAAGATTTGTCAAACAGACTTCTCAGCTTTAGCAGATTTTTTTCCTGGTCTTCAGAGTTAAATACTCAGAATCTGGTAATCTTCCATTAAAAAGGTAAAGACTGTATTATAAAATTAGTTTCAAATCCTTTCATTCCATTTAAATGTATAAATGTGTATAACACAATTTAAAACAAAAAAAAATTGAGCAAAGCATCAGCAGGAGATTTAGCCTGATTGCCTTATATGCTTAAAAGAAAATGCTGTACATGTTTAAAAGAAAAACACACTTAAGCGCTGTGACATTCAGTTTTTAAGAAACCCAGTTTAATTATATTTTCCCTAATTAAGGATTTCATTATAGGGGATCACATGATTTAATTATATCAATACCCGAAAGACCTGATTGTGAACATAAAATGTGGATTAAAAAGATGCCTCAATCACTTAATTACCTGCTAGATTGGAACAGATCCATGTTGTAGGTCAAAAGGGACATAAAATGCAGGCTTCTGCCTCCCTCTTTGTTGTGTGTGAAGGGCTCCGTGCATGGAGAGAGAAAGGGGGGGAAGTACTCTTGTGTGTGTAATGGGAGTGATAATTACCTGTGAACAGCTTCATAAGCATATATTGAAAAATGCAATGTATTTTTTAATTATTTTTTTTTTAAATTTAAAGTTGGCGTACAGTAGAGTGTGTGTGGTGGGCATACAGTAGAGATCAGCTGCGTTGTCCAAACTGTAGCCTGATGAGTGCATATATCTTCTTCCCAACACACAAGCCCTTGTCTTTCAAAGGGAACACGTCAAGCAGTGAGAAGTCTTGGGCTGGGGGTGTAGCTGCTCCTGTAGCAAGCAGATGGGCACCCAGCACTGCTGTGTGTAGTAGGGACTAGGAATCTCTGAGTCTCCCCAGGGTGACCCTCCTGTGCTGACCACATGGCTGGAGACTCTTGGCTTCAGAACACCTCGAGCCAGACTGGAGAAGGAGGGGAGGAAATCTTTTGGGAGACCAGTGAAAAGCTGGCTGAGTCAGTCAGTTTTAAGCTGCCCAAACCTTGCTTTCCATACTTCCCTCTCTTTCCTACCACCTAAACAGTTCGCATCCCTCACTCCCAGCTCATGGAGCTCTTTCTCAGAGATCACCAAAAACATGGAAAGAGAAACTCATTGTTCTCCATGATCTGATTTTGTGGTGTTTTTTTCTTCCCTATTTCACGTCCTTTCACATCCCTCACAAGTTCCTACTTTGTAAAGCTAGAAATCCAACCTTTGTACATGTTCATCCCATATTATAGGGCAGATTTGCTCAGTAAGAGAAGGTGCAGGTTTGTCAGTGCCTGGAGCAGCACTGCACAAAGTGGGCTCAGCCTCTTGGAAAACCACCACAACACAGCTCCCCATAAGTTCTTGTAGGACTTGTAGAGTTGAAGATATCTACATCAGGTTGGGTTTTTCCATTCCCTACAGACCATAAGAAAGACTGTTCTCTTTAACATAAGCACAATAGGATAGTACTGATGCAATAAATATGATAAGATGGTCAGTAAAATTTGTTGCTAGCAGAAGTTTGATCTTCTTTCTCAAACTCCTGGGTCTACAGGGTCTGGAAATATTGTACAAGGAGACAATCAGAGTGCAGCAGGCAAGAAAATTCGTGTTTTTGAAGGAAGGGCAGGATTCCCATCATGAACTGTGTGCCCTTTCAATCTTCAGCCTCTTTGAAAGCACTTCGTTCCATGCAAGCTGGGTATACTACTGCCCTCCACAGCAGGGACGTTGAGAGCCAGGCAGGACCTCCATGTACCACACACTGTGTGAGTGTGAAACCAATCACCCAGCACACTGCTGTCCATTGTATTTCATCACTTATGAAACTCTCCTGCAACACTGTCATAGCAGGTATCCTGCTTCTTCCCCGGTGCCAGCAGGGCTAACAGTGCTGCTGCAGGCCAGCAGGACCGTGGCTGGCCACCTTGATGATCCTAACACTTCTCTGTCTATAAGCAAGCTTTGCCTGCATCCTGACTCTGTCCTGATGTGGAAAATGACTACTGAAGGAAAAGCTGCACAGCTATAGTCAGTCTGGGAAGAGCATGCTGGGTGCTGTATTTTCTAAGGAAGAAACTCCCATGTACATGAGTGAGCACTCTCTTCAACAACAGAATAGTCTTCAAAGTGTCCTGCCTAGTGGCTGAAGCACCCTACAGACATCATCCTGAGATTATTGCTGCAGTAGTGTTGGACCTGCCTGGCACAAGCTAGATGAGAGCATTTTGGTTAGCAGGGCTAGGAAAGAGCAAGGTCTACTGTCTGTAAGGCATCTCAATAGAAAGTGCTGCTGACAGCTGATGCTGATCCATCATAAGTCATTTCTATGGTCTTACTAAAGGCACCAAGTAGGCTTTGTGAAGCTCTGAGTTTAGGGCTCTTCCCACGAAATCTACCCTGATAACTCATCATGGGACTGAGCCAGATCTGCACTGTGCAGCTGGCACACAGTCACCCCATCCCTCCTGCCCCATGGGCATGGCAACCCTGTCGCTCCCACTCTGGCACAGTGAGACTAAGGCAAAGGCTTTGTGCCGACTGCACACACTGGGGTAATGTGCCTGAGGGTTGTGAAGCAAGAGAGCACACTTGACTGCAAAATTAACATCTGCAAATGGCACAGTACTATGGGATGAAGACTCTTTCCTTTTACTTTGACTTGATCTTGTTTTTCTAAGCAGGGAAATGCCCCAGTGACAGAATCACTGCAGATGGCATGACAAAGCCCCGGCTGGCACCAGCTGAGTTGGCACAGTAAGATTATCATGTTTGAGTTTGTGTCTGTCTTTTTTTATCCCCCTGCTTTGCTGTGCTAATGGCATTTCTATTACCGTATAAGCTTCAGTCAGCTCTCAAAAGCAGACACATCAGCATAAAAAGTAAATTTCATTATCACTGGCGAAAAACAGGTCACAGAAAAAGCTGAACGATTTTAGTCTATTTTTTCAAATTTATTTTTTTCCTGTTTCCCTCCCTCTCTCTATTTCTCTCTCAGCCAGGCTTAAAGAGGGGTTGGAATTGAAGTTGCAGGGTCTCCAGAGCAATAATGTGGAGCAGTGTGGCTTAATGGGGCAGCTGGTGGAGAGAGCCCAGCACATGTTTCCTTTACAGTTTTCATCTTCATACTTCACAGAGTCCAGGGACTGATTGATGGAATTCTTTTTTTTTTTTTTTTTGAACATAGCTTTCTCAAGGCCTAGAGACTGCCTCTCTCAGTCACACTGAACATATGTCCACATATTCCCTTGGGCAGTATTTAAATGTGTGCATCCATGTGGCTGTATTTGTTTAGTGTGTGCTCCCACTGATCTCATGGGACCTTTCCCATGACCCATTGCTTCCCTAAGTTTGCCACTTGCTGCTGTCAGGCGAGAGAGACTTTAACTTGGATGGCTGTAGCTGTAAATGAATGGGATTTTTTTTCCCTTTCAGTACTTTTGACTGCACCCTCTTGCTGATGGATCATCTAATGCAGTTTGGTTGAGAACCCTTCTTCACACTGTTAAAAAAAATACCAAACCTAAACAGACCCCATCTGTTACAATCCCATGTCGATTTATGTGAATGCAGAATTGGTAAGGCTGCTCTCTGCTTGTTAATAAACCTGAGAACAGCACTCCTTGAAAATGCCAAGTAAGGTGTACTTTGCTTGATACACTGAGAGCTCAGACAAAAAACTCTTTGGTAAGAGGAAAAGAAGTGACTATACAGCATTGATTTTTCTTTGAGAAGGCACTGCAAGATTCTGCATGGCATTTAATTTTCCCAAGGTAGGCAGGCTGGGGAGACAAGAATCAGAATAGAACTGACTCTAAAAACATTTGCAGCATACAGAATCTACTAATACTGATATACTCAGGAGATTCAAAGAACATTATTTACATTTCCAATTAACACGGCTATATGCAGGGACCTGATTATATCATATGTTCATTCTGTCTTTCTTTTCAGATAAAAGGAAGGTGGTGGAGTCACTATCCCTGGAGGTGTTCAAGAAACATTCAGATGTTGTACTAAGGGACATGGTTTAGTGGGAAATACTGGAAATAGGTGGACGGTTGGATTGATGATCTTAGAGGTCTTTTCCGATCTTAATGATTCTATGATTCTGTGATTCTAAACTTGAAGAATCCCACAAGCCACAGGTAAGGGAGGTGCAGAAACCATGACTGGCTTGATATAGCTCACAAAGGGGAAAGCTATATAAATCTTCGATAACTGGCATTTGCACACTATTGATGCTGTTCCAGGAAATGCCATAATTTATGTAAAGATTATATCCATGGCAAGTTAAATATATATATATATCCTCCCAGAGTTCCTATACAAGAACAGGGCTCTCCTGTGCACTCCAATGCAAAGACTGTCCCTACCCCAATGAGCATCAGTGAAATCGCAGTGGGCTGAGGCGAACTGCCTTCATGCCACTGCAAAGCTGCATGTCCTTCTCTCCTCTGCCCTTCTGGCAAATGTCCTTCAGCATGGTAATGTGCCATCTCCCCCATTGCTGTACCATGCCAAGTCCTGCTCAAGGTGGGGCTGACAGCAAACCTATTCAGTTGTCCTGGGCAAAGGTCTGAGCTCCTTCGTGAAGCACCTCCGCATGGGTTGCGCCAGCATCCAAGAAGATCATAAAGGAATTCAGCCTGAAAATCCAAATGTCAGCTACAGACCTAAGCTCAGCTATCTATTTAACTTGACATAGGTTAGAGATGAAATCAGCTGAAGAACAGGAACAAATACACAAAATAGAGAGTGTTTGTGAAACTATTTTCTATCAAGTAAAGTTATATTAGCAATAGCAGTAGGATATCATGGACTGAGAAACAAAGCAAGAGAGCTCAGTCATCCTGAGACTAAACTGACTTTTTGTTAGAGAATTATTTACTAAACAAGAGGACAGCTGCTGTGTTCCCACACACGGGCCTGGCTTCCCAGAGCTGCCTTACATCTCTTTGCTCCTTCAGCCTCCCTTGTATCTCTCAGCAGGGCTTGCCAAAAGAGCAGCCTGCCCAAAATAATGATAAGAAAACGTAGCAGCAGCCTGTGAAAATGTTATCTAGTAGCATATTTCCAACTAGATCATGCTAAAAGCAAGCAGGACCTTTCCCAGAGGACCATTTAAATTAATGAAAGGTCCTCACTGGAGCAGATATCAGCACTTCGAAGTCTCTTGTCCTCTGGTTTTGTACTTGTTACTTGCCCTCTTTGGCTTCAACTCACTCTTCAGGAACATGATCATGATGCCACAAGAAGGTTTCAGAGAGCTATGCACAGCAAGCCACCAGCAAATATTGAGCACAGATAGTATATCCAAGGTGCTTTTAATATTTAGGATGATGGGCACAATTCAAATATCATAATACCAATTTCTCATATACTACTGTATTTTTAAGATTGTTTTGGTTTTTTTTTCTCCATGTTGATGGCAAAAATCAGGGGAAGCATATTTATGGCCAAAAGCATGAGGAACAAACCCACCACGTTACCTCAGGGGCTGACAAATGACATGTTATACGTACACTAAGTCCTACTGTAGAATACTGTCATATGATCTTGTGCTGGGATATCAATCACTGGGGTTTGTATCACTCTCAAGAGGAAGCTTACAGTGAGGGATTAGCTTATTTACTGCTCCCAAGGAAATATTTCTTTCCAAGTTGATATTTAACCGTACTTTCTTTAATTTACCGAACAGTGCACTTGCTGGAAAATAACACTTTGGGAATGAATGACCAGTGCAGCATCCTGATGTTGCTAGAATTTGGGGCTTTGTTTTGTTAATATTTTTTTCTTTCTAGGATACCAACCCCAGGCGCACGGCAAACAGTTATATGCATTCTGTACCCACCACCACCACTGCCTTCATGCATTTGAGGGTGCTTCGAAACATGCAATTTGGAGACTGCTAGACATAAAACCCCAGAGATGTGCTCCAAATGCAACTCTAAAAACATCAATGCCCTCATGAGGTAAGAAGAGAAGCTCTGCTGATCACCTGAAATCTGTTCTGTGCAACAGGATGCAACTGGAATGTGGAAGCACAAGGATTCGTCGCTTCTGCCAGACTCTACATCAGTGTCGGGAAGGGGTTTCTCTATATCAGGTGTATTTGCTGTAATCAATTTAGTGTAATGGTGACCAAGATCAGAACATTTTTTCTAGGCATTTATTCTGATATTGAGTGAAAATTGTTAAAATTCAAGTCTGCTTCTTTCTGATCCATTTCAGGAATGGGATGTCTTTTAGCTGCTCTGACCTTCACCTCCCACAGCTATCCCTCCCACTTTGCTGAAATTATAAATCATTTGGAAAGCTTTGATTCTTCTCAATTTTACTATTGGTAATTTTGTCTAAACGGGGATGCTAGTTACCCTGGCATAGAGTGAAACCCAAGTGCAATCTCACATCACTGTTTCATTAGAAACTAGCTTGTTAAGGATTGTGAAGTCCTCATGACCCTAAAGGAGGACATACTAAAGGACTACAGTCTGGTTCAGATGCAACCATTGTCATCTTCTTTTGACTTTAAGGAAATTGTCATTTCTGACAAAGACAAAGCCCACTTTCCCATTTGTAATGGGTAATTTTGCTACGTTCTTGCAATGTGAGATATGAATGACAAAAGAAGCGCTGAACAGAAAGGAAGCAAAATAATTCTTCTACACTTGAAGGTCTCAGCTGGAGTGCTGTGTCCATCTTGGGGCACCGCTCTGCAAGAGAGATATGGACCAATTGGAAGCTGTCCAGGTAATGGAAGAGCTCAGAAACACAGCCTATCAGGAAAGCCTGAAAGAACTGTGGTTGTTTGGAATAACAACAGGAGTAAGAGGAGACCAATAACATAAATTCAGAAATGTAAGTGGTTGCTGCAAAAAAGGAAGGAAATAAACTCTTCTCTATACTGATCGTGGACAGGATAAGAAAAAATGATTTATAATGGAGGACTGCAGATGGATGTGGTCTTGGCTTTCTGACTGGGAAGAGTAACAAGCTCAAATTGTGGGAGACAGTTATCCAAGAAGTGGATAAAAAGGGAAAATCCAGAGCTTGGATTGTCCCTCAGCTATCCAAATCCACACCTGTAAAAGAAACATGTTCGACCCAGAGCAGAGAAAGAGCCCGAAGTTGGAAGGAATGATGACAATCAGGCCAGCTGTGGAGAGAAACAAAATGTTTGTTTGGACAATTTGCATCTGTTGCTTTTCTTAACCGGATAAGAGAGTACACTGTGTAATATACACACACCAGCCTCACTTACCGACAGAGAATTAAAATATTTATATCACAGACAAACAATGCCAAGGAACTCCCCTACAAATGCAGTGATTTAATAAACACAGTACTGCAATGTAGCATTTATCTTTATTATATATAATCAGCTGTTGCTTTTACTTGGATAGAAATAATGTCAAACTGAGCCAAGGTAAGATGACAGGGTTGGAAGGTTCCCACTTCCCCATTCCCAGACATACACACCTTTTTGGCTTTTGCTAGCACATATGGATTTAAGACTGCGTGAGGCACAGCTCTGCATGATCTACTCCAGCTCCCATGAGTCTGTGAAGAACTCTGTGAAGAATCTCACAGTCCTAGTGTGGTCTTCCGTAGGAGACAGCTTTTTTCCTCTGCATTCAGCAATCAGTAAAGATGTATCTTCCAAACCAACACTGCTAAGCATATATGTATGCATGTAGGAAAATGATGCACATTACTTCCCAACCAAAGGTCTTGCTGAAAACACAGGTTACCTCTACGTGAAGATCTTTATTCAAATCCTACCCAGTGGTAGAAATTCAGTTGTTACCCACTGTTTAACAGTAAAGAAAATAGTGAAGGTATTACACCATGACTTTAAAAGGCAGTTCATAACCACATGCTGACAAATCATTTAAGGAATAACTGGCAAAATGAACTATCTCAGGTGCTTTTTCTTCTTCAAGAGTGCAAGTACCCAAATAAAAAGCAAACATGAGAGCTGAAGTAATGGATATTTGTTAAAGATATTAACAATGTCTATAAAGCTAGGCATTTTTTTCATATGTACATGAATATGATCCAGTCTGATGCTTTATCTTTTTCTCTAGCAATAGCGCTATGGTCTGTAAATGTAAAATAGAAAATTGCCCCCAAAAGCATTTATTCAACAAACCACATTTTTAAATGAAGATTTACTTCTGAAGAAAGAACTTCAGAAATGGTTCCAAAGCCAGAATAGAAGTTGGCCCACTCTGTGCAGACCTATGAAAACACAACGCCAGCAGGCTCAGAGAGTGGAATGAGCAGGTTTTGTACAGACTGCAGACACAAGTGGATGTAAATACATGAACATTAACCTAAGGAAAACTTACTCCCTGGGTATTGTGATGCCAGAACTGTGGCTATTAACAGATTTTGTTCCACATGACTCAGACTAACCAGCTCACAGTAAGCCCAGTGGCCCTCCCCACCGGGTCCCTGACAGTTCCATACCCACCCCGGCTGAGCCCCATGTCAGTATACCCAGATTACACTGGCCTAAACGCTTCTTAGTGCCTTTTAAGACAGGGTTATATTTTTCCTCCTTCTGATTGAATATTTACCTAGAAAGCAATTTATTTCATGTCAAAGCAGGGATAAAGTTGCCTAAGATGGACATCACTAGGAAAAGAATCTGCTAAACAAAATAAAGCTGAATGCTTTGCAAGTATAGGCGCCAGTGTAATCTGATCAAAAATTAAGTTAATTGAAAGAATAGCCTCCTCCTGAAGAGGTGTTTACTTGCTCTTACCTAATTTCTTGGGAAAGTACCAGGTTGTGGTGTCTCCCAGTGCCAAGGCTATGAGATCCTTAGAGAGAAGGAAGGCATATTTTCAACAGTACGTGGATAACCTGAAGTTACAAAAAGTTCAGGTGTAGGTGTGCTTCTTGAGAAGACCACCAACAGGTGTTGTCACTGATTCCTAAATGCCTTGGTCACATGAATCTTATCTGGCAGTAATGGAAAGATGGACAAAGGCCACAAGCAGCATTTCCATAAACATCTAATGATTTTCTGTTGCAATGCCCATATGCCTGTGAGATTTTGATATGCACATCATCAAACATAATAAACTCTGTCACCTGACTTGAAATTGAGTGACCATGGGGTATGAACTATGCCCTACACGGTACCTGTGGCAAAGTATGAGGATGGCTTATCCAGATCATGCTAACACTGTCAGCTGAGGAGTTGAGGAGCACCTCCATGACCACCTACCTCAGACACAGGAATGACAGAGGGAGTTGGTAGGGCAGCTCTGGGGACTCACTGAAGAGGGGCTGTTAGACTCACTGGCACCCACGATAAATATCCAGTTCCTCTGCTGTCTTAGCAGGGAGAACAGTTACTCTATACAGTAGGTGACTTCGAGGCCTTGAAATTGTGCAGGTTCCCCTACACAATTCCTGAAGACTAATAAGCAACTCATCTCTTCCCTGGTTTTGTGCCTACAGACACTGAAGTGGTAGTACTGCAGTGGAACTTCAGATTCTTGAACTGAGAGCTTGATTATAGCTGACAAAGACACCTGGAGAAAGGCATGGAGAAGCAAGCACTGCAAAAGACCCGTGGGATGGAGGACAAAGATGTGGGGCAGTCAGGGGAACAACTCAAGCAGAAACAGCATGCCAAAGTCTTGGTACCCGCCAGGCACATTTGCACTCTGATGGAACAGAAGCTGGTATTTACCCCCTGAAAAACATTCATCTGCTGCTTCGTGTTTTCACTAGAAGTCCATTGTCATGTCTCAGCAAAATGCGGGCTGTGCCTCATCAAGGCAGAAATGTGTTTCTTCCTCCTTTCCTATTTTGATGTATTTCATTTCCATATAATCTCCAGAGGGATCATTTAGCCTGTTCAAACACCTTATTAAGGAAGGGAGACATTGTTCTTCAAGCCTTTGTGCAGTACCGGAATGCGTCTCTTCCTGAGCTCCCCCGTGCATGGCCAGGCCTTGATAAAGCACTGCCTGCTTTTCTCTCATTGTTTCACGTTGCCTTTGCCTTTCTTTCTCTATCTCCATTTGTCCGAATACTAATCTGTGTTTATAACAAGAAGCGGTTCCCGCACCTCCCCTTTGTCGCTTAATTGAAGGGAAACTGAGCAACAGGTGGATCTCAGGAAATATCATTAGTCTCTTTTCATTGTTTTTGGCACTTCTCTGAAAGAGAAGTTCAGCTCAATGCAACTGGCTGTTCGCTGTTTCCAGGCTAATTACTGCAGGATCCAAATGAGGAATGCATTTAAACACGTCTAATTTAAAGAAGGTGAGCTCTTCATCTGATTTCAGTGGGACTATTCATGAGCTCAGACTTACATGTGTGCTTAAGGACTTTGATGCAGCTGAGCCACATAACCAAATCCATAAAGCAAAATGAGTCCCTTCATTATTGTAATAGCACAAGAAATACAGTTTATGTACAGAAACACAGCCAGCCATGAACCAGTACTTTCATGTTCCAGTAAGGGCTTCCTTTTAACCTGCTCTTTTGTTCAGAGAGAATAGAAACAACGTGGAAGGATGAAAGTATTGTTGTGTATTTGATTTTGAGAGGTGCTTGTAAAAGAAGCTTGCAGCCAGGAAAGGAAAAGCTGACCTGGGAGACTGCTGCAGCATCTCCTTGGCTAACAGATATCCAAGGAGTCATGGAGAAGGGGGAAGGATGCTAAAGCAAACAAGCAGCACGATCCTTCAGCATGTGGTTTCATCTCAGTAATTCCCAGTAGGATAAAAGAAGCAAAAACTCACAGTGTGCTCTCCTATCACTTAGTAGACAAAGCTCCAATTTCTTCTATTTTTAAAACTGGAATCCCAAGGGAATATTTCATTGAAAATCAGCCAAATGCATTAACAAAGTTAAAGCATCCACCTGTTACAAGAATGCAGGCAAAGGGCTGGATGATAGCAGCTTCCACTTGATGGAGAAGTCAGGATATTCCTAACAAGTGATATACAGCAATTACTGACCAAATGAAAATCCAGTCTTGGGACATGCTTTGTAGCTCAAGGCTTGAACAACTAGATAAGCCAGAGGAAAAGAAGAGAGTGAGGATATCTTCTTTAATGTCAAGGGTATGGCAATAGGGGCGCAAAACATGAGAATGCAGAAGGTCCTTTAGACGTTATTGATGTAGTGATACTAAGCTCTCACCACTGCCATCTGAAACTTAAGCTGATCTCATTCCCCTTTGCTGAGAACCTGGAAGGTTCGGCACAGAAATCCTCTGACACACAATGTGTCCTGAGTTGTTTGGAGCAGTGGTAATCATGGGGTGTTGACAACCAGAGGGCAAGAGGTGGTAGAGCAAAAACACACAAACACTCAACTACAAAAGGCAGGGAAGCTAAGGATAGTGAAATTATGATTAAACAAGCAGTTCTTCCCTTTACACGGCTGCAGGGATGAAGTAGAAGAGCCCTAACTTTTCAGAGATGTCTTTATGGGTTTATAATTGTAAATACCCCCTTTTTAAAGGATGTATTTAGGAAGCAAAATTGTTCCCTTTTCGTGAATGATCTGTTGTACAGGGCTTAAAAATATGTCAAGGTTTGCTGCAGTAAATCCTCCTTATGCTGTAACTGAGTAATGTAAGCAACTTGGGTTGCCGTTTAAACAATTCCCAGTGTGTGGCATGGCCAGTGCAGTTTGAAATGCCTCTGTCTATCTAAACAGAAACAGATGTTTGAACAGCAGAGCTGTGCAGAAGTCATTCTTCAAACAGTAGATTAAAACATCTGTCAGGGCCATTGGATGGGACCAGACAAGTAGCAGACAATATCAGCTGGGCCTGCCAGTCATGTTGGCCTCACCCTGGAGTGGAAGGGAAAGGACAGGGGTGCTTATTCTGGTCTGAGCATCTTACAGCCTCATCTTTTATCTCATTTCTCCAGACATGCAAAATATTATGGACCTGGCCGTATGGACTCATGGATTAACACCTCTCTCAACATTGCCTCCTGTAACTGAGGTCTTTTTCTAGATTTCCACTTTCCCGGCTGCTGCTGGCAGTTGCTGTAAAAGATGTGAAATGTTGGCGTTGTGCCAGGTTAGAGCATTTGCAGTTATTTCCATCTGTCCATGTTTCAGCATTTGACCAGTTCCATGGCATTGCAATTGAATTTTTCAGGCCTCGATGGGTCAAAAATATAATAGCCGAATAATCTTCTGCCACTTGCCTGCAGGATATGTGCCACAGGCAGGGTATTCATTTCCAGCTAAACAAGAGTCTAAACCAAACTCTTGGATTAACACCTCTTTTGTACTCTATCAAAATATGAGCTAAGAAACAGAGTCAAGAAATGGTTCCAATTTTTTTGGTGAATTAAGGTAAGGTTCTGGATCCAAACAGGCACTGAAGGCTGTTCATTTTCACTGTCTGGTTCTGAAATTTGAGACTTGACTCCATCCTCTGCTTCCAGGCCAGATTTATTCTCACTTCTTATTTCAATGTCCAGCAGAACAAACAGGGACAGCCCTACTCTCCAGGCTGCTTATTTTGGGGTGGAGCTGCTGTGGCTGCATTACCAGTGCATTCATCTTCCCAACACACTCCTGCCCTGTGCATGAGGGCCAACTCTGCCACCCTGTCCCTGGGGGACCTCACTGTCCTGTGAGGCCAGTGTTGGGGTCCCAGGGAAGCTGGTGGGGCAATCCTTTCTGTACAGATGGGTTGCACTCTCGTCTTGTTTGTCCCCCAGCACCCATTAATTGTGGGCTGTAGCAGCAGCAGATTACCTCACGACAGCCTGGCAGATGTGCTCTCGCTGAACAAATAAACTCATTTATATGGCTGTAATGACTGTTGCTTCTGTGCTCTCATCATGAAAACTCCAGCCTATCTACAGCAGTTTATAAACAAAGCTGCTTTGCCTTTATGGAAAAGCAATTTGTGACTGAGGATCCTCAGCAGTGACTCGTGCCAAATAGAGCTCAGGCCATTTCTCAGGGAACAGGTGTCCGCATCATTAAAGCCACAACCCCCCTTGGCATTAATTGCTGTCCCTGTTGGCACACTGAGAAAAGAGACAGGGATTTGTCTGGGCCACGTGGACTTGCTTCCCCGCTCTTTTCTCATGGTAGTCTTGCATGTGGTGTGCTGCCACAGCGGGGTGACCACAGCCTTGGCCACCAGCTGACCAGTACATCTCCTGCAGCCCTTGCTCCTCGGCTGTCTGGGAAGGGAGCTCTGGGAAAATGTGGCCAGCACGGACTGGTGAACAAAGACTGGTGAACAAACTCATGGGAGGGGGGAAAGAAGGAAACTGTTTATTAGACAGAGCAAGCTCATTAACTTCCCCCTTCCCCTCTGTATTTATTTTAGCTGTCCCCTTATTTCCCTCTCTTCTTGTTTATTTCTTCCCTTGCTTCCTTCCGTGTTATGTTTTTATTTCAAAAAGGAAAGAAAACTTCACCCTTCTTGTGATTTTAGAGCAATAAACTATGACTAAAAAACATATTGTGCTACAAAATCATGAGTGATGTTTTAACCACCCTGGTCACCTTGACTTAGGGAGGTGTCAGTACAGATGGGACCTGGGTTAAAATAAGGCAGCGTTCATCCCAAAATGAAGATCTTCTCCAAGAGGAGACACAGCTTTCTGAGTGAAGTTATTTTGCAATCCGCACTGAGTGAGACACTTGTCATTGCCTCTTTGACTACAGGGAGCCCTGGGGGAAGAGGCCATGAAGACACAGGATGACCAGGGAGCCTTTCTGGGATTAGAAGAAATACAGCCATGTTCAGTGGCTGCAGGGAGCAGCCATGCACATCCTCACATCCCCTTCCAAGTCATTAGTAGAGCCATGTTACTTACCAGCCCATCCATGGCAGCTGCTCAGCCTAGGGGTGCTCAGCTGGCTTTGTTCCATGCACTAGTGCAGGACATGGACTCACTGCCTCCTCTTTGCCCTTACAGGCTGATGGAGAATATTTGTGCAGCTGTTTAAACCATGTGGAATAATCGCTTCCCTTTCCCTTTAGCTCCTCTCCATCGCCAGACACGGGCAGCAGGGTGAGCACTGCCTCTGCCTTGCAGCATTTTAACACTCCTCTTTTCATAAACCTTACCACCAAACTCTGTGGTTCGCTTCCTCTCTCTCTCCCTGGAACCTTAGCAGTTAAACTGATCAAAACCAACTTCAAAAATGACAGTGGAGAGCTTTCCCTCTGCTCCCTGCCACACCACCAGGTCACCAGCAACTCACTCTCCTGCACCTTCCTTCCTTGCACACCACCACGCAATGCAGAAACACTGGGCAGCAATACACAAATGGGCAAGGAAATGAGGGAAAGGAATGAAAAATCACACTGAGGAATGTGTGTGCTGTTTCTAAAAAAAAGAAAAAATAATAATTAAAAAAAAAATGCTAAGTAAAACCTCTGGCAACCAGCAAGAACTTATAAAATCACCCTGTGTCTGCCAAGAATTCAGTCTGGGATGCCTTCCTTTGGCCATCATCGAGTGGCATTTCCCTGTTTCTTGGGTAGACTAAATCAGGTAGACTAAAAGTAGGATGTTTAGGAAATGTTTTGGTTTGGCTTTTTGAACAGAATCCTTTTCTGCCTTTTACAGTATGGCGTGCTCTCCATTCTTTAGATCTGGTTTCTTTTTTTGTTTGTTTGTTTGTTTGTTTTGTTTTTTTCTTTTCTGAGTATATATATCTCATACTGAGGCTGTTTTTGTTTCTGCAGGCAGGCACATCACAGAGATAGGAGACTGTCACAAGAAGACTCCAAACACTTTATGGTTTATATATGTAGTTCAAACCTTGACTGCTGTAAGACTCAGAAATGGCCTTGCCATCTCTGTAAGCATTGGATTATGCCCTGAAGAGAAGATGAGGAGAGTTTGTTTTGTCCCTATCTAGGCACTCCCAGGCAAGAGTAATGGGCAGAAACTCCCAGACTTAGGCTCAGTCAACAGGGAAGAAATGTGTGTTTGACCATCAGGCCTTTGTGGGCATAAAAGACCAGATCACCATCAGCCTCCCTGTGATCACCAGCCTTAACCAGACTAGCCAAGCCACTACAGAAAAGGGAAATGTTACATGTATGCTGACTCAAGAAGTTTTATTAAATGAGAACAACTGCATGATCCACAAGCATCTGATGGCATTACATAACACTGGACAGGCATTTGTGTGCCTTTCACCCTAAGTAACCGTGTGATGACAGAGCAAGACTGGCATATGGTGTGCACTTGGGGCAAAACAGTAGTGAGCTGATAAGGCTTTGTCTATGACATCCTCATTTTGGCCCCAATCACTTTTCACTCCAGAGAACATTGTAGACTTTCATACTAGATCTTCATAATAAACATTTCTGATTGTCTCGTTTGTGAGCCTAAAAACATTCTGAAAGCCATTTTACTGGCTAGCAATTGTACATAGATTACAGTAGCTTCCTGATGCTCTAAAAAAAAAAAAAAGTTATTATGCTATTTTGATCCAAACATTTAAGTCAAATAAGCAATTTAAATAGACGCACAGCCTTAGGATGTGTCAGATCAGAACTTAGAAAATCTGGAATCAGATCTCAACTTCATAAGTCATCATGATCATTGTAAAGGATAAAAAAACAGGCCAGTGACTTAATCATTGCTGAAATTTGTAACTGTGTTTGGATCTGAACTCTGAGATTTCTAACAGTGTTGTACAGCTTCTTTTTCAGGCAGCCATTTCTCAACATATCTGAAAAAATCAGGCCTGAAATCAGACACAGAGACATAACGCACCCGAAACAATGAAGCTTTTTGAGAATCTTGATTACCACTTGATTCTCAAAGCATTAAAAGAAGCATTTCATAGCCTCATTAGAATTAGTACTTTTCATAATAGCAACATGCACTTTCTTTAATAGCAGCTGTATTTTTAGAGAGATAATTGGCTTTTTCTAGGATTTCAATTTGTTGAAGAAAATAATTGTGAGTTAAAAAACACCTTTAAAGTCTATGGAAGGTGCTGAATTAGTTTTAAAACTTTTTCTTCCATCAGAAAATAATGCACAGGTGTTGGTCACCTATCAGCAGGTGTAGTACTTACCTTTAAATTCATACCAAGCAGCCAAATCCATTATATCCTAGACTGCTTCTGTGTTTTCACATCTGGGAGTGAGTCCCCAGTCTGGATGCTACACCAAGATGACCAAAGGATTTTTCTCATTAGGATTTGAGAACTAGCTGTCCTTGGTCAGGTTTGTTTTGCACCATGCACTCTGCACATCTGGAGGTGGGAAGATCTCAGGGCGTGCTGAACAGAAGGGCTAAATGGGACTATACACATTGTATTATATATTCTACATATTGTTCCTGTTCATTGCAGGGACTAGACGGCCTTTAAGGGTTCCTTCCGACTCAAATGATTCTATGGTTCTGTGATATCCTAATCTACTCATACATCTAGTCAATCTAGAGGAATTACACTTCAGAGATTTGCTCAAAAGATGCTTTGGGGAATTTATTTAACATCACCAAATTTGTCCCTGATGACAGATTCAGTGACTAGAGACACAATAACGTCAATCTGCAGTTCTTGTCACTGTCCCAAACCAGACATCAGTATCAGTACAGTTACTGGAAGAATTACTTTTGGAAGAATTACTTTTGGAAGCAGTGTGAACTATCATCTCCTACCTTACTGACCTCAGCCTCACTTTATTATGTAAACCAGAACCTCTTACAAAAAGAAAACTTTGAGATGTCCAAGGAGACCTCTAGCTTATGAGTTACTATTCCTGTAAGATAAAAATGTCATAACATACTAAACTGATAAAAGCTAGATCTGCTCTCTTCATTTCACATTTTAAATAGTAATATTTCCACCCTAGCTTAGGGCCCAATTTTCATACCTCTGCTCTGATTGTGAAGGATGTAATATTGCTACTATTAAAAGGATGGCAGTGGGGGGGGGTGGGGGGGGGAGAGAGGGGGGGCAGGGGCGGAATTAAAACCCAAGGGAAATGCTGGAGCTGAGGATACAGACCTGATGTGAAGAGTGGTCCTTTCTACCTAGAAAGTTGACCATCAGCCATGTTTTTCTCGTTCAATTTGGACTAAGCAATAATTATGGTTGCTCTGCATTCCAGAGGAATATATTAATCTGCTGCATGCAACAGCACACAGCTGAAACTGCTGTTGGACATACTGAACTTCCAGCTGTTTAAATTTTCTATGCAGTTTTTTTTTTTTTTTTTGCCAGCCCATGTCTGAATGACAGCAATTTCATCACTGTGTTAACAGCTGTGGCAGTCACTGTGAATACTTAGGGGGAAGAGTCTGGAAAAACTGTCTCCCAAAATGTACCTTCATGAAATTGTTTTCTGGGAAAACAGTCTATTTTGGGCTGACTGGCCAACCTAAATGCCAAGGAGCAAATATTTCTTGTGGCAAATATCTGGCCAAGTGTATTTTTCTACTTTAACTTTTTTTCATGGATCATATTTATTTTTTTCTGACTACATCTATTAGAAAATAGTGGTACAAGTCCAGAATAACTCTGAGCTACACAGACTTAAAACGTACATAGTAAAATTGGCTCCAATGCTGAGAAAGCTGAACAGTACAGCCCTAATAAGGTGTAATTGCACAGCCCCCTTCAGCTTCCAGGAACGAAAAATCCATTTACATCACCACTGACTTTTCATTTCTAGTCTACGGGGTTTCATGTCAATACTGGCTCTTAAGTTCACTACCTATCTCACACCACAGCCAGCAAAAAAGATTGTGCTAATGTAATGCTTTTTTTTCACATCCTTCCTTGGCCAGTTGCAGTGTGTTTAATTCTACTCTCACCAGAGTCCAATGGTTCCCAACTTGTGCTTTGCTGTCCAGATCACAGTGTGACCCACCAGAGATATCTCCACTCTAGTGGCAGTGTAAATGACCCCTCTTTACCTTTTCAATTTTGCAGACAATCCAGAAGGCAGCAGTTTTGCATTAGCAAGGGGTGAAGGCAAGCTTGTTTGATACCTGTTCGTTGTCTTCGTTTGTGATTGTGGAGACAGAGGAGGAGGCAGAACAGGACTGCCTTCCCTTGTAACTGGTCATATTAAGTTTTACTTTTCTTCTAGCATTAGGCACCAAGAGTTACCTCCTCTCTTTATGTTTCACGGGTGGTGGCTTTTATGGGTGTCCCACTGTGATTTGAGGCCTGTGTAAGTATTCTGTGATGCACAAAAGCCAAAAGGGGAAAGAGAAAAACCCACCCACTCTGAGACTCTCTATTGAACTTTGTTTTTCAATTACCTAACAAACTGCTGACTAAGGACAGGATAGGGCGGTGGAAATATAGGACCTAAATGCACTGTACATTCCTCATCTGTAATGACCAGAAAATGTCAGTGTTTGTTAGTGGTTTTAGCCAATTTGCAATTTATCTTGGTTTTAACCCAAGCAGGCTTGAAACCAAGACAAACATTCTTTGATGTAATCTAATTGTGACTAAGACCGTTTGCATAAAAGTTTCAGAGCTAGGATAGGAAGAGGAAAAAGACCTTGAAAGCATTCCAGTGGAAAAGTCATGTGGAGTAGGGTTTTCGTTGAACCAATGGCATCCAACAGCCCATTGTTTTAGTTGCAGCTTAAATTAATACCTGATAGCAGAGGAATTAAAGCGCTGCTGAAGTCATGTATTCACTTAATCTTGTTTTTTTACAATCATGTTTGTACAGTAATAGCCTCAGGTAAAGAACTAATAGGAAAAAATGTTCTTTCCCTGCTTCCATTTCTACTCCATTCCAAAAATATATTAACAAACTAACTCGAAAACTGGTCTTAAATTCATTAGCCAAACTAGGCTATCCTCAGAAACTAATGAACTGTGTATTGTTGGAGAGGCTGGAGAAAGTCTGGAGAGAGATTCCGAAGTTGTGCAATGCAGGTACAGTCAGTGCCTGTTGTTTTTCCATACACAGATCTGAAAGTCTCACACTTCTGAGGTTGAACCTACATCAGAGTTATGTTGAAAATAGTGGAGTTGTCTTCTCACCATTTTCCCTTGGTCCTGATGTATGGAGAGACCAAACACAAGCATCAGTGAGGTGGAAGAAGGAAAAAGCAAATCTAAGAGACAATCTGACTTGGACAATGCTGAAGATACAGCAAAGGTGTCTTTGTACTGATGTGATTCATGGCCTACTTCTTCATGCATCAGGTTTTGATTCTGATTCTCCTTTTCCATGCAACCACCATCTCTGAATTACAGCAACGTAATTCTAACAAAAATCCTACCAAACAATTTTGTGTTCGTATGTGTGTGTGTGACTGTTGCCACAGGATCAAGAACATGGCATTATATTTTGTTCTACCATTCTACTTGTTACTGTAACATATTTGCTACTCAGAAGCCATTACAGTTTGTTTACTGGTCTTTCAATCAAAGGTTTTTTCAAATTCTCACTGGGGACCATGGATAGTAAGGTACAATAAGCAATTTCTATACTAAGTACGCTAACATGGCTTTTAAATTGGCCTGAAAATTGACCAGCCCAGGCATAAAATCTGCTCATTTGATGTTTATGCTTAATGATAATGAAAATATCCAGTGATGTTTTTCCATCCTGCCAAAATACCCTCTCCTCCTAGCCTGTACTTGAGTCATAATTTGCAAAACAATGACTGCACATTCCCTAGGAAAGCATTCATATGTATCTATTACTGCATTATGCTTGCAAAATTAAAGACTTGAAAGATCAAAATATTAAGAGTTTAAATGCATCCACATTATTTAGATGTAGACCACACAAGGTATTCTGTCTACAGAACAGAAATGCTTCTTAATTAGACTACTACAGCTTACTTTTTCATGTACTGCAAGAGATTTGAGTATTGGATGATGCTTAAATTTCTCCTTCTCTTTTCTGATTTATTCTAAATAATTATCTTCTTCCTTTCTTTCTTTCTTCCTTCCTTCCTCCCTTCCTCCCTTTATCTTTCTTTCTTTCTTTCTTTCTTTGATTCTTTCTTTCTTTCTCTTTCTTTCTTTCTTTCTTTCTTTCTTTCTTTCTTTCTTTCTTTCTTTCTTTCTTTCTTTCTCTTTCTTCCTTCTTTCCTTCTTTCCTTCTTTCTTTCCTTCTTTTTCTCTTTCTTACTTCTTTAAATTTCAGTCAAAAATTCATTCTTCTTGCCTTCTTCTTGAAGACCTAAGACAGATGAATTACTTTCCATGGTCGTGGCTGCTTAACCAGATGGCAACATGAGGAGGGTGTGTGAAAGGATATTGAGATCTCTACATTCTTAAGTCTTATGTCTTTGTGAAATAAGCCCATAACTGGCTCAGTGATTAGTTCAGGAAGATTTCTCTGGAGATCAGTAGATGGCTAATACATGCACTGCATCCTCTAGGTCAACTGGAGTGACAACTGAGAGATAATATGTTAACAACACAGAAAGTTACAACCCAAGAGAAACACAACACTAGTTAAATCCAAAGGATTTTCTAGGTGTTACTTTATTGTAACATTCTCAGCAACCTCTGAAAAGCTGCTAGTTTTCAGAATAATGCCCTTATAGATTAATGCTGCTGATAAATAAGGGTTGTTATTTATGGTGAAAATCACACAAATGCTGGGTCTAAAGGCTTCTTTGGGGCTGAAAGCTTTCTGTACAGAAAGTTGTTGTTGGGAAACAAGGGACTGGTGTGTTACTGTAAAGGATAGGTTGTAAAAGGGATGCTTAAAAGGGGCCCAATATGGTTTGGATCGCAGCCAAGGTCTTGCATAACAGGATGCCTCATAAAAGAAAGGCTTAAAGGGGTATGGTTAAAAGACAGACGTTTCTTTTGAGCAAAGATGTGCCAATGGGAGGATCACTGACAAATCTTTGTTCACTATTATGTGTGCATATAATTAAAAAATGTTGGTGTTTGCAGCCATTCCCAGATGATGTTGACTTGTCTAGAGAATCACAGTTTGAAAAAAGTAGACTAAGACAAATGAAATGCAGTTCACACAGGAATATTTTTCTGTGGTCAGATTTTAACATCCTTCAAGACATAGAAGTAGGAATGTTCCCCAGTCCTTGAGATCAGAACCACAGCTTTCAAAACTAGACATGACTGCTAATCTCAGGTAACTGCCTTGCAAAGTCACAGGGAAGCATGACATCCAGCCTAGAGTAGTTTGATGGGAGTTCAAGGACAGCCATTTGCATTTAACAGGTAAGTCATGGATCTGCTATGTTAGTTGAAGAGACTTCAGTTAAAGCTAGAGAAAATGATCATTCTACTCACAACATAGAGAACTTTTAATTCCAGTCTTATTGGCTGGCAAGTATTTGCATTTGCTTGTTTTACATCTAGAATCCAGTAACTCTATGTTAAGGGTGTGTAAAAATAGCATTTCTGGCTCCTTTCCATTTCTAAAGGCAAAACTTGATATTGGTCTCCAGAAGCCATCTAACACAAGTGTGAGGAGCTTATTTTTCCTATTGCTAAAATACTGTGTACAAAAATACAGTCGGCCACTGCCCTCTGTCAAGGTTCATGTTCCCTGGATTTTATAATCTACTGGGATTTTACTCAGATCACAAATAAAACTTCTGGAGATACTGCTATTAAAATGATGTGGACTTTAAAGAAGAAATATACTATGATATATGACACTGCTGACACAGGGATATGCCCAAAGGAAAATCTAGGGGTTGCATTAAAGAGGTCACAAAAGAGTACAAAGTGTGCTTGGCCTCTCTCTTTACCTAGGGCTCTAGCCACAAGCTCTGTGGTTAAGCTTTTCAGTGTTCAGGAATAAATACAAACATGAATATATATATCCTAAACACAGCTTCATGATGCTATCACAGAAACAGTGTTTTTAAACCTGGCAAACATTTAGGGAGTTAAAATGGTCTCACGTCCTGCCTTGAGCTTCAGTCTGGGATGACTGCTAACTTTCATCTTTCAAGCTAGAGGAGACTAGTGAGCAATATAGGCAAAATACTGTTTTCCATCCCATTTCCTGCTTAATACAGATGGTGAGATAAATAACTGAGTAGCAATGGCTGCAGGCTGTGTCTTTCCTCATTTGCAGGCCAGATCTGGGCACAGGGGAAGTCTCATTAGAGCAGCTGGGGAAGGACAGATGTTCATGAGCAGAGCAACTGCAGCAACAGATGTACCTATGGTTGGCTTCTGGGCAGTGCCTCCCACAACTGCTTGCCTCCACAGCTGTGGGAACCATCCACACCACTAATCCTCCATCTCTCACTCTACTGACCATGGCCTGATGTTTCTCTCGGAGAGCAGAAAGTTAATAAGTCATCAGCAGTTCTGTTTATTCCATCTTCCTGCAGAGAAATTAGCTGTGAGTTTAAGAAGAAAAGATTGTCATAGATATTCAGAGCTCATACTCATTATGGTTCTGAGTGTGAGTGTAGTACCAAGACAGTGCAAGTTCCTCTCAGGGACAATTTCTTTCTCACTTACAGTGCAATACATCTAAACGCACAGTGGATCTTCTCCTTACAGCATCCCTCTCCACATTTACAGTGTCAAAAATTAATGATATTACCATGGCCAGATTCTTCCTCAGTTACCAATGTCTATCACTAAATAAAAATCAATTACAGTTTTGTAAGAGCGCACTATTTGCAGATTTGTGTCACGGGGGTGTAGCAAAGGAGAAGAAAGTAAGTGCTGTATCTTTAGACTGAAGAAAGAAGTTTGCTGAGGCGTTGCAAAGAAGTAGGAAGAAATCAGGTGGGTTATTGCCCTCTGGTGCTCATTTCATGCTGTGGTTCTGGTTCTGGAAGCAGAAAATGTTTCTCTGAGCTTCAGGAAGCAGTAGGAATCCTTTGGTAAGTAAGCTAGAGCAATACTTAACATGTAACAAAAAATCCTCTTCATATACTGGGCATCCAAGAATAACATGAGCCTGATATACTAAGTGCTCTCCTATTTAATACGAGCTTTTTGTTTAACTGTGGAAATGCTTGTATCTAAACAATTTCACCACAGAATGCAAAACACACTTGCTTTGCAGAGCGGCCTTCCAAAATGGTGTGATCCTAAGCTATAGGAGGTAAAGTGTTTGAAGAAATAATGGCATGCAATGGACAGAAAGGATTTACCAGGTCTCTGTTGCAGGAAGGAAAAAGCACACAAGCTGAGCAGTCAGATCTGGCAGAGAGTCTGGGAGCCAGATAGCCTCCAACAGGTATTTTCAGACCTAGCTATGAGTCCTCCTTAGTTAGACATCTGAACTCAGATCTCAGCCAGTCTTGATCCACACACTGTAATTACCCACCTCTGCATGCTGCCATTACCCCACCTTTATTGGACTCTGAGGCAAATTTTAGAGATGACTCATTTCATTGACTGCAATAGATTCAAATTCCAGATTTAAAAAAAAAAAAAGCAAAAAGGGGAACTCATAACAAGAGAGGAAGAGATTCATGCTGCTGTTTATGTTGGTGTAATCAAAGATTAAAATGTTATCACTCAATATATCTGCCAATGTTTTGATGTAGGCATGTTATTGTGTGCTGCTAGTTTCATTCCACCAGTGTAATTCAAATAAATAAAAAAAATCAAGACTTGCCTCAACACTAAATATAACTAAAATTCTGGCATTCCAGAATTCTTACTTTTTGCTTTGTATGTATATATTTTTGTATAGTTTGGAAAGTAACCATAGTATATTCTAGCAGGAGTCAAATAGGTCAATCTCTGTGAATTCAAGATAAAGTTGTATGCCTTGAAAAAAATGTTAGGTCTAGAGACGAGGCTTGAGATAAACAGCCATCTGAAAGATAATAGATTTGTCTGACATTGTTGTGTCCAGTAAATCATAACAAAACTTCAGAATACTGGAAAAAGGCCAGGAATTGGTGACTTACATTATTGTTTTATTATCACATTTTGGAAAGGTAAAACTAAGAGTTCTGTTTACTTTAATTAATATTAACCAATTCTTAACTCATGACTGCCCAAAATCCTCATACTTCAAATCACATTGTCCTTACTTTCCAGCTATTTTTCAAGTTAAGGGTCTGCAAGTTTCATCAGGGGGAAAGGGGAAACATCATTTGTAAGGGCAACCTACACCTGCATCAGGAGTGAAATACAAGCTCAGGTGATGCAAAAAACAGAGCTGTGGACCAAGCCAGTGTCCACTGAAAAAGTCTCTGGCTGGTTTCTTCTGCTGCCAAACTGCTCTGTCAATTCAATCATCTTTCAGAAAGAGTACCATAAAAAGGGAACCAAGGCATCAGGCTGGGATTTTGGACTTCCCACCACAGCCAGGCACCTACCCCAAAGGAATTAGGCTGCCAACACAGTGCAGCCTAGAGACCAGTGAGCTGGGGTCTCCTTGGTGAGACCTCCGCATCCCTGACCAAGCTACCCTTCAGGACTAAATACACTTTTATTCCAGCAATATCAGAGAAGAAAACTCTTCTCTTGAATCTATTGCATAACGGGAAAGGGAAGAGTGACTAATTCTTGAATGCTGATATTGGTATGCCGGAGTTTGTATCTTAACTTCTAATGTGCACTGTAAATGTTTGCTTAGAGCTTCTTGACCTGCAAAGCTAGACAAAACTCTTCGCAAACCACTTTGTTTTTATTATACTTTTATTCTGATATCTTGTTTAAAAGATACTAGAAAGTTTTGAAGGATGCTACCGTGTAATTCCACAGTCTCAAAATCAGATGTGAGCTGTGCGTTAACCCCTAAATGCTCAGACCTCAACACAACTAACAGCTGCTCTCTCTCTGTGCAGAAGGTGGTGACTACTACAGCATCTCTGTGAACAGGAAGAGCTGTACCATATCTATTGTCCTCACTAATGGTCTATAAGCCAGCATGGACCCATCCTGTTAGGGCAGGGTTCTGAGAAGAAGTGTCTGGTTCTGCCCATTTTATCATCAAATTGACAAAAAGCCTTTTAAAATGTTCCTATTTTACTCCCATTTTGCTGGAATTCTTCTCACTTTAAGTACTCTATACTTCTGCTTTTGACTTGAAGAAAGAGCACCAAAATTAAAAAGAAAAGATAAAAGAAAAAAAAGATTATTCTCACAAAATCTCAGACCTAGCAGCAATGTTTTGGAAATCTTACAGGGAAACTTTCAAATGAGATTCCTGGCCTGCACAATTGAAAAAGATTGAATGTAATCTATGTTAACTAAATGAATTAAGTATATTTGTGTCAGCTTAACCCAGATGGGAAAAAATAAAACACAAAACCCAACCAGAAAATGTGTTTCTTCTGATAAAGCCTCAGACTGGTGTTACCTGGCTTTACAGTCAGCACTGACACAGTGTTTGCCTCCTTACTTCTTTGGAAACTTGGTCCTTTAATGGCAATTCCTTTCCCTGGAGCACTTCACTAAGGGTGGTCCTGGCCTCAAACAAGCAGTAGAGATCTCAGAACATAGCTATAGCAAATACAATTGGCTCTCTGCAACCTGAACTCAAAACAGCACCAAATTTCACACTTTTAGTGTGATGGTACCTGGTGCATGCACAAATATATCAACAAAGTGAGAAAGTGAACATAGTCTGATTTGAGGGGTTATGTGGTCCAGAGATTAAATGCAGCACTTCAGAGTCAGTTATGTGTTCCTGTTGAACGTCTCCTCAGATGAATCTTGTACTGCCATCATCTGATGGAATCTGTAATGAGAACCAAAACCCACTGCACAGTTTAATTAGGTACACTGGCAAGGAGGAGATAATACTGCCAGATTCAAAGAGTACACAGTAGCCTGACTTGGTGAGAAGGTCACAATTCAGTACAAGAACCAGAAAATTGTATTATTCTCACAGATTCAACATAAAGACCAAAAAAAAAAAAAAAAAAAAAAAAAAATGCTCTCTGGTATTTTGCACCAGACTTTTCTTTGGAGTTAATTGAGACAGCCAAAGACTCAAGGGGACCTAAAGTGATTTACATAGCTGAGTAGTTGGCCTGTTATGCTAAATTAGCATTGTTCTTCAGATGTAAGTGGACAATAGGGCATGCCTGAGAATAGCAGTTTCTTCTGGATTGCTGCAGGCTGGAAAGACTACAGGCTGCATAGACTGAAATGCCCCGGCCACAGTCATTATGATGAGCCCAACAGCTTCTTACAGTGTAGAAAGTCCTGAGACAATGGGGATGAATTCCAGCATCATGCAGGTAGGCACTCACGACAGACTTGACTATAGTTTTATTGAAATAGCATTTGTTCAATTGTGGCTTAGCCTCATACTGTTATTTGCATTGCTGATGGCAAACAACATCACTGATTTCATCATTTGTCCGCAGAAAAAGAAAAAAAAAAAAAAAGAAAAAACAAGTCCTATGTAAGTAGTGACATTCCTTCAACAGGTTCTCACTGAAATGAACTATTTGTGGGCTCTTAATATGAGAAATCAGGCCTTTATCAAGGAGAGTGCCCAAAGTCCAGATTTCCCTTGCAGAACTGAGAGAGTTTTAATCTCTGGGATTTGTCCTCAAACAAAGGACTAGCTGAAAGAAACAGATGAGAATGCAGTGAGGTATAAAGATGAACCCACTTAGCACTGGGGCAGAACTTGGCTGTCCTAATCAAAAACGAAAAAGCAATAGAGAACAACTTGACCTGATCTGAACACTTGCCTGCAAAAACAGCAGGAGAGAAAATGGCCTTTTTCAGATGAGGTTTAGAAAAAGATTAGAAATCAGTGTGGTCAAGCAAAAGATGTAACACATCCCAATGCTGGATTTCACTACCAGCCTGCTGGTTGTACGAACAGACATGATAGAGCAAGCAGTGCAGGAAGGCAGGACGTCTACATGACCTCTAGCATCAGATCATAAGAGTGACCATGCCAAATGAGGACAGAGATATACGCTCCCACTCTCTGGTGATCTGTTCCTTAAAGATTCCAGCTGTAGAGGTACACTGCATTTTGCATTCAAGCTTCTGGTTGTGAATATATCCCCACAGGAACAAGGGGAGAACTTTCAAAAATGTCTGATGGAGTAAGGAGAAACTGGGACAGTTCTGTGCTTCTAAACTGTCAGATCATAGTAAAAACCCAAATGCCTTTTCAGCACTAGCTGTGAACTAGAAGGTCCGCACCAACTTTGCCTTTTCTTTTCTGGTGTGTGCAAGGGCTCACTGAGAGGGGAAAGTTTACAGTTGACTTGGCTCCAAATGCACTGCTAGTTTTTGTTGATATAAGTCATTGTGACAGTTTTTGGTATGAGTTATTACTGGAGACAGAGTTCTTTCATGTCAGGCATGCTTATTGGTGTCAGGACAATGCTAGACTTGAGAATCAATTAGTCACTGATCTGTCCTGAATTACAGTTGTATTAAGTGACTGATCCTATGTGCTGTGGTCATCCTTCCTTTCTCTCAAGCATGCTCCTGCTAATTAAGGATGCCAAGAATGTATCTTTCATGCAGTTGGGAAGGGAGGTGCTTGTGGAGAAGTGAAGGGCGTTTGTAGTACACCTAATTTTTACCATTTGTTTAATCTATTACCAAAGGTCATTTGTCAAACCGTGGCTGCTGTTCCTATCCCTTCTCCTCTTGTTCACCATAATAAGCAGCCTGAGAAAAACCTTATCCCCTTTCCAAAGGAGTGGTAAAGAGGAAGAGTTGAGATAACGGTCCTGGGAAGTGAGGCAGTTGTACATGGATCACTTCTCAGGACACAAAGGCTGTATGCACACATTGCACCCAGGAAATGAAGTTAATCAACACCTGCTCACAAGGACAGTGAAAAATGCCTCCTCACAATGATGGTGAGACTGAGGTTTCTGCTGCTTTTTTTTTCCTCAGACAAATGATTAGGCACAATATCCAAGCAATGTGGTGGGTGACTGTCCCACAAGACTTTAAAGTTAGTGGGGAGATGCTCCTCTGAGGCGTTAGGACTTGGGCTTTGCATTATTCAGTGCCAAATTGGCTTCTCAGTTGACCAAGATGCAGAGATGGAGCAGATAAAGTGACAACGTTGCATAAAAGTTGCTGAGAACATTTTCATGGTAGAAAATTGAAGTAGAGAATAAAGTGCTTCATGGAGGCAAGCACATGCTGTGCTCTGTCAGTGATGATAAGTGGTTTGTGGAACTTGGTGAGAAAATGAATGAACTTTTCTGCTAGAAGTTTGATGGTAAAGTAAATGGTGGTATATGAGATGCTTGAGGCTAAACAGTCTGTCAACTTTGAGGCAACTTTGGAAAAAAGTTAGAAAATAGCTATATTCTGTTTGATTATCTCATTAGGATCTAGTTTTGTCAGCCCAAGCAGACTGCAGGTCCATCGCTGCCTGCAGGTGAATAGTGGAAACGTCACATTAAATCTCAATAGTCAAACTCTGCTTTTTAGGAGATTTTTCATATTTACCTAGTGTGATTTCACTGTAGACAGCAGAAGTTGTCACTTTGTTCTTTATATGTGACAAACAAGTGCATATGATAAAGGTTCTTCTGCAGTGACAGGAAAACAATCATGTCAGGAAAAAAAAACCATACACTTCAATAATGTCTCATCTCTAAAAAGAAATACTCTTCAAAGAAGTAGTTGTGTCAATCTGCTAATCAAAGTTTCGGATGTCTCATGTGGTCCTACAGGCTCCTGTAAGGAGCAGTTAGATGTTCCGTTCAATAATTAGTAACTTAATTAACTAAGTTATTTAGTGGTTGCAATGTGCCTGGCTTCAGGATAACAAAGTGTTCTTGCAATAGCTTGCCTTTTTATGTATATGAAATGTGATGTATTTTTCTTTAGAAAATACAGGACAATTGGTGATCAAAAACATAAAAGGAGACTTTATGCACACTTTACTTCAAATCTCTAGAATCACAAATGGGACCACGGTCACTGTACATTCTGTAGCATCGACTAAGCTTTTGATTACCTGAATTTCCAGGAAAGAGACATGACTATGGAATGCTGTGCCATCCTGCTCACTGTGTCTTCTTGCCAAGGTCTACAAGTCTTTGTTGCCATGAAACAAAGGAGGCAGGAGAAAGATGTCATTCACACGTCATCCTGCCACGGAAATGATCCCAGGCCTCACTGTTTAGTGACAGCAACTGGCAGACTTCTTACTCCCCTTCAAGAATTTGTTAAACTTCATCTTAAATGCACTTTTGAAATGTATTTGTTTTTCATCTATTGGAAAGGTCCTTTCTTCTCTCATTGTTTGGATCATTCGTGACCTACTTCCACTTCTCCTAATCTTTTTCATGCCCAGTTAACATTTGTTTGTTCATGTGCCAAGGTTACATTCTAGCTCAAATAACTTTTCCCCCTCCCTTAGGTTTACGGCTTCTTGATGTGTCTACAGTCAGCACTTTATGCCCCCTCTCAGCCATTGTTTTCCAAAACAAATAAATAAATAAGTAAAAAGAAAAAAAAAATTCTTCTGCTTTCCTATAAAACAAATTTTTGTAAGGACATAAAATTACAGAATAACAGTCTTAAATAATTACTGGCTTTTGCAGTCAGCACTAACCACAGAGTCTTCCTGTGCTAAAAAAGGGATGTACAACATGCTTCAGCTCATAACCATGGCTGGCACATTGAAATAGAAAGGCCTAAGTCTTTATCTCTGGTTAGGATTGTATGGAAATTGTGTCCTGTACTAATGTGATGAGCACTTCAGCTGTCCATAGAATTCAAAGTCTAAACACATTCCCATTGACTAAGGTCTTGAAATGATAAGCATTAACACCAACATAGGACAATGCTGCCCTAACTGTCAGCATTTTCATTATATCCACAGTATATATTACATCCACAAACAACCACATCTCACTGAGCAACTATAGCTCCTTACACCTCAGTGTAGTAGAAAATTTCCTTTCCCTCTTCATACTTAATAAACTGAATTAAAGAGGAGATACCAATTGTCTGAGGTTAGAGGAAGTTGGAGGTAGGCACAGGAAATAACCACTTGAGGAATCAGACCCCCATCCTCTGCTGGTGATCTTGATCTATCTCATTTGAAATCAGAAAAGGAAGAAGATTAGAGGAGGTTGCTGATTAAGAGGTGTGGTTGAGGATGAGGATTATGTTCAAGATAGCTTTTTCCCTTTTGTGTCTGTGCTTAGTTCCAGATAAAACTGGGGAAATTTTTAGATATGCCTTGGAGGGTACAGTTTATATTTTCTTTGATTTTGTAAATCTGTAGACTAATGGGACAGGAAAAGTGCATATTTCTCGTGCTATCAATCATTTTGGTTTTCAGCATTTTCAGTAGTTGGCATTGGATTAGCAGTCCTCCTGGAAATAAATAACCATTGTTTAATTTTGTCTGCAAATGGCCTGCTGCAGTCCCTGTTTATGATTTGTAAGTCTTCTCCTCTATAAATAATACAAGGGTGCAGTGTCCTAGCTCATCGCTCTTGGCTTCTTACTTCCTTCCTGTCAGTATCTTTCCCTAATTCTTTCTTCTTTTTTTTTCAAATTTTTAACGAGTAAGATTAGAATGGTCCTGCCCATTTTGAAATATTCTGGTTCCAGTTACTTCAATCTACTTTTATATTTTGAATTAATCTATCAAGATAATTGGGAACTCTTAGAAATAACCAAAACTTATTTACTGATTTAGTTTTACTATGAATGCCCTGCATTGAGTACTATGAGCATATAGTCTATCAATCCTAGCTTATCCAGTTAAACAGGCAAAACAATTCTTTATCTACAGCAGTTTTTAGCTGTTTTAGTTTTTGGCTTCTCCAATTTCAGTGAATGCAAAAAATATAAAGTTTCTGTAAATGAAACACCATTCAATTAAAGCTAACTAGAAATAGGAAAACTTTCTAAGTTTTTCATGTCTGTGTCTATGTCTACATCTATGTCTATATCTATGTCTAGGTCTTTATCTTCATCTTTATAACTATTTCATCTGTATCATTTATATATCAAGTAACAACACAAACTGTAAACTTGGCAAGTGTACACCAAACCAGACTCGATTCTCGTGGCTAAGTTTTGCCCAGTTTGCTGTGAGAGATTCAAGTTTAATTTTAAGAGAAGACTGTTCAGGAAAGAGGTTTTGAAAGTCTACATGACAGTCTTCTACATATTTGTGTATTTACAAACTTTCACAAAGTTTGTTGTGCTGTAATTTTATATATGAGTCTCTCACTTTAGGGATAATTATGTGCAGATGAAATTAAACCTCATTTACTTGATAAAATATAAATGAAAAGACTGTTTTCCCAAAGCAAATATTAAGGGCTGAGGTGAGGTAGGAGAGTACCCACAAAAAGTCCCAAGACAGAGGTTTGGGAGGACTCTGTCAAAGAGCTGTTCATTTTGAGGCCAGAAACTTCACAAGTTCCAGTTATGTTGGTGTTTCATATTAACAGTATAGTAGGAAACCTAAAATGAATGTTCACCCATATATTTTAATCTACTTATTCCAGAGAATATCTTTGAAATTCATGGAGAAACTGGAAGAACAAAAGGGAGGCTAATACATAAGAAATTCATTTCATGAAAACAAACAGGTGTCCCAGAAATGTCTGTGTTGCCCTAGTGTGGCAGGGATTCTCAGGCAGTTTGGTTAGAAATATGCCTGCTGTTAATTTAAAATTTAACATACCCAGCCAGAACTCTTTCCCCAAAAGCTTTACTTTTTGGGAACTCAGGAGTATTCACATATGCAGAAGAAGAAGCATATTCACAGCTGTACACGGTTTTTAATCAAATTTTAATATTTTATGAAGGCTCTGAAGTCTACTTTTAAAACTATTTTGTCCCCATTCATTTGCCCTTTGACCCTTGGAGAGGTTTGATTCATGAATCCTTACTCCCTGCAGTGCATTTCCGGGCAGAAGTAATGGTGTATGGGCTCTGACAGACCCAGCATTGCGCTGTTCAAATAAGACAAAAATCCAGCCATGAGATACATAGGAAGCAGGTCAAGCTTTTAATTTTGCCAGTGAGCAGAGGGCTGAGCAGAACATCTATCAGTTATTACATCTTCAATTTTCTGCCTTTCCTTGAGGCTTGCCCTCACTCCCTTTGGGAATGCTGGGCAAATTAGGCTCATTTCAAATGCTTCATATGGTTGAAGTAGAAAAGGGAACAAATGGAATGGATCCTCCTCTTGAGTAGCTAGGCAAAGCTTGCTGTGAGCCATAACACTCACTGCAAGTAGACAGGAGTCCTGTCCATGTATCAGAGGGCAAAAAATGGTTTCTCTTTGCTATGGAAAAAAAGTAAAAGAAAGCCACTACACATGCTGTTGTGGCAGCTGTTGTTCCCCTGTGTGCAATGCCTTCTGCAGCATACGCTGCTTCTGCCCAGAGTGTCAGGGCATCGCCTCCTCCTCCTGCCTCTCATGTACCTGGTACCTCTTACTGTCCAGGCAACATCTCCTGTCAAGACAAGGTGTGATACTTGGTCAGACATGTACAAGTGACTAACTGTGCATAGATGGGATTAGAAGTTATCAAGCTATGTAGAGCCCTGCTTTTCACCAGCAGCATCACACAGTTTGAAGCATTACTTTGCTTGTTCGGTGTCAAGTTGGGCCACTTGTGCCTTTTTCCTGCATTGTTTTTCAGCCTGCCAGCACTGGGGTTTAATACTTGAAACACCTTGCAAGTATGACTGCCCCTGCTGAGGCAGAGGCCCAGACACCTTCTTATCTCCCTTTTCTTGCCCCACATGAGGAGGGCTGTAGTTTTCCCAGTATGGCTGGAATATATTGCTAATTTTTGTTACTCCAAGCAGACCTTTTCAATTCATTTCCAGGCCAGTATACTTGCATGAATTCTGTGTGGGTTGGTTTTTTTGCCTTTTTTGCCTTTTTTGTAGTTAGATCTAGAGCAGCATCCCAATGATCTACTAACAAAATCAAACCCCTTGGTTTGTGGAGTTTGTAAGGAGTAAGTAAGGAGAGACTGCTCTGCTTCTATGCAGCAGATTTGGCTGGGAAACAACAAACTTTTTGACCATTTATCTCTGTGTTTCATTACAGAATAGAACAGATTTGCCTCCTGAGCTATTTTCATTCTTCGGGATCTCCTGTTTCTATTGCTGCTTTCTGGTAGACACTATCTTTACTTCTGACTTTTGAGTTTGTTGTTAACTTGGCTTTTATTCTTTTTATTTCTCTGCCTTATACCCAAGTGATTTCAGTTACACCTTGGATTGAAGTAACAACCCTGTGTTGACCAACTTACCAAACTCTCTTTCTCAGTTTTTCCTTTTGCATACTACTTAGTGTTTCTCTCTGTCCCTTCACCTTCCCATCTGGCAACCAGAACAACGGGCACTGAATGCTTTCCTTTGCAGTCCTTCCCTTGCCAATCAGATATTAACTTAACTTCAGTTCATCTCCATCTGCATTCCCACTGTCAGATGTGATTTCTCTCTCTCCTGTTTCATCACTCTGGTTGTTACTGGAAACTGTTGTGTATCTTGTACTTTCCAACACTTTTTTTGTTTTTCTTCCTGTGCTTACTGCTAAGTCCCTATTTTCCAGACACTGATTAACTCTTCTTCTGCTATTTGCCACTTTTCCTGTATGCTCTAGAAGGTCTTCACTCAGCCTCATTCACTGCCCATATGAGTCCTTCACGACTCTCACTGGCATCCCAAGGAAAGATCAAGTCTCCTTCGTCTTTCTCCTTGATCATCCATGCAGCTGCCATCTGGACAGCTTCTTTGATTTTGTCTTACCTCGCTCCTTGTCCTATCTGAATACCTTCAGGAGTATCTCTTTTGCTTCCTCTCATGCATATTACAATCTTATATATGACATACTTGAAGAGCCTTAAAGATTCATATGTTTGGATTTCTTTTTGGATTTCAGACTTGGAAGCATACATTCAGAATAAAACTATGGCATCACTACTTACTAATACTGTTTCAGAAGAGAAACTCTTAGGAAAGAGGAATCTTTCAGAAAAACACTGGTTATGGTGAGATCTACATCATAGGTGCCAAACATTTAAAACTGTATCCTTGTGATACAGGAAATCTACAACATTTTTGTTTTTCCTCAGACCCTGGGTAAGCGTGTACTTAAATTTTCATTTCACACTGCCCTTGTGCTAGTAATGACTAGTGAGAGAGACTGCTCTACTTCCCTGCTCTGGCCCCAGATGCTAGGACAGCCATCTCCAGTGCCCTCCCAGGAAAAGGGGCCCCAACAGTTAACAGTTGCTGTTTCTTAATGGTAAATATCATTCAGAGGCCCGAGGAAAAGCAATTTTAGGTTCACTTCCTAGATAAGAAAGAAAATTCCTTCCTGTTACTGATTCCATAATGGAGAATGAACTAACTAACCTGCAGAGTCTGATAAGTCAGCCCTTCATTTCAGCACTGGCTGTGGGCTAGTTTAGCACAGAAGGCCAGCAGCTCACCATGGATTAATGCAAGACACACAGAAGAAAGAAAATTATTTTGTTCTCTCACGCCCCTTAGGGGAACCGTCTTTATTTTCCATTGCTGAGGCCACAATTATACTGCTCTGTCTCACCCCAGGTGGCACTGCAGTGCTCCCCATGGGATGGACACGTGGCCATGTCACTCTCTGAGCACCCCACCTAGGTGCCCGTGGGTCTCATGCCATGGTTTAGGCAAGTACACACCCTGCTCCCTTTCTGCCTGATGCTTGTGTGAATGTTTGCTTTACTTCACTTGGAGTTCACTACTGCATAGATGCCAGTGTACACTCAGGGGGATGTGGCCAAGCAGTGGTGCTGTGCTGTCAGGAGGATGGCTTGCTTGAAAGGTGGTGACAAGTGGTACAGGAGCAGGAAATGTGTTTTCCAGACACCCAGCCTTAACCACCTCCTCTCCTTTCCCTTTCAGGTTTTCTTCCTATCTCTCTCATAGCTACAGCATGTCCATCAGCGCACACGCACACACATACTGCAAGTGCCTTTGTGCACCAGCATGGACGAACCCCCCGGCCATGATGAAGGGAAAATATTCCCACATATGGATTTTGTAGGAAATGGGAAGTGGGTGACAGTGACGGGGGCCGTGACCTGGCAGACCTCTCTGTCTATTGTAATGTGATCCTGTGGCGGGTGGAGGGAATGGGGAAGAGAAGTCTGGCCCTGGGACTGCAAATCACAGCCCGCGATGACAAGAGGGGGCCTAATAAAACTCAGCACTTTTCACATTTAAATGAAATGTGTGGGGAGGGTGAGTGGGGAAAGGGTAATTTATTGCCTAAAGATATCCTGGCGTATCGCTTTCCTAGAAATGCCTTTCACTGGCCTGTAGAGCTTCCGTGATGGAAAATGTGAATACAGCTTGGAGCAGTTAAGGTCTGTATTTGAATTAATTATAATAGCTGTAATAACAAGACATAAGCAGTGGAGAATAGGGACAAGAAGGTCTTGCACTGCCCCCCATTCTGTCTAATCATTTCATCCCCGGAGTGCTACACTCCTGAGGGACAGCAGCGCTGCAAGGAAGGGCAGGCTGGGATGTCTGGGTGGCTCAGGTGGCACAGATGCCCCTTCAGGGATGGTGACTGGCTACATGAACTCATTGGACAGGCATGTGTGCAAAGTGCACTCCTGGTCTGGCACACAGGGATATGGCAGGGCTCAGAGGGGTTTCTGATTTCCCTCTGGAGGAGTCATTCTGTTTTCATTGCTTCATTTTGTTGGATTTTGGATTACAGTCTATAAATTTCAAACAAAACAAACCAACAGAAACAGACAAACTTTAAGAGCTTCAGAAATTCTACTGAAGTCAGCACTTGCAGCACTAGGAGACTGACATCTCTCTGTAGCCAGAGAGAAAGTGGGCGGTGAGCCACCCAAACAGAAGTCCCCATACGAGATTCAGTGTGAACTTCTTTCTGGTTGGGCTGGATGTCTTTCCCAAAGGATTTTGATAGCTCTCCTTCTGGACCCAGAATTTTTTCTAATTAAATTATACAGAAGGGAAGAAGGAAAGGAAAATTATTTAAGAGTGTTTTTTGTTTGTTTGATCTTATTAGATGGTTAAGCTCAATTTTTATTGAATCTTTAGGCAGAGATTCTGGTTTGTTTAATCTATCTGTCTGATTATTATTATATTTCTAGTAGGGTGAACACCAAAGAATAAATGAAAGATAATGAAACAAACAGAGCCAAGTGCGGCTGTGCCCTAGAGCCATCCCATCTCAGTGAACGAGGCTGTGTTTCATCTCTCCCAGGCTGAGATTTCGGGACCCAGCTGGCACCAATAAAAAGGCATCACACCAGGGGGGAGAGCTGCGGCTGTGCTGCACGCAGCCTGCCCCAGTACTGTGCAGGATGAGGGAGGGGATCTGCAACTCCCTCCCAGACATGCTCTGTCTAAACCTGCTCACTGCATCCCATTGAGCTGGAACTGCGCAGCTGTTCAGAGCATCTTTGCACCATGCCTAAGCACATACCGGCCTGCAGCACAGCTTTCTGTGCACAGCTGAGCCAACACAAAGCTCTGTGAGCTTTTCCTTCAAGTCCAAAGAGTGCTGAGGACTTTTATACTTTCAAAATGTTCAGCCCAGATTAAGCTGAGGTCTTCAAAATGATGTTGAAATCTCTACTCCAAATGTGTACTTAGAGATGTCTCCAGTGGGAACAACCCACGCCACAACAGACATGCTAATGAAAACGTAGGTGATCACTGATTTAATTAAAAGAGGCTCAGGTCCTCAGAGGATGAACACCCACGTGGGTTGTGTCTAACAAAACTGTACTGAATTATTCACACATCTCTTAAATCTATGAGTTTGTACCAGAAATCACAAGAGCTCAAGCTAGTTTACAGGATTGTTAACAAATCCTGCTTCTGACTGGGACTTAAAAAAGTGGCTAGGGAACAGTCTCTCACAGAAGCCCCCCCATCTCCTTCTAGATATTCACGCTCTGCACTGGAA
Source organism: Phasianus colchicus (assembly GCF_987193195.1). NCBI lineage: Eukaryota > Metazoa > Chordata > Aves > Galliformes > Phasianidae > Phasianus > Phasianus colchicus. The sequence continues at coordinate 40,932,250 of NC_143437.1, read as the reverse complement.
ATATCAGAGCTGTTCAGAACAGCAGTGCACCTGCAGATCTGTTTGGGGGTGGTATCCATGAGCTGCCAGGGTGGAGTTAACATCTGGTTAAACGTTAACATGGGGCTTGGTTCCATCTTTTTACAATGTGTAACCTGCTACAGGTGAATGATAAACTGTTCTGGGTGCAGCCTTGGTTGCTGAGTACTTAACTCACGTTTCTTGTTGTTGCTGTTCGGAGAAAATACAAATAACTGTCACTTGAAAGCAGGTGAGTGGAAAGATGCTGCATGCTGATTACTTACTCTCTTAGAAGAGGTAAAGAGATGAACATAGCACTGGAAAACATGTTGTTAAAGTTCAGTATTTTCTGGACATTTTTAAGCTGCTGAAGAGGAAACATAACAAAACTGCCAGCCACTCTAGGACAGAGCTCACTAAGGACTGCCTCTGGTTCCTTCAATCATGCCAGTAATTCTCCTGCTCTTCCACCCACTGCTAACCCCTCAGCTCCCAGCGCGAGGCCTTACAAACCTGCACGCAGAGCCCGGGGCAGGAGCAGGATGTGCCGGGCTCACAGCCCAGCCACCACACCTCCCCAGAAGCTGCTCATGGGATGATGTCCCGCCTGGCCCCCCCAAGCCCTGCAGAGGGTTGTGTGGTCACTTCCCGAGGTGAGAGGGGAGGGCGTCCCCTTCCTCTGCAGCATCCGGCATCACCTCCACTCGGTGGCAGGATGCTGGCTGAGGTGGACACAACCGTGCTGCCGGGTGCACACCCTGCACGGAGCAAAGACAGCAAACACAGCCCGATGTCTTCTCCAGCTATGCTTGCCTCTTTCCGTGTGCCACACTTTACCAGCAGCATTCAGCTGCCCCAATGCATGAGGAGACGTCTGATCTTCGGAGATTTCTTCCTTGTCTGCTTCCTGCAGACATCAGTGTGAATTTGTTGCCATCACCTCCCGTGAGTTTCTGACATTCAGCATTCAGAGGCTGTAGGATGCAAAGTCAGGCAAGAGGATATAACAGCTGCAAACTTGCAAAAAATAATACGCAGTTCAGCACAGCTGACAGCTGCTTGCTTTCTGGCACCAATTTGAGATGATTTCATCATTTTTCTAACCTGCAGTGGTTTTACAGACTTAATTATTAGGGTTCTTCCTTCTTTTTATTTTTTTCCTGCGTGCACTTTTCAGCTGTCCTCTCCCACCCAGCCTCTCTGTCCACCTCACGCCGCGTGCACTGCAGACTTCCTGCAGCACTTTTATAAGCTGCCAGAAGGAAAGTGACCTAGTTCCGTGTCCAGCTCCATGAGCTGCCTCAGCAGTGCTTTTCCTCCGTGCATCTGAAGCCATGGGCTGAACCACAGCCTTCACCGGCTTGTGGCAGTTCCTCTATGGAGCCTGCAGTCACCAACTTTGGACAGAAGCGGCAGAATAAGATTATATCTGTGTTATTATTGTTGTTATTTTAATCAGTGTGAACTGATGCCCCTCTGAAAATAACTCATCAATCATGGGAGTTGCCCAGGAGAGGAGCCGCCCAGAGCCCTGATCCGGCAGCGCTTACGCAGCAGGATGCCCGTGTTATCAGTGAGGAAATCCACGCGCTTGGCTCTGTGTATACAAGTGTCCTCACTAGTTCCTGAAGGCAGCAGAAAGAGAAAGTCCTGCCCAGCCTCGTACAACTCTCCTGGCAACACCCACTGCAGGAAGATGTTCTCATCTGCTTCTGCCCTTCTGAAGGATGAGGCAGCCAGTTTGCCCTCATCAGGGGACCCTACAGCAGTCCCCTACAAGCTGTGTTTTCTTCTCTTTGATCCCTCTATCTTTTTTTTTTTTCCCCCAACTATCTTGAGTATGTAAATATTCATAAACTATTCTCCTGGATCTTTCTAGTTCCACATGAACTGCTGAATTCAGCAGCTAAGATTTTTGGAGACTTATTGCCACCACCCTAATGTCATAGACGTTAGCAAAATAAGAGCTGTTCATCCTGTCTGTTCCTTTGGCTGATGTGCACTTATATTTTCAAGACAGGTCTCACCACATACAGGTTAACAAGCATCACTCAGGAATACTGCCAGTTACAGTAATAACAGGATAAGTGTCCTTTCTGGATGTGTTCCTAGTGTTCCTAAGCTTTCCCCTTCTTTTTTCCACTTCTTCCAATACTTCCATCTGTTTTTTTTTCCAGAGTTACAGCATAGAGCTAGGCAACGGAGATCTCAGGGAAGTCCTACATAAGAATTCATCAATAAAACGGCAAAAGCTTACTGCTTATTCTATTTTTGTAGAGCTCCTCATTCCCTGTCCTACAAAAAGCCAGTTCCAAACAATGTGTGCTAATATGCAAAAGATGCTCACTGAAGCTGACTTGCTTTCATCCACTATTTATGTTAAAACATCTCCAAAACACCACTGGATTTAGAGGCTTCTGTGACTGGATCCTAAGAGGAAGCAACCAGTGCTGTGCTACCAGTGAAAGCAGAGACGCATCACACAGCCTCAAGGTTCTTCTCCACATTGGAGAGCAACATAAAATTCGATACAGCTGGTAAAGTAAAAAAGCAACCTTCAGCTGCTCCCCTGTCAAACACTGTGGCTGATGATCTCAGGCTGTGGGGTTGGTTGGTCAGCATGGAGAGCAGCCTGCCCACCACTCTGTGCTCCATCTCACCTGCCCCTGCCTCCAGCTTACTGATGCACCTTGAAGGTCCCACCATTTGTAATAACACCAGGTTTATTGTTCTTTCTCAGTTCTGCAGAGCAATTTTCTCTGGCTCCTTGGCAGCCATGGTCGATTCCCTACGGTCTTCACAAGTTAGACTGGATGCTTACAAGCCAGCACTGTTTTTGTGGATTTTTCTAACCAACATAGATGCTAGCTATTAGTTAGAGAAATCACTATAATCTTATGTAAATCCCATCAGGCTTTTACTTTCAAGCTGTAATGCTCCTCTAGTTAATCTAGATTGATACTGATTTTTCAGTGTGACAGTTATTTTGTGTCGTAAAGATAACAAATTATGTTCTAAATTCTGTAAAGTAAATTAGAAATATTGTTTTGTGAAGATGACTGGTCTATATTTCTCAAGTCCTCTTCCGCACCCTCCCCTCCGTCCCCCCCGCCCCTTTTCTTTGCTATTGGGAAAGCCCTTCTCCAGTTTTTCAGCATTGTATCTGTCTGGTTCACATATTTGTAGACATTTTTACCACTACCAAGTTGATTTTTCCTAGCAAGAGCATATAAAACATACTTTAATACTTGATCTATCTTGCCATTATTTACCAATGGGTTCTCCTTAGAAGCCTTTCACCTTGTCTCCCTTTCACAGTTAATGTTCTTCTTGTTAATCTTCATTAATCCAAACAAGATTTCTCTATTCAGTTCACCTCTACTTTCTGAATAATAAAGGTCTGCTGATGACTTCCAAAAGCTTGTAGACTGTTACCCATCCATTGCTAAGAAACGTCTAATTAATACAAACTCCACACACCTAATTCTGGTGCTCTGGATGATTTTGATACTTACTAACAGGTTCATCGATATAATTTGTCACATGTGGCAGCAGTATCAGCCTTTTACTTGTGACTGGGCCCAGTACTTTTCAGCATTAGCCACTAATTAAATACTTTCCTCTGAGTATGTGGTTCTATGAACAGTTGCAAATGTCACTTGGTTTAGGTGGGAAGGGATGTTTGGAGCCTCCTACAAACTTTTTGGGCCAGCAGGGTTAACCTGAAGGCTGGATCAGGGTCTCAGAGCCTTGTTCAGTCGAGTTTGAACACCCTTCTGGATGGAGGGCCTGTAGCCTCCCAGCTCTCCTCACCAAGCCCTAAATACTATGTAGGTTGAGCATGGCTGAGGAAGGAGACATATTTTTCTGCTCTGCAGAGCAAAACCAGAGCACAAACTAATTCTCTACAAGCAGAGACGGGTGCTGAATTCATTGAATAATCTCCTGCACATTATTTGCCCAGCTCTATTAATTAATGTTTGTGAAGCACTTGGTGGGTTAAATGCCCTTCAGCCACTGTTCACCTAAGCTTTGCCCCCAAACATCAGTGAAATATCTTTAATGGTAGTAGAAGCAGAAGTAGCAGAATTTCAGCAGCACTGAAATTTCAAACCCTCCTGAGGCAAGAAAAACATGATTTTCCCCTTCATTTTATGGTCTGTTGAATCTTCTGTTTTTGTTGCTGTATAGAAGGAATAATATTCATGGCCTTGGAGTATTCTTGTGGTTTTCCAAATACCTCAGCTTTAATTTGGCATCTTCCACTGAAAAAAAAATGTATTGCCTCATACACTCCTTCACTGTGAACATTGTCCTTCCCCTGTTCCATGGAGAAGTCCTTACATTTAACAATGAGCCTGTAGAGCTGCTTCTCAGCAGGTGAGGAAACCTGTGTTGGTGGGCAGAGATGGCACAAGAAGAGAGATCCTGATTGGGAGGAGAGGTCAGCCCAGACCTTTAGCATAGGTATGAGTGCAACACACCCATCTCACAAAATAAAACAGAAAACATAATAAGATGCATGCACAGGCTGCCTATTAACAAGTCCAAACCCCAGCATGTAAGAATAAACTTTGTGAATAAGTGCTCTCCCCACTGAAATGTGCTGCGGGGTGAGTGACAGGGATTGGAGTTTTTCTGTCTGATGGTGCCTTCTCTTGGCTGGGCCCCAGAAGGCCCTCCTGGAATAGAATCTTCATGTCTGAAACCCCCCTAAGGTCTGAGGTTTGAGCTCCCAGCCCTCCAAAAAGGATGTGTTTGAATTACACAAAGAAATGAGAAGTATCCAGCCTCTTTCAGGTATGTGCCTGTTACCCTAGGAACTGAGATTCCAGTTCCTGAGTGCAATTTCTTCCTGTAGAATTTACGTTCTGAAATTTCAGGGTTGATGCAGCCCTCATCCGAAAAGTGAAATGCTTAGTTGTGTTTCATCCACCCAAACGTATGTCAGTTTGGTTGGAGAAAGAGGACACTACAAGCATTCCCCATTAAATCTGCTTTTGATACTCACACTCCTCTCCCCCATCCTTGCAGATGCCTCAGGGATTGTCGCAATACCTACAGTCAGGGGAGCACATGAACTGCAACTTCGGGGTGTTCTGTGGCTGAGGAGAAAGTCAAAGCAGAGCCACAGCAGCCCATTTCTTTTGCGCAGGGCTGCATAAGGGCTGTAGATCATCCTTCTGCCACTGCTTTCTCTTGTACTGTAGCGTGTGAAACCTGTAGCTGTTTGGCTACTACAGATCATGCCAGTGCTTCCAGTGCTTCATGCATGTGGGATTGAATGGGAAATAACCTATCTAAGGTACTGTCATTGGCTAGCAGCAAAGCTTCCACCTTGAACTCCTGAGTCCTGTTTAAGTAACACCGTGCAGTTCTATAGCTATAATGAAGCCCATGACATTGTTCAATGCAGGAATTCCATGCTTCACAGACCATCTGGATGCTCCAAAGCCTGTGGGGATATCCATAGGGTCATACATCTCTGCATATGAAGCCACTGCCTCAGACCGCATTAACACTCAAATATTCTAGTCGGCAACATTTCCATGGCAGAGCAAAATCATGGCACTAACTAAATGGTAGATTGAGACAAGGTACAAATCTACAGGAAGATGGGGAACAGCTGCAAGTAGTCTTCTGCCTTATGGCACCACAGAGTGTGTTACAGGTCACCAACTTATCTCTGTCAATTCAAGTACATTCCTGAAGATATGATATTATTTTAGTTCATTTTCTTATTAAATATCTGAAATGAGGGAAGACACATAGTGCTCCCTAAGTATTTAACATTAAACAATCTTGATCGGACAGATTGCAAAAAAATAAAAATAAATTTAAAAAATTAAAAAAAAAAAAAAAAAAAAGGAATTACTCTATTTCCAGATTGGGATCAAATCAGATAATGATCAACTCCCTTCCTTTGCCTGACCTGTAATTCCCCACCCCACCATCAGCTCTTGCAGCAGCAAGCTGTGTCCTTCACATGTTGCTGATCACTGTGAAATGACAGGGGAAAGACTTCCTGTGAGGGACTTGATCTCCATTTCCAGGTGCAGTGCCCAGCAGCAAGGATGTTGGGCACGCCACACCCCGCCTTTCCTAAGCTCCCCCACCCACAGTTATTGCTGCCAAACTCTGTGTGCTCATCTGATACGTGAAGGGGAAGCTGGCCTCTCCCTGACTTCTAAAAACACAGACACTGAGTGCAGACCAAGGCTATACCTGTAGTGTTGGTTATTGGCTTTAAGTTTGTTGAATTTTCCAGGACAAGGCAGAGCAGCACCAAATTATGTGTGGGTCTGTAACTGCAGTTGCCCCATGTAACTGACAAAGGGTTGGCTGGAGAACTTACATCGTAGCAGGCTAGGCCAACTATTGCTATTCCTCTTCATGTCTTAGCTGGAGTGAAAGCCAAATGCATCTGAGGGGTAATCCTATTCACCAAGATATAGCCTATTCTCTGGAGACAGATGATCAGCATGAAGGTAAGAAAACACAATTTTATACAACATATATGAGAGTTCTCTATTGTGAAGAGGTCGCTTTTGTTATTCCAAGGCCCTTACAGCTGTAACACATGCAGTATCTTCTAGGCCAGCAAACACTCAGTATGCTCTGTTTTACCAAAAAAAAAAAAAAAAAGAGAGAGACAGAAAAAGAGAGAGAGAGAGAAAGAAAAGTATCCCCATTTTCTCTGGGAGATCTGAATTAAGTACTTGTGCCGGTGGAAACCTTCAGTGGAAACTTCTATCTTCATGCAGAACCTGTGCTTTACAGAATACTCACACAAGCCCTCTCCTGCCTAAAAGGCACCAGGTTTAGCCCAGCTCTGGGGGCTGCTCTCAGTCTGCCCAGGTGTGAGCTGGGTGGTACAGCAAAATGTGTGGTGCGTCCACATTCCGTGTTTACTTTGTGGATGTGTATCAGAAGCAACTGTTGCCAGATGGCTTGTGTTACCACCACTACAATTATTTCTCCATCCGCGTGTCCAAAGCTGGGCATGAACACTCTCTCCAGCAGCCACAGGCTCACACAGATTGTCCCCATAGCCCTCTGACAGGAGTGTCAGATGAGGACATGCCAGAACTAGCACCCTGGAAGCTGATGCAGTTGCTCTTCTTTGCCGAGTTTCATTTGTAGTGCAGAAAAATGTCCCTTCTGCTAAACACATCCTTTGAAGGCCCATCTTCCAGTATGCTCTGTATGCACAGACTTAAGCAGTCAGAGATGTGTTTTCTCAGCACTTCTGCCTTTTCGCTTTGCCAGAACGACCAATGTAGACTTCAATGAAGAGGTGAAGAGTGGCAGAATCGCAGCTGGTCTGCAGGGACACGAGCTGAGCAAGGGAACCTTCTAAATTGCCTTCTGCTACTCTCATTTGCACACAAGACTAGTATGCATCTGCGTGTTTGTTCAAGGAGAGGATCAATTAGTGAGGTGGTGATGGGAGCAAGGACTCTAGGTCTGCCTCCTACCAGATTTTACTGGCATTTTCTGAGCACTTCTATTAGCTCAGTGGGCGCAGCTTGTACACAAACAAATTAACATTATTATTAATTAACATATTATTAACAAATTAACATATTATTAAATATTATTTGATGGTTTTCATACGTGTTACTCTTTCAACTGCTCATGAATTGTTTCAACCAGATTGTAAAATATTCATATTTATATGTTACCCAGAAAGAGAGGAGATGCCCTGGAGAGGCTAATTCTTGGTTTGCAGATTGTTTACAAGCTGTCAATTTAAATTTGAATATATTTGCAATTCATAAGGTTGATAAATAACATAAATCACATGGCATATTTTCTGCACTACATCCCTGTATAAGTAACACCAAGGTAGGCAAGCATTTGTTTCTCCATCTGTCTCTCAAATCACAGATTTAATGGAGCAAGCAAACATAATACCCAAGAGTACCTCTGCAATCTCGTAACAGTATTCTGCCCTGTCTGACTCTCTGGAAAGCTCTGATCTCAATGCATTGTGTGGCGACCTTCCAGCAAGTTTGATTCAAGTTTCAAACAAACTTGACAAAAAAAAAGGATAAGAATTTTGGATGTCTTCCCTATGTGGCACTTGGTGCACTGTGGGACAGCCAGCCAGAATGGAACAAAAGGAAAACTATTTCTCAGTAACTTCATATTTAGCACAAGAGTGGGTGGCTGAGAATTTGGGAGGTGTTGGAGGGAGGTCTGGTTCGTTAAACCAGATGCATGGGGGTGATTCTATTCTTTGAAGGGATGATTTATGCAATTATCAACGTAACATAATACAATTTGTAAATTGCAATTTACAATAAAACTTCCAAATTCAGCATTTATTTCTGACTCCTTTTTTTTGTTGTTGTTGGTTTTTTTAATATTTAAAATGGACTTTCGTAAGTACTTTCATAAAGGAAGAGTGAATCTTTGAATATTCCTAGGTAATGAGGATATTATTTCCAACAGTATTGTTGCTTTTCATTTTGCTTCTCCTCAGTCCCAATCCTGTTTGATGGAATCAACTCGGTTACTCATAAGAATCATAGAATCATAGATCAACCTGGGTTGAAAAGGACCATAATGATCATCCCCTCCCTCACTGCCACGTGCAGGGTCGCCAATGTATTACTTCATTACACAGCAAAGTCTTTTCACCTCACCTCCTCGTGGAAACAAAATCCTGTTTCTAGTTCTTTTCCAAATATTATGGATATTTCTTTGCACTGTCTTTGTATCCAAGTCTATCCTACGTTTCACCCTCATCCCTTCTTATTCCCCGCACTATAAATAACAAATTATTATTACCAACTATAGTAACCTCCTACAGATACGCAACTTCTCAAGTTCTCACACCTGATCCTTCCTGTTAGATGACATTATCCAAGACCTCTGAGGATTTTCCTTGTTTTATTCTAAGTGGGTTATGGTGGTTCACATCTTTCTTGAAGCCCAGTCAACAAAATTTGACTCAATGTCATGTAGGACTTGGATAGAAACTAGATGAATAGGAAATGTATCCTAATGTGTCTCAGATGTGTGTTCATCTTTATCTATTCCTGATAAGAAATTTGCTTTTTACATTTTTGCTTGTGATATTCTGTGTATAGTACAGTGCCTTCTGCTGTAGTGCTCTTATCTAATGAATTTTATCCCAGCTTGTATTCACGTAGAAGATATCTTTAAAATGATAACTTTTTTCCTTTGTATTTACTGAACTGCATCTACTTTTTTTCCAGATTATTTAGCCAATTTCTTAGAGCCTGACACAGAAGACTTATCAATTGCTTTTTCAGGGCAGCTGTGTGAATCATAGAGCTTTTTTGTTGCTCTCATTAATCAATCCTGGTTGGATTCCCTGCTTATGCATGCTCTTGGGCATCAATTATGTAAGATGTACTGATGGGTATTTACTGGCTAGTCTGAAAAGCACTGTAAAAATGTCCTATAATCCAGATAGAGTATAAGAGAACAGAAATACATCCTAGCTCATTGTTGTGCAAGCAGAGTGCAGGGGAGCTTTTGAAGTCCTATTCTTCCTTTGACTTAGCAACTCCAAGTCTACCCTCTCTTCTCTGTTTTCTTTTAAGTGGTTTTGTGTTTGGTGGCAGGAGCATCCCTTGAGATTGCCTTTACTCTGGGCACTTGCAGGGCTGCCAGGGCTCAGTGGGGTTTTGATCTAGGGCGAGTAGCTTCAGAACACTGTGTGTTTAAAGCATGGGTGTCCAACCATTTGGCTTGAGTTGGACATATTGAGTAAAGAGGAATTATCTTGGGTCACATGTAAAATATATAGTATAGTTAATGTATTTAAGTAACAAAACTTCTCTTTTTAATATATCTTTATTATTAAAAAAAAAATGGAAAGAGAAGCAAAAATATAAAACTTGTGGGATATTTAACATTGTTTTTGTGAAACTAATGCATTAATATCTGGTTCAATGGAAGTGGTTGCAATTCTTAGTGAGTTCTCAAGGTTTTTGATACAGATTTTTGAGGAAATCTTACTCTTCCTTTACTTTATCCTTGAATATAGGCTAAATTCACAAATGTATGTACTGCCAAAAACTGACAACGTGAAAATAAAGCGTGATTGTGAAGTGAGGAGTATTTCTCCCTCGTAAGACAGGTCTTAATAAAGTCTGGTAAAGAGACATGGTCACATTCTTTTTTGAGTTGAATATCTGATTGCAACTTTATACATTCCATTTGAAAATTTGCTGGCAATGTATTTATATCCACTGAAAATGAAGTCACAAATATACCAAACAATTAGTGATTATTTTTTGTAATCTTGAAACCTATTTTCAAACTCCTTTACCAAGAAGGAAAGCAAAGTTGAATATTTTTCACTGTACACAGGACTGCATTTAAGCAATGTGTCAAAATTCATAAAATTATTTGCCATAACTTTAAGTTTCCTTTTGAATGCTGTTATGATTGAAAAAAAGGGCAACTGATTTTCACTTTGGAGTGCATGTCACATCCACCAAAACTGCTAAATCTCTAAGCCATTTTTCATCTTCAAGTTCTGGCAAAAATTTTGCTTTTGATTCCATAAATGACTTGATTTCATTTTGTAAATCATAAAATCTTTTAGCATTTTACCCATCTTAGCCACTTTACTTCAGAAGAGTAAATTATGTCCCCATAATCAGCATCCATACTATTTAGGAATTCCCGGAATTGGTGATAATTCAATCCCTTGGACTTTTTGAAATTCACAGCTTTGATGATGATATGCACATTATCCATTTTTAACGCTTTCACTCATAAAATATCTTTATGTACAATGCCATACAATTACATTGTCTTCTATTAATTTTGTAAGTCCCTCTTTTATACCAGCCATCATATCAGTAGCTATACTAGATATGCATTGAACAAAATCACTTTAACTTAATTTTTACTACTTCATACAAATCAAGAGATTAAGTTGAGTCTTCTAATGGCACCAAAGAAGCCATTTCTTCAGTGACATTACATCCGTCATCAATACCTCTAATAAAAATGGCAACTTGAACCATATCTATAGTACATATCAGTACTTTCATCTATTGCCAAAGCAAAATAAAACCTCCTGAAATTAGCAGCTTTACTCTCCAAACTTCTTTCAATAGTTTTTCCCATTTCTTTGGCTTGCCTAGCTATAGTCTGTTGAGACAAACTATTTTAGAAAAATCTGTTTTTTTTTATCAGGACAAATGATGTCTGCCACAGTTTCTGTACATTGCTTAATGAATTCACTTTCAGTAAATTGTTTTATATTTTGCAATCAGATTTGCTACCATGTAACTAGCTTTTAAAATAGAGTCTGAGTTGTCATTAAAAAATATATATATATGTTGACATGTTAGACTTTTTTTGGTTCCACTATTTTGTCTTTAAGAAGCATTCCTTGATGTGCAATGAATTTGTCAGCATTTTTTTGCATATAATGACTTTTCAAATTATAATCTTTGAAAATTGACATGATTTCGGTACAAACTAATCACAGTGCCATATTATTTGTCACAACAAAAATGTATTTATCTGCCCATTTTCCATTGAACACTCTGTTTATTCACTTTTTTTTTTTTTTTTTGGGGGGGGGGGTGTCTATTTTCTTTTCGAATGATATTAGGTAAGCTGAAATATTATCAGTGATCACTGCCTTTTACCAAGTGGCACAAACACATAAAATGTGCAGTGCATGTGGGTTTCAATTCTGCTGAGTGTGTGTGGCAGGCATGAAAGGGCACTGTGCCCTTCCCTCAGCAGCGTCCTGATGTTGCCTATGCAGTCCACACTCAAGCTACGTGCAACTGACTCATGAAAAATATCACTAAAAAATCACACAATAATCTTAAAAGTATACAATTTTATGGGGCTGCATTATTAGCTGAACCAGGCTGCATGCAGCCCATGGGTTGGATATGCCTAATCACAGAATCACAGAATCACAGAATGGCCAGGGTTGGAAGGGACCTCAAGGATCATGAATCTCCAACCCCCCTGCCACATGCACAGCCACCAACCCTCATTTAATGCTAGACCAGGCTGCCCAGGGCCCCATCCAATCTGGCCTTGAACACTTCCATGGATGGGGCATCCACAACCTCTCTGGGCAGCCTGTTCCAGTACTTCACCACTCTCTTCGTAAAGAATTTCCCCCTGATGTCCAACCTAAATCTCCCCTCTCTCAACTTAAACTAATCTAAAGGGTGGGATAGTACACAGCAAAGACTATAGAAGCCAAGGCTCTCTAGGCACTAAGAATGAGGGTGACAAAGTAATAGAAATGGGGCTTCCTAAATACTCAAGCTGATAAACTCTCTAAAACCAGAAATATTCCTGTAAAGGAGAGAGACTCACTTATTGCAATTTGTGATGCCCAATTACTTGCTTTAATAATTGTTCTGTGTAGAAACAGAATATTTCAAAGAAAATTAACCAGTTTGATAAAATATCTCCATGTAGACCATACGTAAGTCTTTCCCACTCTTATAATGTGAAGTTCTTTGAACTGTGTTAACCCACCATTAGCATTTGCCATGTGTACAGAGTCAATTGTTACCCTGAGGAATGGGATGGATGATGACATGCTTAGATAGTAATGCTTTAAATTAAGATTCTTGAATATGCCTCTGATGTACAGAGGTTAATTAAGAAGCTATTGTGAACTGAATTAATACCATTTGCTTATTGAAAACATAAGTCATGAGAATTAACAACAAAGTCATAAATATATTTCCCTAAGGGCAGATTCTTCAGCTCTTACTCATTTGAACAATTCTTACTCATATGAGTAGTCCCACTGAATTAATTGGGACTACATGTATGTGTTCATTTATCTGTATGACTGAGAATTTGTATGGTTGAGCCCCACCAACTTAGTGTTAATCTAAAATGAGTATATTTTTAATGATAAATTGGTATTTAGATGGACTAAAATGATTGTTTATATCCAAATCTTGTTTTAATAAGTCTAGGTTAGCCTGCCAAGTAAGTAAATGCCACTCATTATTAATAATCAAGTGACAGAGAACCAACAATTACCAATTAAAAGCAGAATTCTGACACACACAAAAAATAAGTTTGCGGTTTTATTAGATCCCTTAAAAAAACATACATTTTCTGTGATACCTGAATGTAAAGCTGGTACATTTTCAGCACTGAACTTAGTGCTGTGATCCTCGAGCTAGTTCTCAGTGAGTTTGCTCCAGAGCCAAATGCTGGAAAGTTGCCTGGGTGAGAGGGAGGGATGCTTAGCCAGAAGGCCAACAACCCAGCCCTGTGGTTACAAGCCAAGTTGCTATGTGGTATTACACTGTGCTATGTAAAAATATCTGCTCCCACCATGTGTGGTCAGGGATCTCCTTCTGCTCTGCTGCAACACTCATATATTGCTTAAGAGGCATGCTCAAGAGTCTGAACTCCTCTGTAGCACCGTGGCTGTCAGCTGGCCAACACTGAGTGTGCAGTAGAGAACAGAGGTCTCCGTCTTCTGAAAGATGCCCTTGGATCATGCTCCACTGACAAAAAGCCTCTGTGGGGACACTTTGGTGTTTGTAGAGAACAAATGGTGCGAAAACAATACGTCCTGTGGACTCGGTCGTGTGTGAGATACAGTCACCTTTCATGGCCATACGACAAGGCTCTGTGACTCAAAAGCAGAAGAGTAGTTCTGGCAGAATCTCATTCTTAAAAGTATCGTGACACTTCTCTGGCTCGAGTCAGACACAGCACTGCTGACTTTGTACCTCCACTTGCACCATATATTGACTTCAGTGGAGACTTTTAGTCAGAATAATTAGTGGCAGTTTCCTTTTCCAGAGTTTGAGATCTGGGAGAAAAGTGAGAGAAGGGCAACCCACCACTTGAATTGTGTCTGTTGTCAACCAGGAGGTTTTTCCATTGTATTTTCTTCTCTCTCTCTTCTGACTTTATTCCTTTTCAGATGCAAGAACTGCCAAAGATGTGGAGAGAAAAGTTGCCTATATGCCATCTCCACCAGACAACAAGGAAGCAACACAAAGATTGTTTCCAGAGACTGTCCCTCCTTCAGGACTTCCAGCCTGGGGTGGAGTTTTTTGGAAGATCAAGTTGCTGCTCAGAGTCAGAACAATGCATCATTTAAAAACTGAAAGACACCAAAGCAAACTGACCTCAAACCTTTAGCAATTATCCATTGGAAAATGATATTAGTGCATATTTTGACATTGTTTTTGTTGGGAAAAACATTCATCGCTACACATTTTCGTTCTCCTATTTCCTATAGATTCCTGAGAGCCATCTCAGCCACCTAAGTGATACCAATTGAATAATGAGTAAAAGCTAAACAAAATCCTGCCTTCATTTATAGCCATCTGTGACAAAAAAGAAAGATTGTATTTTGGGACAAACTCCTCATTATTGGGCATTTGTGACATTTATTTTCTCATTCCCACTACTAGTGGGAATTTTTACACTGTAAATAGTTTCCCCATCCTACAACAGAGGTATGTAATAAAAGTAACAATTTAATGCAGCGAATTAAATAAGAATGCTAACGCATACTAGCTGGCATGGGAATCACCATTATCCTCCAGGATTTGGTATTCAGCTTTGGAAACATAGTTCTTACGCTTTTTTTTTTCTTTTTTTTTACTGCAGTCAGCTGTCGCCCATGAAAAGCCAGAGCTACAAAGCATGCATTCTGCCTGGTGCCAACCTGGCCTCTTCTCGGTCTCCATGACCACTCTCAGGGAGGCAGAAGGAGGAGCAGGGATGCAGGCCTTGCTCCACATGTGTGTGGTCCGGGGTTGTGCCTGGCAATGAGGCCCCGCACCCACAGCATAGGGAAGGACCTCATGTGCTTTTGACAAGGGTCTCTCCTGCTTTTAACAGGTGAAGGAATAGATGAGGGGCAACAATATCAGGAGGAAAAAAAACACGGGAGTAGAATAACAAAGCAAAGAGGCTGCAGAGTCTACATTTATGAGGAGAACTGTCAGGCAACAAGACAAGATGGACCATAAACACTGGCGTTTTCGTTCATCAAAAAGCTAAGTGCTAAGCAAAGGGTCTACCAGAGAAGCTGGCTTGTTGGGAAATGCTGAGGGAGCTGGCATGTTCCTCTGGTAACTCTGGGCCCTTCTAGTGCTGAGAAGGTGGATGTTAATAACAGAAGTTAACACTTCAGATCACCAGGTCACTCTGCCTTTCTTCCCCCTCAAGCCCCTTCATAGCAAGTAAACACACAGGACTGTAGCTTAGAAATATGTCCTCTGGTACTTCCACAACACAAACAGTGCAGTAATGGAAAAAAAGTCTGTTTAGCCTAGAGAGTTAGCAGATGGCAGCTTCTCTCTCCCTCTTTCTGCTGCAAGCTGCAATGGTCCCTGAGGCTATCGCTGGAATGGGGCTTCTCCAGAGCTCATTGACACGGCATGCAAAAGGCACGAAGGTAAACCTCACGTGGCTTTCTCAGGGACTTGTGTGGGAGCTCTGACTGCAAGGGAACGGGTGCATTGAAATAGCCTGTAGATACACCTATTCCAGCTAGAGTATTGCATATACATAGCAAGTCCCGACAAAAAGAATGACTCCGGGCTTCCTCTGCATCAAAGCAGCACCAGGAGTGGCCTTATCCTGATACAAGTGCCCCAAAACCAGAGGGCAAATGGAAAAGCTCATCTAAAGAAGGGTGACCAGCAGCCTAAGGGAGGTGATTCTTTTCATTGACTCTGCTCTTGTGAGGCACCAGCTGCAGTACTGCGTTCAGCTTTGGGGCCCCCAGCACAGGAAAGATGTAAAGCTGTGGAAGCAAGTCCAGAGGAGGGCCACGAAGATCAGAGGGCTGAAGCAGCTCTCCTATGAAGAAAGGCTGAAGGAGCTGGGCTTGTTCAGCCTGGCCATAAAGGCATTTCTGATTTCATTTCTGGATTCACAGCCTCCTGTGTTATGAAGGAGGGAGGCATGCATTGCATGAGCTGGACCCTCCCATTAAGGTAAACTTAGGAGAACGACCACATCAGGGAATCTGATTGCTGTCCTGACAGCCTTGACATCCAAATATCCACGGGGATCACTGACTGTTCCTTGTTCTCTGACAGAGACCTGAACAGCTGCAGTCTGCGTGTGCAGAGCACCATGCTGTGCCATCACAAGTGTGATTCACATCACTTCACTACATGCATCCCACCTTCTTCCATGAGCAGTCATTCTTTTTACAGTCAAAGGAGAGAAACATGCATTTCCAAGGAATGACTCATCTGGCATACTTTAGAAACCTTCTCCAAGCAAAGGTAAGTTACAATGCAGCTCCAGTAGTATCTGAGGTAGAAAGTATGTGCCTTTTGTGTTGCAGACAATACAGTTCTGCACACTTTACCAGCTGAATCCTAGCTGTCCTAAATCGTAATAAAAAAAAAAAAAAAACACTGGATACTTCAGAAAGGTTGATCTGGAGCTTCTGTACTCCTCATCTCCTCAGCTGTGCTGCTGTGCAGAGAAGGTCATCAGTATTTGTGAGAGCATGAGTTTGCAACAGCCATGCCCAGAATTGAGTTAATTGCTCTGTATTCTGATAAAAGTTTGGATACTGCCAGTTAAATAAAACCTGGAATTGTATGATGATGTCTTAGTTTCAGCTGAGGTAGAATTGCTTTTGTTCAGAGTGTCTGGTATGATGCTGTGTTTTGGTTTTAGGAGAAAAACAATGTT